>NW_028123274.1:0-288962 GCF_965194805.1 Balaenoptera borealis
GAAATCTATTGGAGGCAGAAGCAGTCAAGGGTAGCCTAGGGTTAGGGTTAGGCTTAGGGTTAGGTTTAGGGTACGGCTTGGGGAATGGGTTCGGGGAGGGGTTCGGGTACGGCGTAGGGTATGGGTTAGGGTTAGGGTTAGGGTTAGTGTTAGGGTTAGGGCTCGGTTTAGGGTACGGGTTAGGATTAGGGTACGTGTTAGGGTTAGGGTAGGGGTTAGGGTTAGGGTATGCGTTAGGGTTAGGGTAGTTATTAAACCTATCCCACTCTCTAGATACCCCTTAGCACGTAAAGGAATATTATTTGGGGGTCCAGCCATGGAGAAGAGTTTAGACACTAGGATAAGATAAGGAACACACCCATTATAAAGAAATCACATTAGGATTCCCTTTTTAAGCTGTTCCTTAAAACACTAGTGCTTAGGAAATCTATTGGAGGCAGAAGCAGTCAAGGGTAGCCTAGGGTTAGGGTTAGGCTTAGGGTTAGGCTTAGGGTACGGCTTAGGGTACGGGTTCGGGGAGGGGTGCGGGTACGGCGTAGGGTATGGGTTAGGGTTAGGGTTAGGGTTAGTGTTAGGGTTAGGGCTCGGTTTAGGGTACAGGTTAGTATTAGGGTACGTGTTAGGGTTAGGGTAGGGGTTAGGGTTAGGGTACGCGTTAGGGTTAGGGTAGTTATTAAACCTATCCCACTCTCTAGATACCCCTTAGCACGTAAAGGAATATTATTTGAGGGTCCAGCCATGGAGAAGAGTTTAGACACTAGGATAAGATAAGGAACACACCCATTATAAAGAAATCACATTAGGATTCTCTTTTTAAGCTGTTCCTTAAAACACTAGTGCTTAGGAAATCTATTGGAGGCAGAAGCAGTCAAGGGTAACCTAGGGTTAGGGTTAGGCTTAGGGTTAGGCTTAGGGTACGGCTTAGGGTACGGGATCGGGGAGGGTTTCGGGTACGGCGTAGGGTATGGGTTAGGGTTAGGGTTAGGGTTATTGTTAGGGTTAGGGCTCGGTTTAGGGTACGGGTTAGGATTAGGGTACGTGTTAGGGTTAGGGTAGGGGTTAGGGTTAGGGTACGCGTTAGGGTTAGGGTAGTTAGTAAACCTATCCCACTCTCTAGATACCCCTTAGCACGTAAAGGAATATTATTTGGGGTTCCAGCCATGGAGAAGAATTTAGACACTAGGATAAGATAAGGAACACACCCATTATAAAGAAATCACATTAGGATTCTCTTTTTAAGCTGTTGCTTAAAACACTAGTGCTTAGGAAATCTATTGGAGGCAGAAGCAGTCAAGGGTAGCCTAGGGTTAGTGTTAGGCTTAGGGTTAGGCTTAGGGTACGGCTTAGGGTACGGGTTTGGGGAGGGGTTCAGGTACGGCATAGGGTATGGGTTAGGGTTAGGGTTAGTGTTAGTGTTAGGGTTAGGGCTCGGTTTAGGGTACGGGTTAGGATTAGGGTACGTGTTAGTGTTAGGGTAGGGGTTAGGGTTAGAGTACGCATTAGGTTTAGGGTAGTTATTAAACCTATCCCACTCTCTAGATACCCCTTAGCACGTAAGGCAATATTATTTGGGGGTGCAGCCATGGAGAAGAGTTTAGACACTAGGATAAGATAAGGAACACACCCATTATAAAGAAATCACATTAGGATTCTCTTTTTAAGCTGTTCCTTAAAACACTAGTGCTTAGGAAATCTATTGGAGGCAGAAGCAGTCAAGGGTAGCCTAGGATAAGGTTAGGCTTAGGGTGAGGCTTAGGGTACGGCTTAGGGTACGGGTTCGGGGAGGGTTTCGGGTACGGCGTAGGGTATGGGTTAGGGTTAGGGTTAGTGTTAGGGTTAGGGCTCGGTTTAGGGTACGGGTTAGGATTAGGGTACGTGTTAGGGTTAGGGTAGGGGTTAGGGTTAGGGTACGCGTTAGGGTTAGGGTAGTTATTAAACCTATCCCACTCTCTAGATACCCCTTAGCACGTAAAGGAATATTATTTGGGGGTCCAGCCATGGAGAAGAGTTTAGACACTAGGATAAGATAAGGAACACACCCATTATAAAGAAATCACTTTAGGATTCTCTTTTTAAGCTGTTCGTTAAAACACTAGTGCTTAGGAAATCTATTGGAGGCAGAAGCAGTCAAGGGTAGCCTAGGGTTAGGGTTAGGCTTAGGGTTAGGCTTAGGGTACGGGTTCAGGGAGGGGTGCGGGTACGGCGTAGGGTATGGGTTAGGGTTAGGGTTAGGGTTAGTGTTAGGGTTAGGGCTCGGTTTAGGGTACGGGTTAGGATTAGGGTACGTGTTAGGGTTAGGGTAGGGGTTAGGGTTAGGGTACGCGTTAGGGTTAGGGTAGTTATTAAACCTATCCCAATCTCTAGATACCCCTTAGCACGTAAAGGAATATTATTTGAGGGTCCAGCCATGGAGAAAAGTTTAGACACTAGGATAAGATAAGGAATACACCCATTATAAAGAAATCACATTAGGATTCTCTTTTTAAGCTGTTCCTTAAAACACTAGTGCTTAGGAAATCTATTGGAGGCAGAAGCAGTCAAGGGTAGCCTAGGGTTAGGGTTAGGCTTAGGGTTAGGCTTAGGGTACGGCTTAGGGTACGAGTTCGGGGAGGGTTTCGGGTACGGCGTAGGGTATGGGTTAGGGTTAGGGTTAGGGTTAGTGTTAGGGTTAGGGCTCGGTTTAGGGTACGGGTTAGGATTAGGGTACGTGTTAGGGTTAGGGTAGGGGTTAGGGTTAGGGTACGCGTTAGGGTTAGGGTAGTTATTAAACCTATCCCACTCTCTAGATACCCCTTAGCACGTAAAGGAATATTATTTGGGGGTCCAGCCATGGAGAAGAGTTTAGACACTAGGATAAGATAAGGAACACACCCATTATAAAGAAATCACTTTAGGATTCTCTTTTTAAGCTGTTCCTTAAAACAGTAGTGCTTAGGAAATCTATTGGAGGCAGAAGCAGTCAAGGGTAGCCTAGGGTTAGGGTTAGGCTTAGGGTTAGGGTTAGGGTACGGCTTGGGGTATGGGTTCGGGGAGGTGTTCGTGTACGGCGTAGGGTATGGGTTAGGGTTTGGGTTAGGGTTAGTGTTAGGGTTAGGGCTCGGTTTAGGGTACGGGTTAGGATTAGGGAACGTGTTAGGTTTAGGGTAGGGGTTAGGGTTAGGGTACGCGTTAGGGCTAGGGTAGTTAGTAAACCTATCCCACTCTCTAGCTCCCCCTTAGCACGTAAAGGAATATTATTTGGGGGTCCAGCCATGGAGAAGAGTTT
Organism: Balaenoptera borealis; assembly: GCF_965194805.1. NCBI lineage: Eukaryota > Metazoa > Chordata > Mammalia > Artiodactyla > Balaenopteridae > Balaenoptera > Balaenoptera borealis. The sequence goes on from NW_028123274.1 coordinate 3,266, forward strand.
AGACACTAGGATAAGATAAGGAACACACCCATTATAAAGAAATCACATTAGGATTCTCTTTTTAAGCTGTTCCTTAAAACACTACTGCTTAGGAAATCAATTGGAGGCAGAAGCAGTCAAGGGTAGCCTAGGGTTAGGGTTAGGCTTAGGGTTAGGTTTAGGGTATGGCTTAGGGTACGGGTTCGGGGAGGGTTTCGGGTACGGCGTAGGGTATGTGTTAGGGTTAGGGTTAGGGTTAGTGTTAGGGTTAGGCCTCGGTTTAGGGTACAGGTTAGGATTAGGGTACGTGTTAGGGTTAGGGTAGGGGTTAGGGTTAGGGTACGCGTTAGGGTTAGGGTAGTTATTAAACCTATCCCACTCTCTAGATACCCCTTAGCACGTAAGGGAATATTATTTGGGGGTGCAGCCATGGAGAAGAGTTTAGACACTAGGATAAGATAAGGAACACACCCATTATAAAGAAATCACATTAGGATTCTCTTTTTAAGCTGTTCCTTAAAACAGTAGTGCTTAGGAAATCTATTGGAGGCAGAAGCAGTCAAGGGTAGCCTAGGGTTAGGGTTAGGCTTAGGGTTAGGTTTAGGGTATGGCTTAGGGTACGGGTTCGGGGAGGGTTTCGGGTACGGCGTAGGGTATGGGTTAGGGTTAGGGTTAGGGTTAGTGTTAGGGTTAGGCCTCGGTTTAGGGTACAGGTTAGGATTAGGGTACGTGTTAGGGTTAGGGTAGGGGTTAGGGTTAGGGTACGCGTTAGGGTTAGGGTAGTTATTAAACCTATCCCACTCTCTAGATACCCCTTAGCACGTAAGGGAATATTATTTGGGGGTGCAGCCATGGAGAAGAGTTTAGACACTAGGATAAGATAAGGAACACACCCATTATAAAGAAATCACATTAGGATTCTCTTTTTAAGCTGTTCCTTAAAACAGTAGTGCTTAGGAAATCTATTGGAGGCAGAAGCAGTCAAGGGTAGCCTAGGGTTAGGGTTAGGCTTAGGGTTAGGCTTAGGGTACGGCTTAGGTTACGGGTTCGGGGAGGGGTGCGGGTACGGCGTAGGGTATGGGTTAGGGTTAGGGTTAGGGTTAGTGTTAGGGTTAGGGCTCGGTTTAGGGTACGGTTAGGATTAGGGTACGTGTTAGGTTTAGGGTAGGGGTTAGGGTTAGGGTATGCGTTAGGGTTAGGGTAGTTATTAAACCTATCCCACTCTCTAGATACCCCTTAGCACGTAAAGGAATATTATTTGGGGGTCCAGCCATGGAGAAGAGTTTAGACACTAGGATAAGATAAGGAACACACCCATTATAAAGAAATCACATTAGGATTCTCTTTTTAAGCTGTTCCTTAAAACACTAGTGCTTAGGAAATCTATTGGAGGCAGAAGCAGTCAAGGGTAGCCTAGGGTTAGGGTTAGGCTTAGGGTTAGGCTTAGGGTACGGCTTAGGGTACGGGTTCGGGGAGGGGTGCGGGTACGGCGTAGGGTATGGGTTAGGGTTAGGGTTAGGGTTAGTGTTAGGGTTAGGGCTCGGTTTAGGGTACGGTTAGGATTAGGGTACGTGTTAGGTTTAGGGTAGGGGTTAGGGTTAGGGTACGCGTTAGGGTTAGGGTAGTTAGTAAACCTATCCCACTCTCTAGATACCCCTTAGCACGTAAAGGAATATTATTTGGGGTTCCAGCCATGGAGAAGAATTTAGACACTAGGATAAGATAAGGAACACACCCATTATAAAGAAATCACATTAGGATTCTCTTTTTAAGCTGTTGCTTAAAACACTAGTGCTTAGGAAATCTATTGGAGGCAGAAGCAGTCAAGGGTAGCCTAGGGTTAGTGTTAGGCTTAGGGTTAGGCTTAGGGTACCACTTAGAGTACGGGTTTGGGGAGGGGTTCAGGTACGGCGTAGGGTATGGGTTAGGGTTAGGGTTAGTGTTAGTGTTAGGGTTAGGGCTCGGTTTAGGGTACGGGTTAGGATTAGGGTACGTGTTAGTGTTAGGGTAGAGGTTAGGGTTAGAGTACGCATTAGGGTTAGGGTAGTTATTAAACCTATCCCACTCTCTAGATACCCCTTAGCACGTAAGGCAATATTATTTGGGGGTGCAGCCATGGAGAAGAGTTTAGACACTAGGATAAGATAAGGAACACACCCATTATAAAGAAATCACATTAGGATTCTCTTTTTAAGCTGTTCCTTAAAACACTAGTGCTTAGGAAATCTATTGGAGGCAGAAGCAGTCAAGGGTAGCCTAGGGTTAGGGTTAGGCTTAGGGTTAGGTTTAGGGTACGGCTTGGGGAATGGGTTCGGGGAGGGGTTCGGGTACGGCGTAGGGTATGGGTTAGGGTTAGGGTTAGGGTTAGTGTTAGGGTTAGGGCTCGGTTTAGGGTACGGGTTAGGATTAGGGTACGTGTTAGGGTTAGGGTAGGGGTTAGGGTTAGGGTATGCGTTAGGGTTAGGGTAGTTATTAAACCTATCCCACTCTCTAGATACCCCTTAGCACGTAAAGGAATATTATTTGGGGGTCCAGCCATGGAGAAGAGTTTAGACACTAGGATAAGATAAGGAACACACCCATTATAAAGAAATCACATTAGGATTCTCTTTTTAAGCTGTTCCTTAAAACACTAGTGCTTACGAAATCTATTGGAGGCAGAAGCAGTCAAGGGTAGCCTAGGGTTAGGGTTAGGCTTAGGGTTAGGCTTAGGGTACGGCTTAGGGTACGGGTTCGGGGAGGGGTGCGGGTACGGCGTAGGGTATGGGTTAGGGTTAGGGTTAGGGTTAGGGTTAGGGCTCGGTTTAGGGTACAGGTTAGTATTAGGGTACGTGTTAGGGTTAGGGTAGGGGTTAGGGTTAGGGTACGCGTTAGGGTTAGGGTAGTTATTAAACCTATCCCACTCTCTAGATACCCCTTAGCACGTAAAGGAATATTATTTGAGGGTCCAGCCATGGAGAAGAGTTTAGACACTAGGATAAGATAAGGAACACACCCATTATAAAGAAATCACATTAGGATTCTCTTTTTAAGCTGTTCCTTAAAACACTAGTGCTTAGGAAATCTATTGGAGGCAGAAGCAGTCAAAGGTAGCCTAGGGTTAGGGTTAGGCTTAGGGTTAGGCTTAGGGTACGGCTTAGGGTACGGGTTCGGGGAGGGTTTCGGGTACGGCGTAGGGTATGGGTTAGGGTTAGGGTTAGGGTTAGTGTTAGGGTTAGGGCTCGGTTTAGGGTACGGGTTAGGATTAGGGTACGTGTTAGGGTTAGGGTAGGGGTTAGGGTTAGGGTACGCGTTAGGGTTAGGGTAGTTATTAAACCTATCCCACTCTTTAGATACCCCTTAGCACGTAAAGGAATATTATTTGGGGGTCCAGCCATGGAGAAGAATTTAGACACTAGGATAAGATAAGGAACACACCCATTATAAAGAAATCACATTAGGATTCTCTTTTTAAGCTGTTGCTTAAAACACTAGTGCTTAGGAAATCTATTGGAGGCAGAAGCAGTCAAGGGTAGCCTAGGGTTAGTGTTAGGCTTAGGGTTAGGCTTAGGGTACCACTTAGAGTACGGGTTTGGGGAGGGGTTCAGGTACGGCGTAGGGTATGGGTTAGGGTTAGGGTTAGTGTTAGTGTTAGGGTTAGGGCTCGGTTTAGGGTACGGGTTAGGAGTAGGGTACGTGTTAGTGTTAGGGTAGAGGTTAGGGTTAGAGTACGCATTAGGGTTAGGGTAGTTATTAAACCTATCCCACTCTCTAGATACCCCTTAGCACGTAAGGCAATATTATTTGGGGGTGCAGCCATGGAGAAGAGTTTAGACACTAGGATAAGATAAGGAACACACCCATTATAAAGAAATCACATTAGGATTCTCTTTTTAAGCTGTTCCTTAAAACACTAGTGCTTAGGAAATCTATTGGAGGCAGAAGCAGTCAAGGGTAGCCTAGGGTTAGGGTTAGGCTTAGGGTTAGGTTTAGGGTACGGCTTGGGGAATGGGTTCGGGGAGGGGTTCGGGTACGGCGTAGGGTATGGGTTAGGGTTAGGGTTAGGGTTAGTGTTAGGGTTAGGGCTCGGTTTAGGGTACGGGTTAGGATTAGGGTACGTGTTAGGGTTAGGGTAGGGGTTAGGGTTAGGGTATGCGTTAGGGTTAGGGTAGTTATTAAACCTATCCCACTCTCTAGATACCCCTTAGCACGTAAAGGAATATTATTTGGGGGTCCAGCCATGGAGAAGAGTTTAGACACTAGGATAAGATAAGGAACACACCCATTATAAAGAAATCACATTAGGATTCTCTTTTTAAGCTGTTCCTTAAAACACTAGTGCTTACGAAATCTATTGGAGGCAGAAGCAGTCAAGGGTAGCCTAGGGTTAGGGTTAGGCTTAGGGTTAGGCTTAGGGTACGGCTTAGGGTACGGGTTCGGGGAGGGGTGCGGGTACGGCGTAGGGTATGGGTTAGGGTTAGGGTTAGGGTTAGGGTTAGGGCTCGGTTTAGGGTACAGGTTAGTATTAGGGTACGTGTTAGGGTTAGGGTAGGGGTTAGGGTTAGGGTACGCGTTAGGGTTAGGGTAGTTATTAAACCTATCCCACTCTCTAGATACCCCTTAGCACGTAAAGGAATATTATTTGAGGGTCCAGCCATGGAGAAGAGTTTAGACACTAGGATAAGATAAGGAACACACCCATTATAAAGAAATCACATTAGGATTCTCTTTTTAAGCTGTTCCTTAAAACACTAGTGCTTAGGAAATCTATTGGAGGCAGAAGCAGTCAAAGGTAGCCTAGGGTTAGGGTTAGGCTTAGGGTTAGGCTTAGGGTACGGCTTAGGGTACGGGTTCGGGGAGGGTTTCGGGTACGGCGTAGGGTATGGGTTAGGGTTAGGGTTAGGGTTAGTGTTAGGGTTAGGGCTCGGTTTAGGGTACGGGTTAGGATTAGGGTACGTGTTAGGGTTAGGGTAGGGGTTAGGGTTAGGGTACGCGTTAGGGTTAGGGTAGTTATTAAACCTATCCCACTCTTTAGATACCCCTTAGCACGTAAAGGAATATTATTTGGGGGTCCAGCCATGGAGAAGAGTTTAGACACTAGGATAAGATAAGGAACACACCCATTATAAAGAAATCACATTAGGATTCTCTTTTTAAGCTGTTCCTTAAAACACTAGTGCTTAGGAAATCTATTGGAGGCAGAAGCAGTCAAGGGTAGCCTAGGGTTAGGGTTAGGCTTAGGGTTAGGTTTAGGGTACGGCTTGGGGAATGGGTTCGGGGAGGGGTTCGGGTACGGCGTAGGGTATGGGTTAGGGTTAGGGTTAGGGTTAGTGTTAGGGTTAGGGCTCGGTTTAGGGTACGGGTTAGGATTAGGGTACGTGTTAGGGTTAGGGTAGGGTTTAGGGTTAGGGTATGCGTTAGGGTTAGGGTAGTTATTAAACCTATCCCACTCTCTAGATACCCCTTAGCACGTAAAGGAATATTATTTGGGGGTCCAGCCATGGAGAAGAGTTTAGACACTAGGATAAGATAAGGAACACACCCATTATAAAGAAATCACATTAGGATTCTCTTTTTAAGCTGTTCCTTAAAACACTAGTGCTTAGGAAATCTATTGGAGGCAGAAGCAGTCAAGGGTAGCCTAGGGTTAGGGTTAGGCTTAGGGTTAGGCTTAGGGTACGGCTTAGGGTACGGGTTCGGGGAGGGGTGCGGGTACGGCGTAGGGTATGGGTTAGGGTTAGGGTTAGTGTTAGGGTTAGGGCTCGGTTTAGGGTACAGGTTAGTATTAGGGTACGTGTTAGGGTTAGGGTAGGGGTTAGGGTTAGGGTACGCGTTAGGGTTAGGGTAGTTATTAAACCTATCCCACTCTCTAGATACCCCTTAGCACGTAAAGGAATATTATTTGAGGGTCCAGCCATGGAGAAGAGTTTAGACACTAGGATAAGATAAGGAACACACCCATTATAAAGAAATCACATTAGGATTCTCTTTTTAAGCTGTTCCTTAAAACACTAGTGCTTAGGAAATCTATTGGAGGCAGAAGCAGTCAAGGGTAACCTAGGGTTAGGGTTAGGCTTAGGGTTAGGCTTAGGGTACGGCTTAGGGTACGGGTTCGGGGAGGGTTTCGGGTACGGCGTAGGGTATGGGTTAGGGTTAGGGTTAGGGTTATTGTTAGGGTTAGGGCTCGGTTTAGGGTACGGGTTAGGATTAGGGTACGTGTTAGGGTTAGGGTAGGGGTTAGGGTTAGGGTACGCGTTAGGGTTAGGGTAGTTATTAAACCTATCCCACTCTCTAGATACCCCTTAGCACGTAAAGGAATATTATTTGGGGGTCCAGCCATGGAGAAGAGTTTAGACACTAGGATAAGATAAGGAACACACCCATTATAAAGAAATCACATTAGGATTCTCTTTTTAAGCTGTTCCTTAAAACACTAGTGCTTAGGAAATCTATTGGAGGCAGAAGCAGTCAAGGGTAGCCTAGGATAAGGTTAGGCTTAGGGTGAGGCTTAGGGTACGGCTTAGGGTACGGGTTCGGGGAGGGTTTCGGGTACGGCGTAGGGTATGGGTTAGGGTTAGGGTTAGTGTTAGGGTTAGGGCTCGGTTTAGGGTACGGGTTAGGATTAGGGTACGTGTTAGGGTTAGGGTAGGGGTTAGGGTTAGGGTACGCGTTAGGGTTAGGGTAGTTATTAAACCTATCCCACTCTCTAGATACCCCTTAGCACGTAAAGGAATATTATTTGGGGGTCCAGCCATGGAGAAGAGTTTAGACACTAGGATAAGATAAGGAACACACCCATTATAAAGAAATCACTTTAGGATTCTCTTTTTAAGCTGTTCGTTAAAACACTAGTGCTTAGGAAATCTATTGGAGGCAGAAGAAGTCAAGGGTAGCCTAGGGTTAGGGTTAGGCTTAGGGTTAGGCTTAGGGTACGGCTTAGGGTACGGGTTCAGGGAGGGGTGCGGGTACGGCGTAGGGTATGGGTTAGGGTTAGGGTTAGGGTTAGTGTTAGGGTTAGGGCTCGGTTTAGGGTACGGGTTAGGATTAGGGTACGTGTTAGGGTTAGGGTAGGGGTTAGGGTTAGGGTACGCGTTAGGGTTAGGGTAGTTATTAAACCTATCCCACTCTCTAGATACCCCTTAGCACGTAAAGGAATATTATTTGAGGGTCCAGCCATGGAGAAGAGTTTAGACACTAGGATAAGATAAGGAACACACCCATTATAAAGAAATCACATTAGGATTCTCTTTTTAAGCTGTTCCTTAAAACACTAGTGCTTAGGAAATCTATTGGAGGCAGAAGCAGTCAAGGGTAACCTAGGGTTAGGGTTAGGCTTAGGGTTAGGCTTAGGGTACGGCTTAGGGTACGGGATCGGGGAGGGTTTCGGGTACGGCGTAGGGTATGGGTTAGGGTTAGGGTTAGGGTTATTGTTAGGGTTAGGGCTCGGTTTAGGGTACGGGTTAGGATTAGGGTACGTGTTAGGGTTAGGGTAGGGGTTAGGGTTAGGGTACGCGTTAGGGTTAGGGTAGTTATTAAACCTATCCCACTCTCTAGATACCCCTTAGCACGTAAAGGAATATTATTTGGGGTTCCAGCCATGGAGAAGAATTTAGACACTAGGATAAGATAAGGAACACACCCATTATAAAGAAATCACATTAGGATTCTCTTTTTAAGCTGTTGCTTAAAACACTAGTGCTTAGGAAATCTATTGGAGGCAGAAGCAGTCAAGGGTAGCCTAGGGTTAGTGTTAGGCTTAGGGTTAGGCTTAGGGTACGGCTTAGGGTACGGGTTTGGGGAGGGGTTCAGGTACGGCATAGGGTATGGGTTAGGGTTAGGGTTAGTGTTAGTGTTAGGGTTAGGGCTCGGTTTAGGGTACGGGTTAGGATTAGGGTACGTGTTAGTGTTAGGGTAGGGGTTAGGGTTAGAGTACGCATTAGGTTTAGGGTAGTTATTAAACCTATCCCACTCTCTAGATACCCCTTAGCACGTAAGGCAATATTATTTGGGGGTGCAGCCATGGAGAAGAGTTTAGACACTAGGATAAGATAAGGAACACACCCATTATAAAGAAATCACATTAGGATTCTCTTTTTAAGCTGTTCCTTAAAACACTAGTGCTTAGGAAATCTATTGGAGGCAGAAGCAGTCAAGGGTAGCCTAGGATAAGGTTAGGCTTAGGGTGAGGCTTAGGGTACGGCTTAGGGTACGGGTTCGGGGAGGGTTTCGGGTACGGCGTAGGGTATGGGTTAGGGTTAGGGTTAGTGTTAGGGTTAGGGCTCGGTTTAGGGTACGGGTTAGGATTAGGGTACGTGTTAGGGTTAGGGTAGGGGTTAGGGTTAGGGTACGCGTTAGGGTTAGGGTAGTTATTAAACCTATCCCACTCTCTAGATACCCCTTAGCACGTAAAGGAATATTATTTGGGGGTCCAGCCATGGAGAAGAGTTTAGACACTAGGATAAGATAAGGAACACACCCATTATAAAGAAATCACTTTAGGATTCTCTTTTTAAGCTGTTCGTTAAAACACTAGTGCTTAGGAAATCTATTGGAGGCAGAAGCAGTCAAGGGTAGCCTAGGGTTAGGGTTAGGCTTAGGGTTAGGCTTAGGGTACGGCTTAGGGTACGGGTTCAGGGAGGGGTGCGGGTACGGCGTAGGGTATGGGTTAGGGTTAGGGTTAGGGTTAGTGTTAGGGTTAGGGCTCGGTTTAGGGTACGGGTTAGGATTAGGGTACGTGTTAGGGTTAGGGTAGGGGTTAGGGTTAGGGTACGCGTTAGGGTTAGGGTAGTTATTAAACCTATCCCAATCTCTAGATACCCCTTAGCACGTAAAGGAATATTATTTGAGGGTCCAGCCATGGAGAAAAGTTTAGACACTAGGATAAGATAAGGAATACACCCATTATAAAGAAATCACATTAGGATTCTCTTTTTAAGCTGTTCCTTAAAACACTAGTGCTTAGGAAATCTATTGGAGGCAGAAGCAGTCAAGGGTAGCCTAGGGTTAGGGTTAGGCTTAGGGTTAGGCTTAGGGTACGGCTTAGGGTACGAGTTCGGGGAGGGTTTCGGGTACGGCGTAGGGTATGGGTTAGGGTTAGTGTTAGGGTTAGTGTTAGGGTTAGGGCTCGGTTTAGGGTACGGGTTAGGATTAGGGTACGTGTTAGGGTTAGGGTAGGGGTTAGGGTTAGGGTACGCGTTAGGGTTAGGGTAGTTATTAAACCTATCCCACTCTCTAGATACCCCTTAGCACGTAAAGGAATATTATTTGGGGTTCCAGCCATGGAGAAGAGTTTAGACACTAGGATAAGATAAGGAACACACCCATTATAAAGAAATCACTTTAGGATTCTCTTTTTAAGCTGTTCCTTAAAACAGTAGTGCTTAGGAAATCTATTGGAGGCAGAAGCAGTCAAGGGTAGCCTAGGGTTAGGGTTAGGCTTAGGGTTAGGGTTAGGGTACGGCTTGGGGTATGGGTTCGGGGAGGTGTTCGTGTACGGCGTAGGGTTTGGGTTAGGGTTAGTGTTAGGGTTAGGGCTCGGTTTAGGGTACGGGTTAGGATTAGGGAACGTGTTAGGTTTAGGGTAGGGGTTAGGGTTAGGTTACGCGTTAGGGCTAGGGTAGTTAGTAAACCTATCCCACTCTCTAGCTCCCCCTTAGCACGTAAAGGAATATTATTTGGGGGTCCAGCCATGGAGAAGAGTTTAGACACTAGGATAAGATAAGGAACACACCCATTATAAAGAAATCACATTAGGATTCTCTTTTTAAGCTGTTCCTTAAAACACTAGTGCTTAGGAAATCTATTGGAGGCAGAAGCAGTCAAAGGTAGCCTAGGGTTAGGGTTAGGCTTAGGGTTAGGCTTAGGGTACGGCTTAGGGTACGGGTTCGGGGAGGGTTTCGGGTACGGCGTAGGGTATGGGTTAGGGTTAGGGTTAGGGTTAGTGTTAGGGTTAGGGCTCGGTTTAGGGTACGGGTTAGGATTAGGGTACGTGTTAGGGTTAGGGTAGGGGTTAGGGTTAGGGTACGCGTTAGGGTTAGGGTAGTTATTAAACCTATCCCACTCTTTAGATACCCCTTAGCACGTAAAGGAATATTATTTGGGGGTCCAGCCATGGAGAAGAGTTTAGACACTAGGATAAGATAAGGAACACACCCATTATAAAGAAATCACATTAGGATTCTCTTTTTAAGCTGTTCCTTAAAACACTAGTGCTTAGGAAATCTATTGGAGGCAGAAGCAGTCAAGGGTAGCCTAGGGTTAGGGTTAGGCTTAGGGTTAGGTTTAGGGTACGGCTTGGGGAATGGGTTCGGGGAGGGGTTCGGGTACGGCGTAGGGTATGGGTTAGGGTTAGGGTTAGGGTTAGTGTTAGGGTTAGGGCTCGGTTTAGGGTACGGGTTAGGATTAGGGTACGTGTTAGGGTTAGGGTAGGGTTTAGGGTTAGGGTATGCGTTAGGGTTAGGGTAGTTATTAAACCTATCCCACTCTCTAGATACCCCTTAGCACGTAAAGGAATATTATTTGGGGGTCCAGCCATGGAGAAGAGTTTAGACACTAGGATAAGATAAGGAACACACCCATTATAAAGAAATCACATTAGGATTCTCTTTTTAAGCTGTTCCTTAAAACACTAGTGCTTAGGAAATCTATTGGAGGCAGAAGCAGTCAAGGGTAGCCTAGGGTTAGGGTTAGGCTTAGGGTTAGGCTTAGGGTACGGCTTAGGGTACGGGTTCGGGGAGGGGTGCGGGTACGGCGTAGGGTATGGGTTAGGGTTAGGGTTAGGGTTAGTGTTAGGGTTAGGGCTCGGTTTAGGGTACGGTTAGGATTAGGGTACGTGTTAGGTTTAGGGTAGGGGTTAGGGTTAGGGTACGCGTTAGGGTTAGGGTAGTTAGTAAACCTATCCCACTCTCTAGATACCCCTTAGCACGTAAAGGAATATTATTTGGGGTTCCAGCCATGGAGAAGAATTTAGACACTAGGATAAGATAAGGAACACACCCATTATAAAGAAATCACATTAGGATTCTCTTTTTAAGCTGTTGCTTAAAACACTAGTGCTTAGGAAATCTATTGGAGGCAGAAGCAGTCAAGGGTAGCCTAGGGTTAGTGTTAGGCTTAGGGTTAGGCTTAGGGTACCACTTAGAGTACGGGTTTGGGGAGGGGTTCAGGTACGGCGTAGGGTATGGGTTAGGGTTAGGGTTAGTGTTAGTGTTAGGGTTAGGGCTCGGTTTAGGGTACGGGTTAGGATTAGGGTACGTGTTAGTGTTAGGGTAGAGGTTAGGGTTAGAGTACGCATTAGGGTTAGGGTAGTTATTAAACCTATCCCACTCTCTAGATACCCCTTAGCACGTAAGGCAATATTATTTGGGGGTGCAGCCATGGAGAAGAGTTTAGACACTAGGATAAGATAAGGAACACACCCATTATAAAGAAATCACATTAGGATTCTCTTTTTAAGCTGTTCCTTAAAACACTAGTGCTTAGGAAATCTATTGGAGGCAGAAGCAGTCAAGGGTAGCCTAGGGTTAGGGTTAGGCTTAGGGTTAGGTTTAGGGTACGGCTTGGGGAATGGGTTCGGGGAGGGGTTCGGGTACGGCGTAGGGTATGGGTTAGGGTTAGGGTTAGGGTTAGTGTTAGGGTTAGGGCTCGGTTTAGGGTACGGGTTAGGATTAGGGTACGTGTTAGGGTTAGGGTAGGGGTTAGGGTTAGGGTATGCGTTAGGGTTAGGGTAGTTATTAAACCTATCCCACTCTCTAGATACCCCTTAGCACGTAAAGGAATATTATTTGGGGGTCCAGCCATGGAGAAGAGTTTAGACACTAGGATAAGATAAGGAACACACCCATTATAAAGAAATCACATTAGGATTCTCTTTTTAAGCTGTTCCTTAAAACACTAGTGCTTACGAAATCTATTGGAGGCAGAAGCAGTCAAGGGTAGCCTAGGGTTAGGGTTAGGCTTAGGGTTAGGCTTAGGGTACGGCTTAGGGTACGGGTTCGGGGAGGGGTGCGGGTACGGCGTAGGGTATGGGTTAGGGTTAGGGTTAGGGTTAGGGTTAGGGCTCGGTTTAGGGTACAGGTTAGTATTAGGGTACGTGTTAGGGTTAGGGTAGGGGTTAGGGTTAGGGTACGCGTTAGGGTTAGGGTAGTTATTAAACCTATCCCACTCTCTAGATACCCCTTAGCACGTAAAGGAATATTATTTGAGGGTCCAGCCATGGAGAAGAGTTTAGACACTAGGATAAGATAAGGAACACACCCATTATAAAGAAATCACATTAGGATTCTCTTTTTAAGCTGTTCCTTAAAACACTAGTGCTTAGGAAATCTATTGGAGGCAGAAGCAGTCAAAGGTAGCCTAGGGTTAGGGTTAGGCTTAGGGTTAGGCTTAGGGTACGGCTTAGGGTACGGGTTCGGGGAGGGTTTCGGGTACGGCGTAGGGTATGGGTTAGGGTTAGGGTTAGGGTTAGTGTTAGGGTTAGGGCTCGGTTTAGGGTACGGGTTAGGATTAGGGTACGTGTTAGGGTTAGGGTAGGGGTTAGGGTTAGGGTACGCGTTAGGGTTAGGGTAGTTATTAAACCTATCCCACTCTTTAGATACCCCTTAGCACGTAAAGGAATATTATTTGGGGGTCCAGCCATGGAGAAGAATTTAGACACTAGGATAAGATAAGGAACACACCCATTATAAAGAAATCACATTAGGATTCTCTTTTTAAGCTGTTGCTTAAAACACTAGTGCTTAGGAAATCTATTGGAGGCAGAAGCAGTCAAGGGTAGCCTAGGGTTAGTGTTAGGCTTAGGGTTAGGCTTAGGGTACCACTTAGAGTACGGGTTTGGGGAGGGGTTCAGGTACGGCGTAGGGTATGGGTTAGGGTTAGGGTTAGTGTTAGTGTTAGGGTTAGGGCTCGGTTTAGGGTACGGGTTAGGAGTAGGGTACGTGTTAGTGTTAGGGTAGAGGTTAGGGTTAGAGTACGCATTAGGGTTAGGGTAGTTATTAAACCTATCCCACTCTCTAGATACCCCTTAGCACGTAAGGCAATATTATTTGGGGGTGCAGCCATGGAGAAGAGTTTAGACACTAGGATAAGATAAGGAACACACCCATTATAAAGAAATCACATTAGGATTCTCTTTTTAAGCTGTTGCTTAAAACACTAGTGCTTAGGAAATCTATTGGAGGCAGAAGCAGTCAAGGGTAGCCTAGGGTTAGTGTTAGGCTTAGGGTTAGGTTTAGGGTACGGCTTGGGGAATGGGTTCGGGGAGGGGTTCGGGTACGGCGTAGGGTATGGGTTAGGGTTAGGGTTAGGGTTAGTGTTAGGGTTAGGGCTCGGTTTAGGGTACGGGTTAGGATTAGGGTACGTGTTAGGGTTAGGGTAGGGGTTAGGGTTAGGGTATGCGTTAGGGTTAGGGTAGTTATTAAACCTATCCCACTCTCTAGATACCCCTTAGCACGTAAAGGAATATTATTTGGGGGTCCAGCCATGGAGAAGAGTTTAGACACTAGGATAAGATAAGGAACACACCCATTATAAAGAAATCACATTAGGATTCTCTTTTTAAGCTGTTCCTTAAAACACTAGTGCTTACGAAATCTATTGGAGGCAGAAGCAGTCAAGGGTAGCCTAGGGTTAGGGTTAGGCTTAGGGTTAGGCTTAGGGTACGGCTTAGGGTACGGGTTCGGGGAGGGGTGCGGGTACGGCGTAGGGTATGGGTTAGGGTTAGGGTTAGGGTTAGGGTTAGGGCTCGGTTTAGGGTACAGGTTAGTATTAGGGTACGTGTTAGGGTTAGGGTAGGGGTTAGGGTTAGGGTACGCGTTAGGGTTAGGGTAGTTATTAAACCTATCCCACTCTCTAGATACCCCTTAGCACGTAAAGGAATATTATTTGAGGGTCCAGCCATGGAGAAGAGTTTAGACACTAGGATAAGATAAGGAACACACCCATTATAAAGAAATCACATTAGGATTCTCTTTTTAAGCTGTTCCTTAAAACACTAGTGCTTAGGAAATCTATTGGAGGCAGAAGCAGTCAAAGGTAGCCTAGGGTTAGGGTTAGGCTTAGGGTTAGGCTTAGGGTACGGCTTAGGGTACGGGTTCGGGGAGGGTTTCGGGTACGGCGTAGGGTATGGGTTAGGGTTAGGGTTAGGGTTAGTGTTAGGGTTAGGGCTCGGTTTAGGGTACGGGTTAGGATTAGGGTACGTGTTAGGGTTAGGGTAGGGGTTAGGGTTAGGGTACGCGTTAGGGTTAGGGTAGTTAGTAAACCTATCCCACTCTTTAGATACCCCTTAGCACGTAAAGGAATATTATTTGGGGGTCCAGCCATGGAGAAGAGTTTAGACACTAGGATAAGATAAGGAACACACCCATTATAAAGAAATCACATTAGGATTCTCTTTTTAAGCTGTTCCTTAAAACACTAGTGCTTAGGAAATCTATTGGAGGCAGAAGCAGTCAAGGGTAGCCTAGGGTTAGGGTTAGGCTTAGGGTTAGGTTTAGGGTACGGCTTGGGGAATGGGTTCGGGGAGGGGTTCGGGTACGGCGTAGGGTATGGGTTAGGGTTAGGGTTAGGGTTAGTGTTAGGGTTATGGCTCGGTTTAGGGTACGGGTTAGGATTAGGGTACGTGTTAGGGTTAGGGTAGGGTTTAGGGTTAGGGTATGCGTTAGGGTTAGGGTAGTTATTAAACCTATCCCACTCTCTAGATACCCCTTAGCACGTAAAGGAATATTATTTGGGGGTCCAGCCATGGAGAAGAGTTTAGACACTAGGATAAGATAAGGAACACACCCATTATAAAGAAATCACATTAGGATTCTCTTTTTAAGCTGTTCCTTAAAACACTAGTGCTTAGGAAATCTATTGGAGGCAGAAGCAGTCAAGGGTAGCCTAGGGTTAGGGTTAGGCTTAGGGTTAGGCTTAGGGTACGGCTTAGGGTACGGGTTCGGGGAGGGGTGCGGGTACGGCGTAGGGTATGGGTTAGGGTTAGGGTTAGTGTTAGGGTTAGGGCTCGGTTTAGGGTACAGGTTAGTATTAGGGTACGTGTTAGGGTTAGGGTAGGGGTTAGGGTTAGGGTACGCGTTAGGGTTAGGGTAGTTATTAAACCTATCCCACTCTCTAGATACCCCTTAGCACGTAAAGGAATATTATTTGAGGGTCCAGCCATGGAGAAGAGTTTAGACACTAGGATAAGATAAGGAACACACCCATTATAAAGAAATCACATTAGGATTCTCTTTTTAAGCTGTTCCTTAAAACACTAGTGCTTAGGAAATCTATTGGAGGCAGAAGCAGTCAAGGGTAACCTAGGGTTAGGGTTAGGCTTAGGGTTAGGCTTAGGGTACGGCTTAGGGTACGGGTTCGGGGAGGGTTTCGGGTACGGCGTAGGGTATGGGTTAGGGTTAGGGTTAGGGTTATTGTTAGGGTTAGGGCTCGGTTTAGGGTACGGGTTAGGATTAGGGTACGTGTTAGGGTTAGGGTAGGGGTTAGGGTTAGGGTACGCGTTAGGGTTAGGGTAGTTATTAAACCTATCCCACTCTCTAGATACCCCTTAGCACGTAAAGGAATATTATTTGGGGGTCCAGCCATGGAGAAGAGTTTAGACACTAGGATAAGATAAGGAACACACCCATTATAAAGAAATCACATTAGGATTCTCTTTTTAAGCTGTTCCTTAAAACACTAGTGCTTAGGAAATCTATTGGAGGCAGAAGCAGTCAAGGGTAGCCTAGGATAAGGTTAGGCTTAGGGTGAGGCTTAGGGTACGGCTTAGGGTACGGGTTCGGGGAGGGTTTCGGGTACGGCGTAGGGTATGGGTTAGGGTTAGGGTTAGTGTTAGGGTTAGGGCTCGGTTTAGGGTACGGGTTAGGATTAGGGTACGTGTTAGGGTTAGGGTAGGGGTTAGGGTTAGGGTACGCGTTAGGGTTAGGGTAGTTATTAAACCTATCCCACTCTCTAGATACCCCTTAGCACGTAAAGGAATATTATTTGGGGGTCCAGCCATGGAGAAGAGTTTAGACACTAGGATAAGATAAGGAACACACCCATTATAAAGAAATCACTTTAGGATTCTCTTTTTAAGCTGTTCGTTAAAACACTAGTGCTTAGGAAATCTATTGGAGGCAGAAGAAGTCAAGGGTAGCCTAGGGTTAGGGTTAGGCTTAGGGTTAGGCTTAGGGTACGGCTTAGGGTACGGGTTCAGGGAGGGGTGCGGGTACGGCGTAGGGTATGGGTTAGGGTTAGGGTTAGGGTTAGTGTTAGGGTTAGGGCTCGGTTTAGGGTACGGGTTAGGATTAGGGTACGTGTTAGGGTTAGGGTAGGGGTTAGGGTTAGGGTACGCGTTAGGGTTAGGGTAGTTATTAAACCTATCCCACTCTCTAGATACCCCTTAGCACGTAAAGGAATATTATTTGAGGGTCCAGCCATGGAGAAGAGTTTAGACACTAGGATAAGATAAGGAACACACCCATTATAAAGAAATCACATTAGGATTCTCTTTTTAAGCTGTTCCTTAAAACACTAGTGCTTAGGAAATCTATTGGAGGCAGAAGCAGTCAAGGGTAACCTAGGGTTAGGGTTAGGCTTAGGGTTAGGCTTAGGGTACGGCTTAGGGTACGGGATCGGGGAGGGTTTCGGGTACGGCGTAGGGTATGGGTTAGGGTTAGGGTTAGGGTTATTGTTAGGGTTAGGGCTCGGTTTAGGGTACGGGTTAGGATTAGGGTACGTGTTAGGGTTAGGGTAGGGGTTAGGGTTAGGGTACGCGTTAGGGTTAGGGTAGTTATTAAACCTATCCCACTCTCTAGATACCCCTTAGCACGTAAAGGAATATTATTTGGGGTTCCAGCCATGGAGAAGAATTTAGACACTAGGATAAGATAAGGAACACACCCATTATAAAGAAATCACATTAGGATTCTCTTTTTAAGCTGTTGCTTAAAACACTAGTGCTTAGGAAATCTATTGGAGGCAGAAGCAGTCAAGGGTAGCCTAGGGTTAGTGTTAGGCTTAGGGTTAGGCTTAGGGTACGGCTTAGGGTACGGGTTTGGGGAGGGGTTCAGGTACGGCATAGGGTATGGGTTAGGGTTAGGGTTAGTGTTAGTGTTAGGGTTAGGGCTCGGTTTAGGGTACGGGTTAGGATTAGGGTACGTGTTAGTGTTAGGGTAGGGGTTAGGGTTAGAGTACGCATTAGGTTTAGGGTAGTTATTAAACCTATCCCACTCTCTAGATACCCCTTAGCACGTAAGGCAATATTATTTGGGGGTGCAGCCATGGAGAAGAGTTTAGACACTAGGATAAGATAAGGAACACACCCATTATAAAGAAATCACATTAGGATTCTCTTTTTAAGCTGTTCCTTAAAACACTAGTGCTTAGGAAATCTATTGGAGGCAGAAGCAGTCAAGGGTAGCCTAGGATAAGGTTAGGCTTAGGGTGAGGCTTAGGGTACGGCTTAGGGTACGGGTTCGGGGAGGGTTTCGGGTACGGCGTAGGGTATGGGTTAGGGTTAGGGTTAGTGTTAGGGTTAGGGCTCGGTTTAGGGTACGGGTTAGGATTAGGGTACGTGTTAGGGTTAGGGTAGGGGTTAGGGTTAGGGTACGCGTTAGGGTTAGGGTAGTTATTAAACCTATCCCACTCTCTAGATACCCCTTAGCACGTAAAGGAATATTATTTGGGGGTCCAGCCATGGAGAAGAGTTTAGACACTAGGATAAGATAAGGAACACACCCATTATAAAGAAATCACTTTAGGATTCTCTTTTTAAGCTGTTCGTTAAAACACTAGTGCTTAGGAAATCTATTGGAGGCAGAAGCAGTCAAGGGTAGCCTAGGGTTAGGGTTAGGCTTAGGGTACGGCTTAGGGTACGGGTTCAGGGAGGGGTGCGGGTACGGCGTAGGGTATGGGTTAGGGTTAGGGTTAGGGTTAGTGTTAGGGTTAGGGCTCGGTTTAGGGTACGGGTTAGGATTAGGGTACGTGTTAGGGTTAGGGTAGGGGTTAGGGTTAGGGTACGCGTTAGGGTTAGGGTAGTTATTAAACCTATCCCAATCTCTAGATACCCCTTAGCACGTAAAGGAATATTATTTGAGGGTCCAGCCATGGAGAAAAGTTTAGACACTAGGATAAGATAAGGAATACACCCATTATAAAGAAATCACATTAGGATTCTCTTTTTAAGCTGTTCCTTAAAACACTAGTGCTTAGGAAATCTATTGGAGGCAGAAGCAGTCAAGGGTAGCCTAGGGTTAGGGTTAGGCTTAGGGTTAGGCTTAGGGTACGGCTTAGGGTACGAGTTCGGGGAGGGTTTCGGGTACGGCGTAGGGTATGGGTTAGGGTTAGTGTTAGGGTTAGTGTTAGGGTTAGGGCTCGGTTTAGGGTACGGGTTAGGATTAGGGTACGTGTTAGGGTTAGGGTAGGGGTTAGGGTTAGGGTACGCGTTAGGGTTAGGGTAGTTATTAAACCTATCCCACTCTCTAGATACCCCTTAGCACGTAAAGGAATATTATTTGGGGGTCCAGCCATGGAGAAGAGTTTAGACACTAGGATAAGATAAGGAACACACCCATTATAAAGAAATCACTTTAGGATTCTCTTTTTAAGCTGTTCCTTAAAACAGTAGTGCTTAGGAAATCTATTGGAGGCAGAAGCAGTCAAGGGTAGCCTAGGGTTAGGGTTAGGCTTAGGGTTAGGGTTAGGGTACGGCTTGGGGTATGGGTTCGGGGAGGTGTTCGTGTACGGCGTAGGGTTTGGGTTAGGGTTAGTGTTAGGGTTAGGGCTCGGTTTAGGGTACGGGTTAGGATTAGGGAACGTGTTAGGTTTAGGGTAGGGGTTAGGGTTAGGTTACGCGTTAGGGCTAGGGTAGTTAGTAAACCTATCCCACTCTCTAGATACCCCTTAGCACGTAAAGGAATATTATTTGGGGGTCCAGCCATGGAGAAGAGTTTAGACACTAGGATAAGATAAGGAACACACCCATTATAAAGAAATCACATTAGGATTCTCTTTTTAAGCTGTTCCTTAAAACACTAGTGCTTAGGAAATCTATTGGAGGCAGAAGCAGTCAAAGGTAGCCTAGGGTTAGGGTTAGGCTTAGGGTTAGGCTTAGGGTACGGCTTAGGGTACGGGTTCGGGGAGGGTTTCGGGTACGGCGTAGGGTATGGGTTAGGGTTAGGGTTAGGGTTAGTGTTAGGGTTAGGGCTCGGTTTAGGGTACGGGTTAGGATTAGGGTACGTGTTAGGGTTAGGGTAGGGGTTAGGGTTAGGGTACGCGTTAGGGTTAGGGTAGTTATTAAACCTATCCCACTCTTTAGATACCCCTTAGCACGTAAAGGAATATTATTTGGGGGTCCAGCCATGGAGAAGAGTTTAGACACTAGGATAAGATAAGGAACACACCCATTATAAAGAAATCACATTAGGATTCTCTTTTTAAGCTGTTCCTTAAAACACTAGTGCTTAGGAAATCTATTGGAGGCAGAAGCAGTCAAGGGTAGCCTAGGGTTAGGGTTAGGCTTAGGGTTAGGTTTAGGGTACGGCTTGGGGAATGGGTTCGGGGAGGGGTTCGGGTACGGCGTAGGGTATGGGTTAGGGTTAGGGTTAGGGTTAGTGTTAGGGTTAGGGCTCGGTTTAGGGTACGGGTTAGGATTAGGGTACGTGTTAGGGTTAGGGTAGGGTTTAGGGTTAGGGTATGCGTTAGGGTTAGGGTAGTTATTAAACCTATCCCACTCTCTAGATACCCCTTAGCACGTAAAGGAATATTATTTGGGGGTCCAGCCATGGAGAAGAGTTTAGACACTAGGATAAGATAAGGAACACACCCATTATAAAGAAATCACATTAGGATTCTCTTTTTAAGCTGTTCCTTAAAACACTAGTGCTTAGGAAATCTATTGGAGGCAGAAGCAGTCAAGGGTAGCCTAGGGTTAGGGTTAGGCTTAGGGTTAGGCTTAGGGTACGGCTTAGGGTACGGGTTCGGGGAGGGGTGCGGGTACGGCGTAGGGTATGGGTTAGGGTTAGGGTTAGTGTTAGGGTTAGGGCTCGGTTTAGGGTACAGGTTAGTATTAGGGTACGTGTTAGGGTTAGGGTAGGGGTTAGGGTTAGGGTACGCGTTAGGGTTAGGGTAGTTATTAAACCTATCCCACTCTCTAGATACCCCTTAGCACGTAAAGGAATATTATTTGAGGGTCCAGCCATGGAGAAGAGTTTAGACACTAGGATAAGATAAGGAACACACCCATTATAAAGAAATCACATTAGGATTCTCTTTTTAAGCTGTTCCTTAAAACACTAGTGCTTAGGAAATCTATTGGAGGCAGAAGCAGTCAAGGGTAACCTAGGGTTAGGGTTAGGCTTAGGGTTAGGCTTAGGGTACGGCTTAGGGTACGGGTTCGGGGAGGGTTTCGGGTACGGCGTAGGGTATGGGTTAGGGTTAGGGTTAGGGTTATTGTTAGGGTTAGGGCTCGGTTTAGGGTACGGGTTAGGATTAGGGTACGTGTTAGGGTTAGGGTAGGGGTTAGGGTTAGGGTACGCGTTAGGGTTAGGGTAGTTATTAAACCTATCCCACTCTCTAGATACCCCTTAGCACGTAAAGGAATATTATTTGGGGGTCCAGCCATGGAGAAGAGTTTAGACACTAGGATAAGATAAGGAACACACCCATTATAAAGAAATCACATTAGGATTCTCTTTTTAAGCTGTTCCTTAAAACACTAGTGCTTAGGAAATCTATTGGAGGCAGAAGCAGTCAAGGGTAGCCTAGGATAAGGTTAGGCTTAGGGTGAGGCTTAGGGTACGGCTTAGGGTACGGGTTCGGGGAGGGTTTCGGGTACGGCGTAGGGTATGGGTTAGGGTTAGGGTTAGTGTTAGGGTTAGGGCTCGGTTTAGGGTACGGGTTAGGATTAGGGTACGTGTTAGGGTTAGGGTAGGGGTTAGGGTTAGGGTACGCGTTAGGGTTAGGGTAGTTATTAAACCTATCCCACTCTCTAGATACCCCTTAGCACGTAAAGGAATATTATTTGGGGGTCCAGCCATGGAGAAGAGTTTAGACACTAGGATAAGATAAGGAACACACCCATTATAAAGAAATCACTTTAGGATTCTCTTTTTAAGCTGTTCGTTAAAACACTAGTGCTTAGGAAATCTATTGGAGGCAGAAGCAGTCAAGGGTAGCCTAGGGTTAGGGTTAGGCTTAGGGTTAGGCTTAGGGTACGGCTTAGGGTACGGGTTCAGGGAGGGGTGCGGGTACGGCGTAGGGTATGGGTTAGGGTTAGGGTTAGGGTTAGTGTTAGGGTTAGGGCTCGGTTTAGGGTACGGGTTAGGATCAGGGTACGTGTTAGGGTTAGGGTAGGGGTTAGGGTTAGGGTACGCGTTAGGGTTAGGGTAGTTATTAAACCTATCCCACTCTCTAGATACCCCTTAGCACGTAAAGGAATATTATTTGAGGGTCCAGCCATGGAGAAGAGTTTAGACACTAGGATAAGATAAGGAACACACCCATTATAAAGAAATCACATTAGGATTCTCTTTTTAAGCTGTTCCTTAAAACACTAGTGCTTAGGAAATCTATTGGAGGCAGAAGCAGTCAAGGGTAACCTAGGGTTAGGGTTAGGCTTAGGGTTAGGCTTAGGGTACGGCTTAGGGTACGGGATCGGGGAGGGTTTCGGGTACGGCGTAGGGTATGGGTTAGGGTTAGGGTTAGGGTTATTGTTAGGGTTAGGGCTCGGTTTAGGGTACGGGTTAGGATTAGGGTACGTGTTAGGGTTAGGGTAGGGGTTAGGGTTAGGGTACGCGTTAGGGTTAGGGTAGTTAGTAAACCTATCCCACTCTCTAGATACCCCTTAGCACGTAAAGGAATATTATTTGGGGTTCCAGCCATGGAGAAGAATTTAGACACTAGGATAAGATAAGGAACACACCCATTATAAAGAAATCACATTAGGATTCTCTTTTTAAGCTGTTGCTTAAAACACTAGTGCTTAGGAAATCTATTGGAGGCAGAAGCAGTCAAGGGTAGCCTAGGGTTAGTGTTAGGCTTAGGGTTAGGCTTAGGGTACGGCTTAGGGTACGGGTTTGGGGAGGGGTTCAGGTACGGCATAGGGTATGGGTTAGGGTTAGGGTTAGTGTTAGTGTTAGGGTTAGGGCTCGGTTTAGGGTACGGGTTAGGATTAGGGTACGTGTTAGTGTTAGGGTAGGGGTTAGGGTTAGAATACGCATTAGGTTTAGGGTAGTTATTAAACCTATCCCACTCTCTAGATACCCCTTAGCACGTAAGGCAATATTATTTGGGGGTGCAGCCATGGAGAAGAGTTTAGACACTAGGATAAGATAAGGAACACACCCATTATAAAGAAATCACATTAGGATTCTCTTTTTAAGCTGTTCCTTAAAACACTAGTGCTTAGGAAATCTATTGGAGGCAGAAGCAGTCAAGGGTAGCCTAGGATAAGGTTAGGCTTAGGGTGAGGCTTAGGGTAAGGCTTAGGGTACGGGTTCGGGGAGGGTTTCGGGTACGGCGTAGGGTATGGGTTAGGGTTAGGGTTAGTGTTAGGGTTAGGGCTCGGTTTAGGGTACGGGTTAGGATTAGGGTACGTGTTAGGGTTAGGGTAGGGGTTAGGGTTAGGGTACGCGTTAGGGTTAGGGTAGTTATTAAACCTATCCCACTCTCTAGATACCCCTTAGCACGTAAAGGAATATTATTTGGGGGTCCAGCCATGGAGAAGATTTTAGACACTAGGATAAGATAAGGAACACACCCATTATAAAGAAATCACTTTAGGATTCTCTTTTTAAGCTGTTCGTTAAAACACTAGTGCTTAGGAAATCTATTGGAGGCAGAAGCAGTCAAGGGTAGCCTAGGGTTAGGGTTAGGCTTAGGGTTAGGCTTAGGGTACGGCTTAGGGTACGGGTTCAGGGAGGGGTGCGGGTACGGCGTAGGGTATGGGTTAGGGTTAGGGTTAGGGTTAGTGTTAGGGTTAGGGCTCGGTTTAGGGTACGGGTTAGGATTAGGGTACGTGTTAGGGTTAGGGTAGGGGTTAGGGTTAGGGTACGCGTTAGGGTTAGGGTAGTTATTAAACCTATCCCAATCTCTAGATACCCCTTAGCACGTAAAGGAATATTATTTGAGGGTCCAGCCATGGAGAAAAGTTTAGACACTAGGATAAGATAAGGAATACACCCATTATAAAGAAATCACATTAGGATTCTCTTTTTAAGCTGTTCCTTAAAACACTAGTGCTTAGGAAATCTATTGGAGGCAGAAGCAGTCAAGGGTAGCCTAGGGTTAGGGTTAGGCTTAGGGTTAGGCTTAGGGTACGGCTTAGGGTACGAGTTCGGGGAGGGTTTCGGGTACGGCGTAGGGTATGGGTTAGGGTTAGTGTTAGGGTTAGTGTTAGGGTTAGGGCTCGGTTTAGGGTACGGGTTAGGATTAGGGTACGTGTTAGGTTTAGGGTAGGGGTTAGGGTTAGGGTACGCGTTAGGGTTAGGGTAGTTAGTAAACCTATCCCACTCTCTAGATACCCCTTAGCACGTAAAGGAATATTATTTGGGGTTCCAGCCATGGAGAAGAATTTAGACACTAGGATAAGATAAGGAACACACCCATTATAAAGAAATCACATTAGGATTCTCTTTTTAAGCTGTTCCTTAAAACACTAGTGCTTAGGAAATCTATTGGAGGCAGAAGCAGTCAAGGGTAGCCTAGGGTTAGGGTTAGGCTTAGGGTTAGGTTTAGGGTACGGCTTGGGGAATGGGTTCGGGGAGGGGTTCGGGTACGGCGTAGGGTATGGGTTAGGGTTAGGTTTAGGGTTAGTGTTAGGGTTAGGGCTCGGTTTAGGGTACGGGTTAGGATTAGGGTACGTGTTAGGGTTAGGGTAGGGGTTAGGGTTAGTGTATGCGTTAGGGTTAGGGTAGTTATTAAACCTATCCCACTCTCTAGATACCCCTTAGCACGTAAAGGAATATTATTTGGGGGTCCAGCCATGGAGAAGAGTTTAGACACTAGGATAAGATAAGGAACACACCCATTATAAAGAAATCACATTAGGATTCTCTTTTTAAGCTGTTCCTTAAAACACTAGTGCTTAGGAAATCTATTGGAGGCAGAAGCAGTCAAGGGTAGCCTAGGGTTAGGGTTAGGCTTAGGGTTAGGCTTAGGGTACGGCTTAGGGTACGGGTTCGGGGAGGGGTGCGGGTACGGCGTACGGTATGGGTTAGGGTTAGGGTTAGGGTTAGTGTTAGGGTTAGGGCTCGGTTTAGGGTACAGGTTAGTATTAGGGTACGTGTTAGGGTTAGGGTAGGGGTTAGGGTTAGGGTACGCGTTAGGGTTAGGGTAGTTATTAAACCTATCCCACTCTCTAGATACCCCTTAGCACGTAAAGGAATATTATTTGGGGGTCCAGCCATGGAGAAGAGTTTAGACACTAGGATAAGATAAGGAACACACCCATTATAAAGAAATCACATTAGGATTCTCTTTTTAAGCTGTTCCTTAAAACACTAGTGCTTAGGAAATCTATTGGAGGCAGAAGCAGTCAAGGGTAGCCTAGGGTTAGGGTTAGGCTTAGGGTTAGGCTTAGGGTACGGCTTAGGGTACGGGTTCGGGGAGGGTTTCGGGTACGGCATAGGGTATGGGTTAGGGTTAGGGTTAGGGTTAGTGTTAGGGTTAGGGCTCGGTTTAGGGTACGGTTAGGATTAGGGTACGTGTTAGGTTTAGGGTAGGGGTTAGGGTTAGGGTACGCGTTAGGGTTAGGGTAGTTAGTAAACCTATCCCACTCTCTAGATACCCCTTAGCACGTAAAGGAATATTATTTGGGGTTCCAGCCATGGAGAAGAATTTAGACACTAGGATAAGATAAGGAACACACCCATTATAAAGAAATCACATTAGGATTCTCTTTTTAAGCTGTTGCTTAAAACACTAGTGCTTAGGAAATCTATTGGAGGCAGAAGCAGTCAAGGGTTGCCTATGGTAAGTGTTAGGCTTAGGGTTAGGCTTAGGGTACGGCTTAGGGTACGGGTTTGGGGAGGGGTTCAGGTACGGCGTAGGGTATTGGTTAGGGTTAGGGTTAGTGTTAGTGTTAGGGTTAGGGCTCGGTTTAGGGTACGGGTTAGGATTAGGGTACGTGTTAGTGTTAGGGTAGGGGTTAGGGTTAGAGTACGCATTAGGTTTAGGGTAGTTATTAAACCTATCCCACTCTCTAGATACCCCTTAGCACGTAAGGCAATATTATTTGGGGGTGCAGCCATGGAGAAGAGTTTAGACACTAGGATAAGATAAGGAACACACCCATTATAAAGAAATCACATTAGGATTCTCTTTTTAAGCTGTTCCTTAAAACACTAGTGCTTAGGAAATCTATTGGAGGCAGAAGCAGTCAAGGGTAGCCTAGGGTTAGGGTTAGGCTTAGGGTTAGGTTTAGGGTACGGCTTGGGGAATGGGTTCGGGGAGGGGTTCGGGTACGGCGTAGGGTATGGGTTAGGGTTAGGGTTAGGGTTAGTGTTAGGGTTAGGGCTCGGTTTAGGGTACGGGTTAGGATTAGGGTACGTGTTAGGGTTAGGGTAGGGGTTAGGGTTAGGGTATGCGTTAGGGTTAGGGTAGTTATTAAACCTATCCCACTCTCTAGATACCCCTTAGCACGTAAAGGAATATTATTTGGGGGTCCAGCCATGGAGAAGAGTTTAGACACTAGGATAAGATAAGGAACACACCCATTATAAAGAAATCACATTAGGATTCCCTTTTTAAGCTGTTCCTTAAAACACTAGTGCTTAGGAAATCTATTGGAGGCAGAAGCAGTCAAGGGTAGCCTAGGGTTAGGGTTAGGCTTAGGGTTAGGCTTAGGGTACGGCTTAGGGTACGGGTTCGGGGAGGGGTGCGGGTACGGCGTAGGGTATGGGTTAGGGTTAGGGTTAGGGTTAGTGTTAGGGTTAGGGCTCGGTTTAGGGTACAGGTTAGTATTAGGGTACGTGTTAGGGTTAGGGTAGGGGTTAGGGTTAGGGTACGCGTTAGGGTTAGGGTAGTTATTAAACCTATCCCACTCTCTAGATACCCCTTAGCACGTAAAGGAATATTATTTGAGGGTCCAGCCATGGAGAAGAGTTTAGACACTAGGATAAGATAAGGAACACACCCATTATAAAGAAATCACATTAGGATTCTCTTTTTAAGCTGTTCCTTAAAACACTAGTGCTTAGGAAATCTATTGGAGGCAGAAGCAGTCAAGGGTAACCTAGGGTTAGGGTTAGGCTTAGGGTTAGGCTTAGGGTACGGCTTAGGGTACGGGATCGGGGAGGGTTTCGGGTACGGCGTAGGGTATGGGTTAGGGTTAGGGTTAGGGTTATTGTTAGGGTTAGGGCTCGGTTTAGGGTACGGGTTAGGATTAGGGTACGTGTTAGGGTTAGGGTAGGGGTTAGGGTTAGGGTACGCGTTAGGGTTAGGGTAGTTAGTAAACCTATCCCACTCTCCAGATACCCCTTAGCACGTAAAGGAATATTATTTGGGGTTCCAGCCATGGAGAAGAATTTAGACACTAGGATAAGATAAGGAACACACCCATTATAAAGAAATCACATTAGGATTCTCTTTTTAAGCTGTTGCTTAAAACACTAGTGCTTAGGAAATCTATTGGAGGCAGAAGCAGTCAAGGGTAGCCTAGGGTTAGTGTTAGGCTTAGGGTTAGGCTTAGGGTACGGCTTAGGGTACGGGTTTGGGGAGGGGTTCAGGTACGGCATAGGGTATGGGTTAGGGTTAGGGTTAGTGTTAGTGTTAGGGTTAGGGCTCGGTTTAGGGTACGGGTTAGGATTAGGGTACGTGTTAGTGTTAGGGTAGGGGTTAGGGTTAGAGTACGCATTAGGTTTAGGGTAGTTATTAAACCTATCCCACTCTCTAGATACCCCTTAGCACGTAAGGCAATATTATTTGGGGGTGCAGCCATGGAGAAGAGTTTAGACACTAGGATAAGATAAGGAACACACCCATTATAAAGAAATCACATTAGGATTCTCTTTTTAAGCTGTTCCTTAAAACACTAGTGCTTAGGAAATCTATTGGAGGCAGAAGCAGTCAAGGGTAGCCTAGGATAAGGTTAGGCTTAGGGTGAGGCTTAGGGTACGGCTTAGGGTACGGGTTCGGGGAGGGTTTCGGGTACGGCGTAGGGTATGGGTTAGGGTTAGGGTTAGTGTTAGGGTTAGGGCTCGGTTTAGGGTACGGGTTAGGATTAGGGTACGTGTTAGGGTTAGGGTAGGGGTTAGGGTTAGGGTACGCGTTAGGGTTAGGGTAGTTATTAAACCTATCCCACTCTCTAGATACCCCTTAGCACGTAAAGGAATATTATTTGGGGGTCCAGCCATGGAGAAGAGTTTAGACACTAGGATAAGATAAGGAACACACCCATTATAAAGAAATCACTTTAGGATTCTCTTTTTAAGCTGTTCGTTAAAACACTAGTGCTTAGGAAATCTATTGGAGGCAGAAGCAGTCAAGGGTAGCCTAGGGTTAGGGTTAGGCTTAGGGTTAGGCTTAGGGTACGGGTTCAGGGAGGGGTGCGGGTACGGCGTAGGGTATGGGTTAGGGTTAGGGTTAGGGTTAGTGTTAGGGTTAGGGCTCGGTTTAGGGTACGGGTTAGGATTAGGGTACGTGTTAGGGTTAGGGTAGGGGTTAGGGTTAGGGTACGCGTTAGGGTTAGGGTAGTTATTAAACCTATCCCAATCTCTAGATACCCCTTAGCACGTAAAGGAATATTATTTGAGGGTCCAGCCATGGAGAAAAGTTTAGACACTAGGATAAGATAAGGAATACACCCATTATAAAGAAATCACATTAGGATTCTCTTTTTAAGCTGTTCCTTAAAACACTAGTGCTTAGGAAATCTATTGGAGGCAGAAGCAGTCAAGGGTAGCCTAGGGTTAGGGTTAGG
Source organism: Balaenoptera borealis (assembly GCF_965194805.1). Taxonomy (NCBI): domain Eukaryota; kingdom Metazoa; phylum Chordata; class Mammalia; order Artiodactyla; family Balaenopteridae; genus Balaenoptera; species Balaenoptera borealis. The sequence continues at coordinate 31,119 of NW_028123274.1, forward strand.
CTTAGGGTTAGGCTTAGGGTACGGCTTAGGGTACGAGTTCGGGGAGGGTTTCGGGTACGGCGTAGGGTATGGGTTAGGGTTAGGGTTAGGGTTAGTGTTAGGGTTAGGGCTCGGTTTAGGGTACGGGTTAGGATTAGGGTACGTGTTAGGGTTAGGGTAGGGGTTAGGGTTAGGGTACGCGTTAGGGTTAGGGTAGTTATTAAACCTATCCCACTCTCTAGATACCCCTTAGCACGTAAAGGAATATTATTTGGGGGTCCAGCCATGGAGAAGAGTTTAGACACTAGGATAAGATAAGGAACACACCCATTATAAAGAAATCACTTTAGGATTCTCTTTTTAAGCTGTTCCTTAAAACAGTAGTGCTTAGGAAATCTATTGGAGGCAGAAGCAGTCAAGGGTAGCCTAGGGTTAGGGTTAGGCTTAGGGTTAGGGTTAGGGTACGGCTTGGGGTATGGGTTCGGGGAGGTGTTCGTGTACGGCGTAGGGTATGGGTTAGGGTTTGGGTTAGGGTTAGTGTTAGGGTTAGGGCTCGGTTTAGGGTACGGGTTAGGATTAGGGAACGTGTTAGGTTTAGGGTAGGGGTTAGGGTTAGGTTACGCGTTAGGGCTAGGGTAGTTAGTAAACCTATCCCACTCTCTAGCTCCCCCTTAGCACGTAAAGGAATATTATTTGGGGGTCCAGCCATGGAGAAGAGTTTAGACACTAGGATAAGATAAGGAACACACCCATTATAAAGAAATCACATTAGGATTCTCTTTTTAAGCTGTTCCTTAAAACACTACTGCTTAGGAAATCAATTGGAGGCAGAAGCAGTCAAGGGTAGCCTAGGGTTAGGGTTAGGCTTAGGGTTAGGTTTAGGGTATGGCTTAGGGTACGGGTTCGGGGAGGGTTTCGGGTACGGCGTAGGGTATGTGTTAGGGTTAGGGTTAGGGTTAGTGTTAGGGTTAGGCCTCGGTTTAGGGTACAGGTTAGGATTAGGGTACGTGTTAGGGTTAGGGTAGGGGTTAGGGTTAGGGTACGCGTTAGGGTTAGGGTAGTTATTAAACCTATCCCACTCTCTAGATACCCCTTAGCACGTAAGGGAATATTATTTGGGGGTGCAGCCATGGAGAAGAGTTTAGACACTAGGATAAGATAAGGAACACACCCATTATAAAGAAATCACATTAGGATTCTCTTTTTAAGCTGTTCCTTAAAACAGTAGTGCTTAGGAAATCTATTGGAGGCAGAAGCAGTCAAGGGTAGCCTAGGGTTAGGGTTAGGCTTAGGGTTAGGTTTAGGGTATGGCTTAGGGTACGGGTTCGGGGAGGGTTTCGGGTACGGCGTAGGGTATGGGTTAGGGTTAGGGTTAGGGTTAGTGTTAGGGTTAGGCCTCGGTTTAGGGTACAGGTTAGGATTAGGGTACGTGTTAGGGTTAGGGTAGGGGTTAGGGTTAGGGTACGCGTTAGGGTTAGGGTAGTTATTAAACCTATCCCACTCTCTAGATACCCCTTAGCACGTAAGGGAATATTATTTGGGGGTGCAGCCATGGAGAAGAGTTTAGACACTAGGATAAGATAAGGAACACACCCATTATAAAGAAATCACATTAGGATTCTCTTTTTAAGCTGTTCCTTAAAACAGTAGTGCTTAGGAAATCTATTGGAGGCAGAAGCAGTCAAGGGTAGCCTAGGGTTAGGGTTAGGCTTAGGGTTAGGCTTAGGGTACGGCTTAGGTTACGGGTTCGGGGAGGGGTGCGGGTACGGCGTAGGGTATGGGTTAGGGTTAGGGTTAGGGTTAGTGTTAGGGTTAGGGCTCGGTTTAGGGTACGGTTAGGATTAGGGTACGTGTTAGGTTTAGGGTAGGGGTTAGGGTTAGGGTATGCGTTAGGGTTAGGGTAGTTATTAAACCTATCCCACTCTCTAGATACCCCTTAGCACGTAAAGGAATATTATTTGGGGGTCCAGCCATGGAGAAGAGTTTAGACACTAGGATAAGATAAGGAACACACCCATTATAAAGAAATCACATTAGGATTCTCTTTTTAAGCTGTTCCTTAAAACACTAGTGCTTAGGAAATCTATTGGAGGCAGAAGCAGTCAAGGGTAGCCTAGGGTTAGGGTTAGGCTTAGGGTTAGGCTTAGGGTACGGCTTAGGGTACGGGTTCGGGGAGGGGTGCGGGTACGGCGTAGGGTATGGGTTAGGGTTAGGGTTAGGGTTAGTGTTAGGGTTAGGGCTCGGTTTAGGGTACGGTTAGGATTAGGGTACGTGTTAGGTTTAGGGTAGGGGTTAGGGTTAGGGTACGCGTTAGGGTTAGGGTAGTTAGTAAACCTATCCCACTCTCTAGATACCCCTTAGCACGTAAAGGAATATTATTTGGGGTTCCAGCCATGGAGAAGAATTTAGACACTAGGATAAGATAAGGAACACACCCATTATAAAGAAATCACATTAGGATTCTCTTTTTAAGCTGTTGCTTAAAACACTAGTGCTTAGGAAATCTATTGGAGGCAGAAGCAGTCAAGGGTAGCCTAGGGTTAGTGTTAGGCTTAGGGTTAGGCTTAGGGTACCACTTAGAGTACGGGTTTGGGGAGGGGTTCAGGTACGGCGTAGGGTATGGGTTAGGGTTAGGGTTAGTGTTAGTGTTAGGGTTAGGGCTCGGTTTAGGGTACGGGTTAGGATTAGGGTACGTGTTAGTGTTAGGGTAGAGGTTAGGGTTAGAGTACGCATTAGGGTTAGGGTAGTTATTAAACCTATCCCACTCTCTAGATACCCCTTAGCACGTAAGGCAATATTATTTGGGGGTGCAGCCATGGAGAAGAGTTTAGACACTAGGATAAGATAAGGAACACACCCATTATAAAGAAATCACATTAGGATTCTCTTTTTAAGCTGTTCCTTAAAACACTAGTGCTTAGGAAATCTATTGGAGGCAGAAGCAGTCAAGGGTAGCCTAGGGTTAGGGTTAGGCTTAGGGTTAGGTTTAGGGTACGGCTTGGGGAATGGGTTCGGGGAGGGGTTCGGGTACGGCGTAGGGTATGGGTTAGGGTTAGGGTTAGGGTTAGTGTTAGGGTTAGGGCTCGGTTTAGGGTACGGGTTAGGATTAGGGTACGTGTTAGGGTTAGGGTAGGGGTTAGGGTTAGGGTATGCGTTAGGGTTAGGGTAGTTATTAAACCTATCCCACTCTCTAGATACCCCTTAGCACGTAAAGGAATATTATTTGGGGGTCCAGCCATGGAGAAGAGTTTAGACACTAGGATAAGATAAGGAACACACCCATTATAAAGAAATCACATTAGGATTCTCTTTTTAAGCTGTTCCTTAAAACACTAGTGCTTACGAAATCTATTGGAGGCAGAAGCAGTCAAGGGTAGCCTAGGGTTAGGGTTAGGCTTAGGGTTAGGCTTAGGGTACGGCTTAGGGTACGGGTTCGGGGAGGGGTGCGGGTACGGCGTAGGGTATGGGTTAGGGTTAGGGTTAGGGTTAGGTTTAGGGCTCGGTTTAGGGTACAGGTTAGTATTAGGGTACGTGTTAGGGTTAGGGTAGGGGTTAGGGTTAGGGTACGCGTTAGGGTTAGGGTAGTTATTAAACCTATCCCACTCTCTAGATACCCCTTAGCACGTAAAGGAATATTATTTGAGGGTCCAGCCATGGAGAAGAGTTTAGACACTAGGATAAGATAAGGAACACACCCATTATAAAGAAATCACATTAGGATTCTCTTTTTAAGCTGTTCCTTAAAACACTAGTGCTTAGGAAATCTATTGGAGGCAGAAGCAGTCAAAGGTAGCCTAGGGTTAGGGTTAGGCTTAGGGTTAGGCTTAGGGTACGGCTTAGGGTACGGGTTCGGGGAGGGTTTCGGGTACGGCGTAGGGTATGGGTTAGGGTTAGGGTTAGGGTTAGTGTTAGGGTTAGGGCTCGGTTTAGGGTACGGGTTAGGATTAGGGTACGTGTTAGGGTTAGGGTAGGGGTTAGGGTTAGGGTACGCGTTAGGGTTAGGGTAGTTATTAAACCTATCCCACTCTTTAGATACCCCTTAGCACGTAAAGGAATATTATTTGGGGGTCCAGCCATGGAGAAGAGTTTAGACACTAGGATAAGATAAGGAACACACCCATTATAAAGAAATCACATTAGGATTCTCTTTTTAAGCTGTTCCTTAAAACACTAGTGCTTAGGAAATCTATTGGAGGCAGAAGCAGTCAAGGGTAGCCTAGGGTTAGGGTTAGGCTTAGGGTTAGGTTTAGGGTACGGCTTGGGGAATGGGTTCGGGGAGGGGTTCGGGTACGGCGTAGGGTATGGGTTAGGGTTAGGGTTAGGGTTAGTGTTAGGGTTAGGGCTCGGTTTAGGGTACGGGTTAGGATTAGGGTACGTGTTAGGGTTAGGGTAGGGTTTAGGGTTAGGGTATGCGTTAGGGTTAGGGTAGTTATTAAACCTATCCCACTCTCTAGATACCCCTTAGCACGTAAAGGAATATTATTTGGGGGTCCAGCCATGGAGAAGAGTTTAGACACTAGGATAAGATAAGGAACACACCCATTATAAAGAAATCACATTAGGATTCTCTTTTTAAGCTGTTCCTTAAAACACTAGTGCTTAGGAAATCTATTGGAGGCAGAAGCAGTCAAGGGTAGCCTAGGGTTAGGGTTAGGCTTAGGGTTAGGCTTAGGGTACGGCTTAGGGTACGGGTTCGGGGAGGGGTGCGGGTACGGCGTAGGGTATGGGTTAGGGTTAGGGTTAGTGTTAGGGTTAGGGCTCGGTTTAGGGTACAGGTTAGTATTAGGGTACGTGTTAGGGTTAGGGTAGGGGTTAGGGTTAGGGTACGCGTTAGGGTTAGGGTAGTTATTAAACCTATCCCACTCTCTAGATACCCCTTAGCACGTAAAGGAATATTATTTGAGGGTCCAGCCATGGAGAAGAGTTTAGACACTAGGATAAGATAAGGAACACACCCATTATAAAGAAATCACATTAGGATTCTCTTTTTAAGCTGTTCCTTAAAACACTAGTGCTTAGGAAATCTATTGGAGGCAGAAGCAGTCAAGGGTAACCTAGGGTTAGGGTTAGGCTTAGGGTTAGGCTTAGGGTACGGCTTAGGGTACGGGTTCGGGGAGGGTTTCGGGTACGGCGTAGGGTATGGGTTAGGGTTAGGGTTAGGGTTATTGTTAGGGTTAGGGCTCGGTTTAGGGTACGGGTTAGGATTAGGGTACGTGTTAGGGTTAGGGTAGGGGTTAGGGTTAGGGTACGCGTTAGGGTTAGGGTAGTTATTAAACCTATCCCACTCTCTAGATACCCCTTAGCACGTAAAGGAATATTATTTGGGGGTCCAGCCATGGAGAAGAGTTTAGACACTAGGATAAGATAAGGAACACACCCATTATAAAGAAATCACATTAGGATTCTCTTTTTAAGCTGTTCCTTAAAACACTAGTGCTTAGGAAATCTATTGGAGGCAGAAGCAGTCAAGGGTAGCCTAGGATAAGGTTAGGCTTAGGGTGAGGCTTAGGGTACGGCTTAGGGTACGGGTTCGGGGAGGGTTTCGGGTACGGCGTAGGGTATGGGTTAGGGTTAGGGTTAGTGTTAGGGTTAGGGCTCGGTTTAGGGTACGGGTTAGGATTAGGGTACGTGTTAGGGTTAGGGTAGGGGTTAGGGTTAGGGTACGCGTTAGGGTTAGGGTAGTTATTAAACCTATCCCACTCTCTAGATACCCCTTAGCACGTAAAGGAATATTATTTGGGGGTCCAGCCATGGAGAAGAGTTTAGACACTAGGATAAGATAAGGAACACACCCATTATAAAGAAATCACTTTAGGATTCTCTTTTTAAGCTGTTCGTTAAAACACTAGTGCTTAGGAAATCTATTGGAGGCAGAAGAAGTCAAGGGTAGCCTAGGGTTAGGGTTAGGCTTAGGGTTAGGCTTAGGGTACGGCTTAGGGTACGGGTTCAGGGAGGGGTGCGGGTACGGCGTAGGGTATGGGTTAGGGTTAGGGTTAGGGTTAGTGTTAGGGTTAGGGCTCGGTTTAGGGTACGGGTTAGGATTAGGGTACGTGTTAGGGTTAGGGTAGGGGTTAGGGTTAGGGTACGCGTTAGGGTTAGGGTAGTTATTAAACCTATCCCACTCTCTAGATACCCCTTAGCACGTAAAGGAATATTATTTGAGGGTCCAGCCATGGAGAAGAGTTTAGACACTAGGATAAGATAAGGAACACACCCATTATAAAGAAATCACATTAGGATTCTCTTTTTAAGCTGTTCCTTAAAACACTAGTGCTTAGGAAATCTATTGGAGGCAGAAGCAGTCAAGGGTAACCTAGGGTTAGGGTTAGGCTTAGGGTTAGGCTTAGGGTACGGCTTAGGGTACGGGATCGGGGAGGGTTTCGGGTACGGCGTAGGGTATGGGTTAGGGTTAGGGTTAGGGTTATTGTTAGGGTTAGGGCTCGGTTTAGGGTACGGGTTAGGATTAGGGTACGTGTTAGGGTTAGGGTAGGGGTTAGGGTTAGGGTACGCGTTAGGGTTAGGGTAGTTAGTAAACCTATCCCACTCTCTAGATACCCCTTAGCACGTAAAGGAATATTATTTGGGGGTGCAGCCATGGAGAAGAGTTTAGACACTAGGATAAGATAAGGAACACACCCATTATAAAGAAATCACATTAGGATTCTCTTTTTAAGCTGTTCCTTAAAACAGTAGTGCTTAGGAAATCTATTGGAGGCAGAAGCAGTCAAGGGTAGCCTAGGGTTAGTGTTAGGCTTAGGGTTAGGCTTAGGGTACGGCTTAGGGTACGGGTTTGGGGAGGGGTTCAGGTACGGCATAGGGTATGGGTTAGGGTTAGGGTTAGTGTTAGTGTTAGGGTTAGGGCTCGGTTTAGGGTACGGGTTAGGATTAGGGTACGTGTTAGTGTTAGGGTAGGGGTTAGGGTTAGAGTACGCATTAGGTTTAGGGTAGTTATTAAACCTATCCCACTCTCTAGATACCCCTTAGCACGTAAGGCAATATTATTTGGGGGTGCAGCCATGGAGAAGAGTTTAGACACTAGGATAAGATAAGGAACACACCCATTATAAAGAAATCACATTAGGATTCTCTTTTTAAGCTGTTCCTTAAAACACTAGTGCTTAGGAAATCTATTGGAGGCAGAAGCAGTCAAGGGTAGCCTAGGATAAGGTTAGGCTTAGGGTGAGGCTTAGGGTACGGCTTAGGGTACGGGTTCGGGGAGGGTTTCGGGTACGGCGTAGGGTATGGGTTAGGGTTAGGGTTAGTGTTAGGGTTAGGGCTCGGTTTAGGGTACGGGTTAGGATTAGGGTACGTGTTAGGGTTAGGGTAGGGGTTAGGGTTAGGGTACGCGTTAGGGTTAGGGTAGTTATTAAACCTATCCCACTCTCTAGATACCCCTTAGCACGTAAAGGAATATTATTTGGGGGTCCAGCCATGGAGAAGAGTTTAGACACTAGGATAAGATAAGGAACACACCCATTATAAAGAAATCACTTTAGGATTCTCTTTTTAAGCTGTTCGTTAAAACACTAGTGCTTAGGAAATCTATTGGAGGCAGAAGCAGTCAAGGGTAGCCTAGGGTTAGGGTTAGGCTTAGGGTTAGGCTTAGGGTACGGGTTCAGGGAGGGGTGCGGGTACGGCGTAGGGTATGGGTTAGGGTTAGGGTTAGGGTTAGTGTTAGGGTTAGGGCTCGGTTTAGGGTACGGGTTAGGATTAGGGTACGTGTTAGGGTTAGGGTAGGGGTTAGGGTTAGGGTACGCGTTAGGGTTAGGGTAGTTATTAAACCTATCCCAATCTCTAGATACCCCTTAGCACGTAAAGGAATATTATTTGAGGGTCCAGCCATGGAGAAAAGTTTAGACACTAGGATAAGATAAGGAATACACCCATTATAAAGAAATCACATTAGGATTCTCTTTTTAAGCTGTTCCTTAAAACACTAGTGCTTAGGAAATCTATTGGAGGCAGAAGCAGTCAAGGGTAGCCTAGGGTTAGGGTTAGGCTTAGGGTTAGGCTTAGGGTACGGCTTAGGGTACGAGTTCGGGGAGGGTTTCGGGTACGGCGTAGGGTATGGGTTAGGGTTAGGGTTAGGGTTAGTGTTAGGGTTAGGGCTCGGTTTAGGGTACGGGTTAGGATTAGGGTACGTGTTAGGGTTAGGGTAGGGGTTAGGGTTAGGGTACGCGTTAGGGTTAGGGTAGTTATTAAACCTATCCCACTCTCTAGATACCCCTTAGCACGTAAAGGAATATTATTTGGGGGTCCAGCCATGGAGAAGAGTTTAGACACTAGGATAAGATAAGGAACACACCCATTATAAAGAAATCACTTTAGGATTCTCTTTTTAAGCTGTTCCTTAAAACAGTAGTGCTTAGGAAATCTATTGGAGGCAGAAGCAGTCAAGGGTAGCCTAGGGTTAGGGTTAGGCTTAGGGTTAGGGTTAGGGTACGGCTTGGGGTATGGGTTCGGGGAGGTGTTCGTGTACGGCGTAGGGTATGGGTTAGGGTTTGGGTTAGGGTTAGTGTTAGGGTTAGGGCTCGGTTTAGGGTACGGGTTAGGATTAGGGAACGTGTTAGGTTTAGGGTAGGGGTTAGGGTTAGGTTACGCGTTAGGGCTAGGGTAGTTAGTAAACCTATCCCACTCTCTAGCTCCCCCTTAGCACGTAAAGGAATATTATTTGGGGGTCCAGCCATGGAGAAGAGTTTAGACACTAGGATAAGATAAGGAACACACCCATTATAAAGAAATCACATTAGGATTCTCTTTTTAAGCTGTTCCTTAAAACACTACTGCTTAGGAAATCAATTGGAGGCAGAAGCAGTCAAGGGTAGCCTAGGGTTAGGGTTAGGCTTAGGGTTAGGTTTAGGGTATGGCTTAGGGTACGGGTTCGGGGAGGGTTTCGGGTACGGCGTAGGGTATGTGTTAGGGTTAGGGTTAGGGTTAGTGTTAGGGTTAGGCCTCGGTTTAGGGTACAGGTTAGGATTAGGGTACGTGTTAGGGTTAGGGTAGGGGTTAGGGTTAGGGTACGCGTTAGGGTTAGGGTAGTTATTAAACCTATCCCACTCTCTAGATACCCCTTAGCACGTAAGGGAATATTATTTGGGGGTGCAGCCATGGAGAAGAGTTTAGACACTAGGATAAGATAAGGAACACACCCATTATAAAGAAATCACATTAGGATTCTCTTTTTAAGCTGTTCCTTAAAACAGTAGTGCTTAGGAAATCTATTGGAGGCAGAAGCAGTCAAGGGTAGCCTAGGGTTAGGGTTAGGCTTAGGGTTAGGTTTAGGGTATGGCTTAGGGTACGGGTTCGGGGAGGGTTTCGGGTACGGCGTAGGGTATGGGTTAGGGTTAGGGTTAGGGTTAGTGTTAGGGTTAGGGCTCGGTTTAGGGTACAGGTTAGGATTAGGGTACGTGTTAGGGTTAGGGTAGGGGTTAGGGTTAGGGTACGCGTTAGGGTTAGGGTAGTTATTAAACCTATCCCACTCTCTAGATACCCCTTAGCACGTAAGGGAATATTATTTGGGGGTGCAGCCATGGAGAAGAGTTTAGACACTAGGATAAGATAAGGAACACACCCATTATAAAGAAATCACATTAGGATTCTCTTTTTAAGCTGTTCCTTAAAACAGTAGTGCTTAGGAAATCTATTGGAGGCAGAAGCAGTCAAGGGTAGCCTAGGGTTAGGGTTAGGCTTAGGGTTAGGCTTAGGGTACGGCTTAGGTTACGGGTTCGGGGAGGGGTGCGGGTACGGCGTAGGGTATGGGTTAGGGTTAGGGTTAGGGTTAGTGTTAGGGTTAGGGCTCGGTTTAGGGTACGGGTTAGGATTAGGGTACGTGTTAGTGTTAGGGTAGAGGTTAGGGTTAGAGTACGCATTAGGGTTAGGGTAGTTATTAAACCTATCCCACTCTCTAGATACCCCTTAGCACGTAAGGCAATATTATTTGGGGGTGCAGCCATGGAGAAGAGTTTAGACACTAGGATAAGATAAGGAACACACCCATTATAAAGAAATCACATTAGGATTCTCTTTTTAAGCTGTTCCTTAAAACACTAGTGCTTAGGAAATCTATTGGAGGCAGAAGCAGTCAAGGGTAGCCTAGGGTTAGGGTTAGGCTTAGGGTTAGGTTTAGGGTACGGCTTGGGGAATGGGTTCGGGGAGGGGTTCGGGTACGGCGTAGGGTATGGGTTAGGGTTAGGGTTAGGGTTAGTGTTAGGGTTAGGGCTCGGTTTAGGGTACGGGTTAGGATTAGGGTACGTGTTAGGGTTAGGGTAGGGGTTAGGGTTAGGGTATGCGTTAGGGTTAGGGTAGTTATTAAACCTATCCCACTCTCTAGATACCCCTTAGCACGTAAAGGAATATTATTTGGGGGTCCAGCCATGGAGAAGAGTTTAGACACTAGGATAAGATAAGGAACACACCCATTATAAAGAAATCACATTAGGATTCTCTTTTTAAGCTGTTCCTTAAAACACTAGTGCTTACGAAATCTATTGGAGGCAGAAGCAGTCAAGGGTAGCCTAGGGTTAGGGTTAGGCTTAGGGTTAGGCTTAGGGTACGGCTTAGGGTACGGGTTCGGGGAGGGGTGCGGGTACGGCGTAGGGTATGGGTTAGGGTTAGGGTTAGGGTTAGGGTTAGGGCTCGGTTTAGGGTACAGGTTAGTATTAGGGTACGTGTTAGGGTTAGGGTAGGGGTTAGGGTTAGGGTACGCGTTAGGGTTAGGGTAGTTATTAAACCTATCCCACTCTCTAGATACCCCTTAGCACGTAAAGGAATATTATTTGAGGGTCCAGCCATGGAGAAGAGTTTAGACACTAGGATAAGATAAGGAACACACCCATTATAAAGAAATCACATTAGGATTCTCTTTTTAAGCTGTTCCTTAAAACACTAGAGCTTAGGAAATCTATTGGAGGCAGAAGCAGTCAAAGGTAGCCTAGGGTTAGGGTTAGGCTTAGGGTTAGGCTTAGGGTACGGCTTAGGGTACGGGTTCGGGGAGGGTTTCGGGTACGGCGTAGGGTATGGGTTAGGGTTAGGGTTAGGGTTAGTGTTAGGGTTAGGGCTCGTTTTAGGGTACGGGTTAGGATTAGGGTACGTGTTAGGGTTAGGGTAGGGGTTAGGGTTAGGGTACGCGTTAGGGTTAGGGTAGTTATTAAACCTATCCCACTCTTTAGATACCCCTTAGCACGTAAAGGAATATTATTTGGGGGTCCAGCCATGGAGAAGAGTTTAGACACTAGGATAAGATAAGGAACACACCCATTATAAAGAAATCACATTAGGATTCTCTTTTTAAGCTGTTCCTTAAAACACTAGTGCTTAGGAAATCTATTGGAGGCAGAAGCAGTCAAGGGTAGCCTAGGGTTAGGGTTAGGCTTAGGGTTAGGTTTAGGGTACGGCTTGGGGAATGGGTTCGGGGAGGGGTTCGGGTACGGCGTAGGGTATGGGTTAGGGTTAGGGTTAGGGTTAGTGTTAGGGTTAGGGCTCGGTTTAGGGTACGGGTTAGGATTAGGGTACGTGTTAGGGTTAGGGTAGGGTTTAGGGTTAGGGTATGCGTTAGGGTTAGGGTAGTTATTAAACCTATCCCACTCTCTAGATACCCCTTAGCACGTAAAGGAATATTATTTGGGGGTCCAGCCATGGAGAAGAGTTTAGACACTAGGATAAGATAAGGAACACACCCATTATAAAGAAATCACATTAGGATTCTCTTTTTAAGCTGTTCCTTAAAACACTAGTGCTTAGGAAATCTATTGGAGGCAGAAGCAGTCAAGGGTAGCCTAGGGTTAGGGTTAGGCTTAGGGTTAGGCTTAGGGTACGGCTTAGGGTACGGGTTCGGGGAGGGGTGCGGGTACGGCGTAGGGTATGGGTTAGGGTTAGGGTTAGTGTTAGGGTTAGGGCTCGGTTTAGGGTACAGGTTAGTATTAGGGTACGTGTTAGGGTTAGGGTAGGGGTTAGGGTTAGGGTACGCGTTAGGGTTAGGGTAGTTATTAAACCTATCCCACTCTCTAGATACCCCTTAGCACGTAAAGGAATATTATTTGAGGGTCCAGCCATGGAGAAGAGTTTAGACACTAGGATAAGATAAGGAACACACCCATTATAAAGAAATCACATTAGGATTCTCTTTTTAAGCTGTTCCTTAAAACACTAGTGCTTAGGAAATCTATTGGAGGCAGAAGCAGTCAAGGGTAACCTAGGGTTAGGGTTAGGCTTAGGGTTAGGCTTAGGGTACGGCTTAGGGTACGGGTTCGGGGAGGGTTTCGGGTACGGCGTAGGGTATGGGTTAGGGTTAGGGTTAGGGTTATTGTTAGGGTTAGGGCTCGGTTTAGGGTACGGGTTAGGATTAGGGTACGTGTTAGGGTTAGGGTAGGGGTTAGGGTTAGGGTACGCGTTAGGGTTAGGGTAGTTATTAAACCTATCCCACTCTCTAGATACCCCTTAGCACGTAAAGGAATATTATTTGGGGGTCCAGCCATGGAGAAGAGTTTAGACACTAGGATAAGATAAGGAACACACCCATTATAAAGAAATCACATTAGGATTCTCTTTTTAAGCTGTTCCTTAAAACACTAGTGCTTAGGAAATCTATTGGAGGCAGAAGCAGTCAAGGGTAGCCTAGGATAAGGTTAGGCTTAGGGTGAGGCTTAGGGTACGGCTTAGGGTACGGGTTCGGGGAGGGTTTCGGGTACGGCGTAGGGTATGGGTTAGGGTTAGGGTTAGTGTTAGGGTTAGGGCTCGGTTTAGGGTACGGGTTAGGATTAGGGTACGTGTTAGGGTTAGGGTAGGGGTTAGGGTTAGGGTACGCGTTAGGGTTAGGGTAGTTATTAAACCTATCCCACTCTCTAGATACCCCTTAGCACGTAAAGGAATATTATTTGGGGGTCCAGCCATGGAGAAGAGTTTAGACACTAGGATAAGATAAGGAACACACCCATTATAAAGAAATCACTTTAGGATTCTCTTTTTAAGCTGTTCGTTAAAACACTAGTGCTTAGGAAATCTATTGGAGGCAGAAGAAGTCAAGGGTAGCCTAGGGTTAGGGTTAGGCTTAGGGTTAGGCTTAGGGTACGGCTTAGGGTACGGGTTCAGGGAGGGGTGCGGGTACGGCGTAGGGTATGGGTTAGGGTTAGGGTTAGGGTTAGTGTTAGGGTTAGGGCTCGGTTTAGGGTACGGGTTAGGATTAGGGTACGTGTTAGGGTTAGGGTAGGGGTTAGGGTTAGGGTACGCGTTAGGGTTAGGGTAGTTATTAAACCTATCCCACTCTCTAGATACCCCTTAGCACGTAAAGGAATATTATTTGAGGGTCCAGCCATGGAGAAGAGTTTAGACACTAGGATAAGATAAGGAACACACCCATTATAAAGAAATCACATTAGGATTCTCTTTTTAAGCTGTTCCTTAAAACACTAGTGCTTAGGAAATCTATTGGAGGCAGAAGCAGTCAAGGGTAACCTAGGGTTAGGGTTAGGCTTAGGGTTAGGCTTAGGGTACGGCTTAGGGTACGGGATCGGGGAGGGTTTCGGGTACGGCGTAGGGTATGGGTTAGGGTTAGGGTTAGGGTTATTGTTAGGGTTAGGGCTCGGTTTAGGGTACGGGTTAGGATTAGGGTACGTGTTAGGGTTAGGGTAGGGGTTAGGGTTAGGGTACGCGTTAGGGTTAGGGTAGTTAGTAAACCTATCCCACTCTCTAGATACCCCTTAGCACGTAAAGGAATATTATTTGGGGTTCCAGCCATGGAGAAGAATTTAGACACTAGGATAAGATAAGGAACACACCCATTATAAAGAAATCACATTAGGATTCTCTTTTTAAGCTGTTGCTTAAAACACTAGTGCTTAGGAAATCTATTGGAGGCAGAAGCAGTCAAGGGTAGCCTAGGGTTAGTGTTAGGCTTAGGGTTAGGCTTAGGGTACGGCTTAGGGTACGGGTTTGGGGAGGGGTTCAGGTACGGCATAGGGTATGGGTTAGGGTTAGGGTTAGTGTTAGTGTTAGGGTTAGGGCTCGGTTTAGGGTACGGGTTAGGATTAGGGTACGTGTTAGTGTTAGGGTAGGGGTTAGGGTTAGAGTACGCATTAGGTTTAGGGTAGTTATTAAACCTATCCCACTCTCTAGATACCCCTTAGCACGTAAGGCAATATTATTTGGGGGTGCAGCCATGGAGAAGAGTTTAGACACTAGGATAAGATAAGGAACACACCCATTATAAAGAAATCACATTAGGATTCTCTTTTTAAGCTGTTCCTTAAAACACTAGTGCTTAGGAAATCTATTGGAGGCAGAAGCAGTCAAGGGTAGCCTAGGATAAGGTTAGGCTTAGGGTGAGGCTTAGGGTACGGCTTAGGGTACGGGTTCGGGGAGGGTTTCGGGTACGGCGTAGGGTATGGGTTAGGGTTAGGGTTAGTGTTAGGGTTAGGGCTCGGTTTAGGGTACGGGTTAGGATTAGGGTACGTGTTAGGGTTAGGGTAGGGGTTAGGGTTAGGGTACGCGTTAGGGTTAGGGTAGTTATTAAACCTATCCCACTCTCTAGATACCCCTTAGCACGTAAAGGAATATTATTTGGGGGTCCAGCCATGGAGAAGAGTTTAGACACTAGGATAAGATAAGGAACACACCCATTATAAAGAAATCACTTTAGGATTCTCTTTTTAAGCTGTTCGTTAAAACACTAGTGCTTAGGAAATCTATTGGAGGCAGAAGCAGTCAAGGGTAGCCTAGGGTTAGGGTTAGGCTTAGGGTTAGGCTTAGGGTACGGCTTAGGGTACGGGTTCAGGGAGGGGTGCGGGTACGGCGTAGGGTATGGGTTAGGGTTAGGGTTAGGGTTAGTGTTAGGGTTAGGGCTCGGTTTAGGGTACGGGTTAGGATTAGGGTACGTGTTAGGGTTAGGGTAGGGGTTAGGGTTAGGGTACGCGTTAGAGTTAGGGTAGTTATTAAACCTATCCCAATCTCTAGATACCCCTTAGCACGTAAAGGAATATTATTTGAGGGTCCAGCCATGGAGAAAAGTTTAGACACTAGGATAAGATAAGGAATACACCCATTATAAAGAAATCACATTAGGATTCTCTTTTTAAGCTGTTCCTTAAAACACTAGTGCTTAGGAAATCTATTGGAGGCAGAAGCAGTCAAGGGTAGCCTAGGGTTAGGGTTAGGCTTAGGGTTAGGCTTAGGGTACGGCTTAGGGTACGAGTTCGGGGAGGGTTTCGGGTACGGCGTAGGGTATGGGTTAGGGTTAGTGTTAGGGTTAGTGTTAGGGTTAGGGCTCGGTTTAGGGTACGGGTTAGGATTAGGGTACGTGTTAGGGTTAGGGTAGGGGTTAGGGTTAGGGTACGCGTTAGGGTTAGGGTAGTTATTAAACCTATCCCACTCTCTAGATACCCCTTAGCACGTAAAGGAATATTATTTGGGGGTCCAGCCATGGAGAAGAGTTTAGACACTAGGATAAGATAAGGAACACACCCATTATAAAGAAATCACTTTAGGATTCTCTTTTTAAGCTGTTCCTTAAAACAGTAGTGCTTAGGAAATCTATTGGAGGCAGAAGCAGTCAAGGGTAGCCTAGGGTTAGGGTTAGGCTTAGGGTTAGGGTTAGGGTACGGCTTGGGGTATGGGTTCGGGGAGGTGTTCGTGTACGGCGTAGGGTTTGGGTTAGGGTTAGTGTTAGGGTTAGGGCTCGGTTTAGGGTACGGGTTAGGATTAGGGAACGTGTTAGGTTTAGGGTAGGGGTTAGGGTTAGGTTACGCGTTAGGGCTAGGGTAGTTAGTAAACCTATCCCACTCTCTAGCTCCCCCTTAGCACGTAAAGGAATATTATTTGGGGGTCCAGCCATGGAGAAGAGTTTAGACACTAGGATAAGATAAGGAACACACCCATTATAAAGAAATCACATTAGGATTCTCTTTTTAAGCTGTTCCTTAAAACACTAGTGCTTAGGAAATCTATTGGAGGCAGAAGCAGTCAAAGGTAGCCTAGGGTTAGGGTTAGGCTTAGGGTTAGGCTTAGGGTACGGCTTAGGGTACGGGTTCGGGGAGGGTTTCGGGTACGGCGTAGGGTATGGGTTAGGGTTAGGGTTAGGGTTAGTGTTAGGGTTAGGGCTCGGTTTAGGGTACGGGTTAGGATTAGGGTACGTGTTAGGGTTAGGGTAGGGGTTAGGGTTAGGGTACGCGTTAGGGTTAGGGTAGTTATTAAACCTATCCCACTCTTTAGATACCCCTTAGCACGTAAAGGAATATTATTTGGGGGTCCAGCCATGGAGAAGAGTTTAGACACTAGGATAAGATAAGGAACACACCCATTATAAAGAAATCACATTAGGATTCTCTTTTTAAGCTGTTCCTTAAAACACTAGTGCTTAGGAAATCTATTGGAGGCAGAAGCAGTCAAGGGTAGCCTAGGGTTAGGGTTAGGCTTAGGGTTAGGTTTAGGGTACGGCTTGGGGAATGGGTTCGGGGAGGGGTTCGGGTACGGCGTAGAGTATGGGTTAGGGTTAGGGTTAGGGTTAGTGTTAGGGTTAGGGCTCGGTTTAGGGTACGGTTTAGGATTAGGGTACGTGTTAGGGTTAGGGTAGGGTTTAGGGTTAGGGTATGCGTTAGGGTTAGGGTAGTTATTAAACCTATCCCACTCTCTAGATACCCCTTAGCACGTAAAGGAATATTATTTGGGGGTCCAGCCATGGAGAAGAGTTTAGACACTAGGATAAGATAAGGAACACACCCATTATAAAGAAATCACATTAGGATTCTCTTTTTAAGCTGTTCCTTAAAACACTAGTGCTTAGGAAATCTATTGGAGGCAGAAGCAGTCAAGGGTAGCCTAGGGTTAGGGTTAGGCTTAGGGTTAGGCTTAGGGTACGGCTTAGGGTACGGGTTCGGGGAGGGGTGCGGGTACGGCGTAGAGTATGGGTTAGGGTTAGGGTTAGTGTTAGGGTTAGGGCTCGGTTTAGGGTACAGGTTAGTATTAGGGTACGTGTTAGGGTTAGGGTAGGGGTTAGGGTTAGGGTACGCGTTAGGGTTAGGGTAGTTATTAAACCTATCCCACTCTCTAGATACCCCTTAGCACGTAAAGGAATATTATTTGAGGGTCCAGCCATGGAGAAGAGTTTAGACACTAGGATAAGATAAGGAACACACCCATTATAAAGAAATCACATTAGGATTCTCTTTTTAAGCTGTTCCTTAAAACACTAGTGCTTAGGAAATCTATTGGAGGCAGAAGCAGTCAAGGGTAACCTAGGGTTAGGGTTAGGCTTAGGGTTAGGCTTAGGGTACGGCTTAGGGTACGGGTTCGGGGAGGGTTTCGGGTACGGCGTAGGGTATGGGTTAGGGTTAGGGTTAGGGTTATTGTTAGGGTTAGGGCTCGGTTTAGGGTACGGGTTAGGATTAGGGTACGTGTTAGGGTTAGGGTAGGGGTTAGGGTTAGGGTACGCGTTAGGGTTAGGGTAGTTATTAAACCTATCCCACTCTCTAGATACCCCTTAGCACGTAAAGGAATATTATTTGGGGGTCCAGCCATGGAGAAGAGTTTAGACACTAGGATAAGATAAGGAACACACCCATTATAAAGAAATCACATTAGGATTCTCTTTTTAAGCTGTTCCTTAAAACACTAGTGCTTAGGAAATCTATTGGAGGCAGAAGCAGTCAAGGGTAGCCTAGGATAAGGTTAGGCTTAGGGTGAGGCTTAGGGTACGGCTTAGGGTACGGGTTCGGGGAGGGTTTCGGGTACGGCGTAGGGTATGGGTTAGGGTTAGGGTTAGTGTTAGGGTTAGGGCTCGGTTTAGGGTACGGGTTAGGATTAGGGTACGTGTTAGGGTTAGGGTAGGGGTTAGGGTTAGGGTACGCGTTAGGGTTAGGGTAGTTATTAAACCTATCCCACTCTCTAGATACCCCTTAGCACGTAAAGGAATATTATTTGGGGGTCCAGCCATGGAGAAGAGTTTAGACACTAGGATAAGATAAGGAACACACCCATTATAAAGAAATCACTTTAGGATTCTATTTTTAAGCTGTTCGTTAAAACACTAGTGCTTAGGAAATCTATTGGAGGCAGAAGAAGTCAAGGGTAGCCTAGGGTTAGGGTTAGGCTTAGGGTTAGGCTTTGGGTACGGCTTAGGGTACGGGTTCAGGGAGGGGTGCGGGTACGGCGTAGGGTATGGGTTAGGGTTAGGGTTAGGGTTAGTGTTAGGGTTAGGGCTCGGTTTAGGGTACGGGTTAGGATTAGGGTACGTGTTAGGGTTAGGGTAGGGGTTAGGGTTAGGGTACGCGTTAGGGTTAGGGTAGTTATTAAACCTATCCCACTCTCTAGATACCCCTTAGCACGTAAAGGAATATTATTTGAGGGTCCAGCCATGGAGAAGAGTTTAGACACTAGGATAAGATAAGGAACACACCCATTATAAAGAAATCACATTAGGATTCTCTTTTTAAGCTGTTCCTTAAAACACTAGTGCTTAGGAAATCTATTGGAGGCAGAAGCAGTCAAGGGTAACCTAGGGTTAGGGTTAGGCTTAGGGTTAGGCTAAGGGTACGGCTTAGGGTACGGGATCGGGGAGGGTTTCGGGTACGGCGTAGGGTATGGGTTAGGGTTAGGGTTAGGGTTATTGTTAGGGTTAGGGCTCGGTTTAGGGTACGGGTTAGGATTAGGGTACGTGTTAGGGTTAGGGTAGGGGTTAGGGTTAGGGTACGCGTTAGGGTTAGGGTAGTTAGTAAACCTATCCCACTCTCTAGATAACCCTTAGCACGTAAAGGAATATTATTTGGGGTTCCAGCCATGGAGAAGAATTTAGACACTAGGATAAGATAAGGAACACACCCATTATAAAGAAATCACATTAGGATTCTCTTTTTAAGCTGTTGCTTAAAACACTAGTGCTTAGGAAATCTATTGGAGGCAGAAGCAGTCAAGGGTAGCCTAGGGTTAGTGTTAGGCTTAGGGTTAGGCTTAGGGTACGGCTTAGGGTACGGGTTTGGGGAGGGGTTCAGGTACGGCATAGGGTATGGGTTAGGGTTAGGGTTAGTGTTAGTGTTAGGGTTAGGGCTCGGTTTAGGGTACGGGTTAGGATTAGGGTACGTGTTAGGGTTAGGGTAGGGGTTAGGGTTAGAGTACGCATTAGGTTTAGGGTAGTTATTAAACCTATCCCACTCTCTAGATACCCCTTAGCACGTAAGGCAATATTATTTGGGGGTGCAGCCATGGAGAAGAGTTTAGACACTAGGATAAGATAAGGAACACACCCATTATAAAGAAATCACATTAGGATTCTCTTTTTAAGCTGTTCCTTAAAACACTAGTGCTTAGGAAATCTATTGGAGGCAGAAGCAGTCAAGGGTAGCCTAGGATAAGGTTAGGCTTAGGGTGAGGCTTAGGGTACGGCTTAGGGTACGGGTTAGGGGAGGGTTTCGGGTACGGCGTAGGGTATGGGTTAGGGTTAGGGTTAGTGTTAGGGTTAGGGCTCGGTTTAGGGTACGGGTTAGGATTAGGGTACGTGTTAGGGTTAGGGTAGGGGTTAGGGTTAGGGTACGCGTTAGGGTTAGGGTAGTTATTAAACCTATCCCACTCTCTAGATACCCCTTAGCACGTAAAGGAATATTATTTGGGGGTCCAGCCATGGAGAAGAGTTTAGACACTAGGATAAGATAAGGAACACACCCATTATAAAGAAATCACTTTAGGATTCTCTTTTTAAGCTGTTCGTTAAAACACTAGTGCTTAGGAAATCTATTGGAGGCAGAAGCAGTCAAGGGTAGCCTAGGGTTAGGGTTAGGCTTAGGGTTAGGCTTAGGGTACGGCTTAGGGTACGGGTTCAGGGAGGGGTGCGGGTACGGCGTAGGGTATGGGTTAGGGTTAGGGTTAGGGTTAGTGTTAGGGTTAGGGCTCGGTTTAGGGTACGGGTTAGGATTAGGGTACGTGTTAGGGTTAGGGTAGGGGTTAGGGTTAGGGTACGCGTTAGGGTTAGGGTAGTTATTAAACCTATCCCAATCTCTAGATACCCCTTAGCACGTAAAGGAATATTATTTGAGGGTCCAGCCATGGAGAAAAGTTTAGACACTAGGATAAGATAAGGAATACACCCATTATAAAGAAATCACATTAGGATTCTCTTTTTAAGCTGTTGCTTAAAACACTAGTGCTTAGGAAATCTATTGGAGGCAGAAGCAGTCAAGGGTAGCCTAGGGTTAGTGTTAGGCTTAGGGTTAGGCTTAGGGTACGGCTTAGGGTACGGGTTTGGGGAGGGGTTCAGGTACGGCATAGGGTATGGGTTAGGGTTAGGGTTAGTGTTAGTGTTAGGGTTAGGGCTCGGTTTAGGGTACGGGTTAGGATTAGGGTACGTGTTAGTGTTAGGGTAGGGGTTAGGGTTAGAGTACGCATTAGGTTTAGGGTAGTTATTAAACCTATCCCACTCTCTAGATACCCCTTAGCACGTAAGGCAATATTATTTGGGGGTGCAGCCATGGAGAAGAGTTTAGACACTAGGATAAGATAAGGAACACACCCATTATAAAGAAATCACATTAGGATTCTCTTTTTAAGCTGTTCCTTAAAACACTAGTGCTTAGGAAATCTATTGGAGGCAGAAGCAGTCAAGGGTAGCCTAGGATAAGGTTAGGCTTAGGGTGAGGCTTAGGGTACGGCTTAGGGTACGGGTTCGGGGAGGGTTTCGGGTACGGCGTAGGGTATGGGTTAGGGTTAGGGTTAGTGTTAGGGTTAGGGCTCGGTTTAGGGTACGGGTTAGGATTAGGGTACGTGTTAGGGTTAGGGTAGGGGTTAGGGTTAGGGTACGCGTTAGGGTTAGGGTAGTTATTAAACCTATCCCACTCTCTAGATACCCCTTAGCACGTAAAGGAATATTATTTGGGGGTCCAGCCATGGAGAAGAGTTTAGACACTAGGATAAGATAAGGAACACACCCATTATAAAGAAATCACTTTAGGATTCTCTTTTTAAGCTGTTCGTTAAAACACTAGTGCTTAGGAAATCTATTGGAGGCAGAAGCAGTCAAGGGTAGCCTAGGGTTAGGGTTAGGCTTAGGGTTAGGCTTAGGGTACGGGTTCAGGGAGGGGTGCGGGTACGGCGTAGGGTATGGGTTAGGGTTAGGGTTAGGGTTAGTGTTAGGGTTAGGGCTCGGTTTAGGGTACGGGTTAGGATTAGGGTACGTGTTAGGGTTAGGGTAGGGGTTAGGGTTAGGGTACGCGTTAGGGTTAGGGTAGTTATTAAACCTATCCCAATCTCTAGATACCCCTTAGCACGTAAAGGAATATTATTTGAGGGTCCAGCCATGGAGAAAAGTTTAGACACTAGGATAAGATAAGGAATACACCCATTATAAAGAAATCACATTAGGATTCTCTTTTTAAGCTGTTCCTTAAAACACTAGTGCTTAGGAAATCTATTGGAGGCAGAAGCAGTCAAGGGTAGCCTAGGGTTAGGGTTAGGCTTAGGGTTAGGCTTAGGGTACGGCTTAGGGTACGAGTTCGGGGAGGGTTTCGGGTACGGCGTAGGGTATGGGTTAGGGTTAGGGTTAGGGTTAGTGTTAGGGTTAGGGCTCGGTTTAGGGTACGGGTTAGGATTAGGGTACGTGTTAGGGTTAGGGTAGGGGTTAGGGTTAGGGTACGCGTTAGGGTTAGGGTAGTTATTAAACCTATCCCACTCTCTAGATACCCCTTAGCACGTAAAGGAATATTATTTGGGGGTCCAGCCATGGAGAAGAGTTTAGACACTAGGATAAGATAAGGAACACACCCATTATAAAGAAATCACTTTAGGATTCTCTTTTTAAGCTGTTCCTTAAAACAGTAGTGCTTAGGAAATCTATTGGAGGCAGAAGCAGTCAAGGGTAGCCTAGGGTTAGGGTTAGGCTTAGGGTTAGGGTTAGGGTACGGCTTGGGGTATGGGTTCGGGGAGGTGTTCGTGTACGGCGTAGGGTATGGGTTAGGGTTTGGGTTAGGGTTAGTGTTAGGGTTAGGGCTCGGTTTAGGGTACGGGTTAGGATTAGGGAACGTGTTAGGTTTAGGGTAGGGGTTAGGGTTAGGTTACGCGTTAGGGCTAGGGTAGTTAGTAAACCTATCCCACTCTCTAGCTCCCCCTTAGCACGTAAAGGAATATTATTTGGGGGTCCAGCCATGGAGAAGAGTTTAGACACTAGGATAAGATAAGGAACACACCCATTATAAAGAAATCACATTAGGATTCTCTTTTTAAGCTGTTCCTTAAAACACTACTGCTTAGGAAATCAATTGGAGGCAGAAGCAGTCAAGGGTAGCCTAGGGTTAGGGTTAGGCTTAGGGTTAGGTTTAGGGTATGGCTTAGGGTACGGGTTCGGGGAGGGTTTCGGGTACGGCGTAGGGTATGTGTTAGGGTTAGGGTTAGGGTTAGTGTTAGGGTTAGGCCTCGGTTTAGGGTACAGGTTAGGATTAGGGTACGTGTTAGGGTTAGGGTAGGGGTTAGGGTTAGGGTACGCGTTAGGGTTAGGGTAGTTATTAAACCTATCCCACTCTCTAGATACCCCTTAGCACGTAAGGGAATATTATTTGGGGGTGCAGCCATGGAGAAGAGTTTAGACACTAGGATAAGATAAGGAACACACCCATTATAAAGAAATCACATTAGGATTCTCTTTTTAAGCTGTTCCTTAAAACAGTAGTGCTTAGGAAATCTATTGGAGGCAGAAGCAGTCAAGGGTAGCCTAGGGTTAGGGTTAGGCTTAGGGTTAGGTTTAGGGTATGGCTTAGGGTACGGGTTCGGGGAGGGTTTCGGGTACGGCGTAGGGTATGGGTTAGGGTTAGGGTTAGGGTTAGTGTTAGGGTTAGGCCTCGGTTTAGGGTACAGGTTAGGATTAGGGTACGTGTTAGGGTTAGGGTAGGGGTTAGGGTTAGGGTACGCGTTAGGGTTAGGGTAGTTATTAAACCTATCCCACTCTCTAGATACCCCTTAGCACGTAAGGGAATATTATTTGGGGGTGCAGCCATGGAGAAGAGTTTAGACACTAGGATAAGATAAGGAACACACCCATTATAAAGAAATCACATTAGGATTCTCTTTTTAAGCTGTTCCTTAAAACAGTAGTGCTTAGGAAATCTATTGGAGGCAGAAGCAGTCAAGGGTAGCCTAGGGTTAGGGTTAGGCTTAGGGTTAGGCTTAGGGTACGGCTTAGGTTACGGGTTCGGGGAGGGGTGCGGGTACGGCGTAGGGTATGGGTTAGGGTTAGGGTTAGGGTTAGTGTTAGGGTTAGGGCTCGGTTTAGGGTACGGTTAGGATTAGGGTACGTGTTAGGTTTAGGGTAGGGGTTAGGGTTAGGGTATGCGTTAGGGTTAGGGTAGTTATTAAACCTATCCCACTCTCTAGATACCCCTTAGCACGTAAAGGAATATTATTTGGGGGTCCAGCCATGGAGAAGAGTTTAGACACTAGGATAAGATAAGGAACACACCCATTATAAAGAAATCACATTAGGATTCTCTTTTTAAGCTGTTCCTTAAAACACTAGTGCTTAGGAAATCTATTGGAGGCAGAAGCAGTCAAGGGTAGCCTATAGTTAGGGTTAGGCTTAGGGTTAGGCTTAGGGTACGGCTTAGGGTACGGGTTCGGGGAGGGGTGCGGGTACGGCGTAGGGTATGGGTTAGGGTTAGGGTTAGGGTTAGTGTTAGGGTTAGGGCTCGGTTTAGGGTACGGTTAGGATTAGGGTACGTGTTAGGTTTAGGGTAGGGGTTAGGGTTAGGGTACGCGTTAGGGTTAGGGTAGTTAGTAAACCTATCCCACTCTCTAGATACCCCTTAGCACGTAAAGGAATATTATTTGGGGTTCCAGCCATGGAGAAGAATTTAGACACTAGGATAAGATAAGGAACACACCCATTATAAAGAAATCACATTAGGATTCTCTTTTTAAGCTGTTGCTTAAAACACTAGTGCTTAGGAAATCTATTGGAGGCAGAAGCAGTCAAGGGTAGCCTAGGGTTAGTGTTAGGCTTAGGGTTAGGCTTAGGGTACCACTTAGAGTACGGGTTTGGGGAGGGGTTCAGGTACGGCGTAGGGTATGGGTTAGGGTTAGGGTTAGTGTTAGTGTTAGGGTTAGGGCTCGGTTTAGGGTACGGGTTAGGATTAGGGTACGTGTTAGTGTTAGGGTAGAGGTTAGGGTTAGAGTACGCATTAGGGTTAGGGTAGTTATTAAACCTATCCCACTCTCTAGATACCCCTTAGCACGTAAGGCAATATTATTTGGGGGTGCAGCCATGGAGAAGAGTTTAGACACTAGGATAAGATAAGGAACACACCCATTATAAAGAAATCACATTAGGATTCTCTTTTTAAGCTGTTCCTTAAAACACTAGTGCTTAGGAAATCTATTGGAGGCAGAAGCAGTCAAGGGTAGCCTAGGGTTAGGGTTAGGCTTAGGGTTAGGTTTAGGGTACGGCTTGGGGAATGGGTTCGGGGAGGGGTTCGGGTACGGCGTAGGGTATGGGTTAGGGTTAGGGTTAGGGTTAGTGTTAGGGTTAGGGCTCGGTTTAGGGTACGGGTTAGGATTAGGGTACGTGTTAGGGTTAGGGTAGGGGTTAGGGTTAGGGTATGCGTTAGGGTTAGGGTAGTTATTAAACCTATCCCACTCTCTAGATACCCCTTAGCACGTAAAGGAATATTATTTGGGGGTCCAGCCATGGAGAAGAGTTTAGACACTAGGATAAGATAAGGAACACACCCATTATAAAGAAATCACATTAGGATTCTCTTTTTAAGCTGTTCCTTAAAACACTAGTGCTTACGAAATCTATTGGAGGCAGAAGCAGTCAAGGGTAGCCTAGGGTTAGGGTTAGGCTTAGGGTTAGGCTTAGGGTACGGCTTAGGGTACGGGTTCGGGGAGGGGTGCGGGTACGGCGTAGGGTATGGGTTAGGGTTAGGGTTAGGGTTAGGGTTAGGGCTCGGTTTAGGGTACAGGTTAGTATTAGGGTACGTGTTAGGGTTAGGGTAGGGGTTAGGGTTAGGGTACGCGTTAGGGTTAGGGTAGTTATTAAACCTATCCCACTCTCTAGATACCCCTTAGCACGTAAAGGAATATTATTTGAGGGTCCAGCCATGGAGAAGAGTTTAGACACTAGGATAAGATAAGGAACACACCCATTATAAAGAAATCACATTAGGATTCTCTTTTTAAGCTGTTCCTTAAAACACTAGTGCTTAGGAAATCTATTGGAGGCAGAAGCAGTCAAAGGTAGCCTAGGGTTAGGGTTAGGCTTAGGGTTAGGCTTAGGGTACGGCTTAGGGTACGGGTTCGGGGAGGGTTTCGGGTACGGCGTAGGGTATGGGTTAGGGTTAGGGTTAGGGTTAGTGTTAGGGTTAGGGCTCGGTTTAGGGTACGGGTTAGGATTAGGGTACGTGTTAGGGTTAGGGTAGGGGTTAGGGTTAGGTTACGCGTTAGGGTTAGGGTAGTTATTAAACCTATCCCACTCTTTAGATACCCCTTAGCACGTAAAGGAATATTATTTGGGGGTCCAGCCATGGAGAAGAGTTTAGACACTAGGATAAGATAAGGAACACACCCATTATAAAGAAATCACATTAGGATTCTCTTTTTAAGCTGTTCCTTAAAACACTAGTGCTTAGGAAATCTATTGGAGGCAGAAGCAGTCAAGGGTAGCCTAGGGTTAGGGTTAGGCTTAGGGTTAGGTTTAGGGTACGGCTTGGGGAATGGGTTCGGGGAGGGGTTCGGGTACGGCGTAGGGTATGGGTTAGGGTTAGGGTTAGGGTTAGTGTTAGGGTTAGGGCTCGGTTTAGGGTACGGGTTAGGATTAGGGTACGTGTTAGGGTTAGGGTAGGGTTTAGGGTTAGGGTATGCGTTAGGGTTAGGGTAGTTATTAAACCTATCCCACTCTCTAGATACCCCTTAGCACGTAAAGGAATATTATTTGGGGGTCCAGCCATGGAGAAGAGTTTAGACACTAGGATAAGATAAGGAACACACCCATTATAAAGAAATCACATTAGGATTCTCTTTTTAAGCTGTTCCTTAAAACACTAGTGCTTAGGAAATCTATTGGAGGCAGAAGCAGTCAAGGGTAGCCTAGGGTTAGGGTTAGGCTTAGGGTTAGGCTTAGGGTACGGCTTAGGGTACGGGTTCGGGGAGGGGTGCGGGTACGGCGTAGGGTATGGGTTAGGGTTAGGGTTAGTGTTAGGGTTAGGGCTCGGTTTAGGGTACAGGTTAGTATTAGGGTACGTGTTAGGGTTAGGGTAGGGGTTAGGGTTAGGGTACGCGTTAGGGTTAGGGTAGTTATTAAACCTATCCCACTCTCTAGATACCCCTTAGCACGTAAAGGAATATTATTTGAGGGTCCAGCCATGGAGAAGAGTTTAGACACTAGGATAAGATAAGGAACACACCCATTATAAAGAAATCACATTAGGATTCTCTTTTTAAGCTGTTCCTTAAAACACTAGTGCTTAGGAAATCTATTGGAGGCAGAAGCAGTCAAGGGTAACCTAGGGTTAGGGTTAGGCTTAGGGTTAGGCTTAGGGTACGGCTTAGGGTACGGGTTCGGGGAGGGTTTCGGGTACGGCGTAGGGTATGGGTTAGGGTTAGGGTTAGGGTTATTGTTAGGGTTAGGGCTCGGTTTAGGGTACGGGTTAGGATTAGGGTACGTGTTAGGGTTAGGGTAGGGGTTAGGGTTAGGGTACGCGTTAGGGTTAGGGTAGTTATTAAACCTATCCCACTCTCTAGATACCCCTTAGCACGTAAAGGAATATTATTTGGGGGTCCAGCCATGGAGAAGAGTTTAGACACTAGGATAAGATAAGGAACACACCCATTATAAAGAAATCACATTAGGATTCTCTTTTTAAGCTGTTCCTTAAAACACTAGTGCTTAGGAAATCTATTGGAGGCAGAAGCAGTCAAGGGTAGCCTAGGATAAGGTTAGGCTTAGGGTGAGGCTTAGGGTACGGCTTAGGGTACGGGTTCGGGGAGGGTTTCGGGTACGGCGTAGGGTATGGGTTAGGGTTAGGGTTAGTGTTAGGGTTAGGGCTCGGTTTAGGGTACGGGTTAGGATTAGGGTACGTGTTAGGGTTAGGGTAGGGGTTAGGGTTAGGGTACGCGTTAGGGTTAGGGTAGTTATTAAACCTATCCCACTCTCTAGATACCCCTTAGCACGTAAAGGAATATTATTTGGGGGTCCAGCCATGGAGAAGAGTTTAGACACTAGGATAAGATAAGGAACACACCCATTATAAAGAAATCACTTTAGGATTCTCTTTTTAAGCTGTTCGTTAAAACACTAGTGCTTAGGAAATCTATTGGAGGCAGAAGAAGTCAAGGGTAGCCTAGGGTTAGGGTTAGGCTTAGGGTTAGGCTTAGGGTACGGCTTAGGGTACGGGTTCAGGGAGGGGTGCGGGTACGGCGTAGGGTATGGGTTAGGGTTAGGGTTAGGGTTAGTGTTAGGGTTAGGGCTCGGTTTAGGGTACGGGTTAGGATTAGGGTACGTGTTAGGGTTAGGGTAGGGGTTAGGGTTAGGGTACGCGTTAGGGTTAGGGTAGTTATTAAACCTATCCCACTCTCTAGATACCCCTTAGCACGTAAAGGAATATTATTTGAGGGTCCAGCCATGGAGAAGAGTTTAGACACTAGGATAAGATAAGGAACACACCCATTATAAAGAAATCACATTAGGATTCTCTTTTTAAGCTGTTCCTTAAAACACTAGTGCTTAGGAAATCTATTGGAGGCAGAAGCAGTCAAGGGTAACCTAGGGTTAGGGTTAGGCTTAGGGTTAGGCTTAGGGTACGGCTTAGGGTACGGGATCGGGGAGGGTTTCGGGTACGGCGTAGGGTATGGGTTAGGGTTAGGGTTAGGGTTATTGTTAGGGTTAGGGCTCGGTTTAGGGTACGGGTTAGGATTAGGGTACGTGTTAGGGTTAGGGTAGGGGTTAGGGTTAGGGTACGCGTTAGGGTTAGGGTAGTTAGTAAACCTATCCCACTCTCTAGATACCCCTTAGCACGTAAAGGAATATTATTTGGGGTTCCAGCCATGGAGAAGAATTTAGACACTAGGATAAGATAAGGAACACACCCATTATAAAGAAATCACATTAGGATTCTCTTTTTAAGCTGTTGCTTAAAACACTAGTGCTTAGGAAATCTATTGGAGGCAGAAGCAGTCAAGGGTAGCCTAGGGTTAGTGTTAGGCTTAGGGTTAGGCTTAGGGTACGGCTTAGGGTACGGGTTTGGGGAGGGGTTCAGGTACGGCATAGGGTATGGGTTAGGGTTAGGGTTAGTGTTAGTGTTAGGGTTAGGGCTCGGTTTAGGGTACGGGTTAGGATTAGGGTACGTGTTAGTGTTAGGGTAGGGGTTAGGGTTAGAGTACGCATTAGGTTTAGGGTAGTTATTAAACCTATCCCACTCTCTAGATACCCCTTAGCACGTAAGGCAATATTATTTGGGGGTGCAGCCATGGAGAAGAGTTTAGACACTAGGATAAGATAAGGAACACACCCATTATAAAGAAATCACATTAGGATTCTCTTTTTAAGCTGTTCCTTAAAACACTAGTGCTTAGGAAATCTATTGGAGGCAGAAGCAGTCAAGGGTAGCCTAGGATAAGGTTAGGCTTAGGGTGAGGCTTAGGGTACGGCTTAGGGTACGGGTTCGGGGAGGGTTTCGGGTACGGCGTAGGGTATGGGTTAGGGTTAGGGTTAGTGTTAGGGTTAGGGCTCGGTTTAGGGTACGGGTTAGGATTAGGGTACGTGTTAGGGTTAGGGTAGGGGTTAGGGTTAGGGTACGCGTTAGGGTTAGGGTAGTTATTAAACCTATCCCACTCTCTAGATACCCCTTAGCACGTAAAGGAATATTATTTGGGGGTCCAGCCATGGAGAAGAGTTTAGACACTAGGATAAGATAAGGAACACACCCATTATAAAGAAATCACTTTAGGATTCTCTTTTTAAGCTGTTCGTTAAAACACTAGTGCTTAGGAAATCTATTGGAGGCAGAAGCAGTCAAGGGTAGCCTAGGGTTAGGGTTAGGCTTAGGGTTAGGCTTAGGGTACGGCTTAGGGTACGGGTTCAGGGAGGGGTGCGGGTACGGCGTAGGGTATGGGTTAGGGTTAGGGTTAGGGTTAGTGTTAGGGTTAGGGCTCGGTTTAGGGTACGGGTTAGGATTAGGGTACGTGTTAGGGTTAGGGTAGGGGTTAGGGTTAGGGTACGCGTTAGGGTTAGGGTAGTTATTAAACCTATCCCAATCTCTAGATACCCCTTAGCACGTAAAGGAATATTATTTGAGGGTCCAGCCATGGAGAAAAGTTTAGACACTAGGATAAGATAAGGAATACACCCATTATAAAGAAATCACATTAGGATTCTCTTTTTAAGCTGTTCCTTAAAACACTAGTGCTTAGGAAATCTATTGGAGGCAGAAGCAGTCAAGGGTAGCCTAGGGTTAGGGTTAGGCTTAGGGTTAGGCTTAGGGTACGGCTTAGGGTACGAGTTCGGGGAGGGTTTCGGGTACGGCGTAGGGTATGGGTTAGGGTTAGTGTTAGGGTTAGTGTTAGGGTTAGGGCTCGGTTTAGGGTACGGGTTAGGATTAGGGTACGTGTTAGGGTTAGGGTAGGGGTTAGGGTTAGGGTACGCGTTAGGGTTAGGGTAGTTATTAAACCTATCCCACTCTCTAGATACCCCTTAGCACGTAAAGGAATATTATTTGGGGGTCCAGCCATGGAGAAGAGTTTAGACACTAGGATAAGATAAGGAACACACCCATTATAAAGAAATCACTTTAGGATTCTCTTTTTAAGCTGTTCCTTAAAACAGTAGTGCTTAGGAAATCTATTGGAGGCAGAAGCAGTCAAGGGTAGCCTAGGGTTAGGGTTAGGCTTAGGGTTAGGGTTAGGGTACGGCTTGGGGTATGGGTTCGGGGAGGTGTTCGTGTACGGCGTAGGGTTTGGGTTAGGGTTAGTGTTAGGGTTAGGGCTCGGTTTAGGGTACGGGTTAGGATTAGGGAACGTGTTAGGTTTAGGGTAGGGGTTAGGGTTAGGTTACGCGTTAGGGCTAGGGTAGTTAGTAAACCTATCCCACTCTCTAGCTCCCCCTTAGCACGTAAAGGAATATTATTTGGGGGTCCAGCCATGGAGAAGAGTTTAGACACTAGGATAAGATAAGGAACACACCCATTATAAAGAAATCACATTAGGATTCTCTTTTTAAGCTGTTCCTTAAAACACTAGTGCTTAGGAAATCTATTGGAGGCAGAAGCAGTCAAAGGTAGCCTAGGGTTAGGGTTAGGCTTAGGGTTAGGCTTAGGGTACGGCTTAGGGTACGGGTTCGGGGAGGGTTTCGGGTACGGCGTAGGGTATGGGTTAGGGTTAGGGTTAGGGTTAGTGTTAGGGTTAGGGCTCGGTTTAGGGTACGGGTTAGGATTAGGGTACGTGTTAGGGTTAGGGTAGGGGTTAGGGTTAGGGTACGCGTTAGGGTTAGGGTAGTTATTAAACCTATCCCACTCTTTAGATACCCCTTAGCACGTAAAGGAATATTATTTGGGGGTCCAGCCATGGAGAAGAGTTTAGACACTAGGATAAGATAAGGAACACACCCATTATAAAGAAATCACATTAGGATTCTCTTTTTAAGCTGTTCCTTAAAACACTAGTGCTTAGGAAATCTATTGGAGGCAGAAGCAGTCAAGGGTAGCCTAGGGTTAGGGTTAGGCTTAGGGTTAGGTTTAGGGTACGGCTTGGGGAATGGGTTCGGGGAGGGGTTCGGGTACGGCGTAGGGTATGGGTTAGGGTTAGGGTTAGGGTTAGTGTTAGGGTTAGGGCTCGGTTTAGGGTACGGGTTAGGATTAGGGTACGTGTTAGGGTTAGGGTAGGGTTTAGGGTTAGGGTATGCGTTAGGGTTAGGGTAGTTATTAAACCTATCCCACTCTCTAGATACCCCTTAGCACGTAAAGGAATATTATTTGGGGGTCCAGCCATGGAGAAGAGTTTAGACACTAGGATAAGATAAGGAACACACCCATTATAAAGAAATCACATTAGGATTCTCTTTTTAAGCTGTTCCTTAAAACACTAGTGCTTAGGAAATCTATTGGAGGCAGAAGCAGTCAAGGGTAGCCTAGGGTTAGGGTTAGGCTTAGGGTTAGGCTTAGGGTACGGCTTAGGGTACGGGTTCGGGGAGGGGTGCGGGTACGGCGTAGAGTATGGGTTAGGGTTAGGGTTAGTGTTAGGGTTAGGGCTCGGTTTAGGGTACAGGTTAGTATTAGGGTACGTGTTAGGGTTAGGGTAGGGGTTAGGGTTAGGGTACGCGTTAGGGTTAGGGTAGTTATTAAACCTATCCCACTCTCTAGATACCCCTTAGCACGTAAAGGAATATTATTTGAGGGTCCAGCCATGGAGAAGAGTTTAGACACTAGGATAAGATAAGGAACACACCCATTATAAAGAAATCACATTAGGATTCTCTTTTTAAGCTGTTCCTTAAAACACTAGTGCTTAGGAAATCTATTGGAGGCAGAAGCAGTCAAGGGTAACCTAGGGTTAGGGTTAGGCTTAGGGTTAGGCTTAGGGTACGGCTTAGGGTACGGGTTCGGGGAGGGTTTCGGGTACGGCGTAGGGTATGGGTTAGGGTTAGGGTTAGGGTTATTGTTAGGGTTAGGGCTCGGTTTAGGGTACGGGTTAGGATTAGGGTACGTGTTAGGGTTAGGGTAGGGGTTAGGGTTAGGGTACGCGTTAGGGTTAGGGTAGTTATTAAACCTATCCCACTCTCTAGATACCCCTTAGCACGTAAAGGAATATTATTTGGGGGTCCAGCCATGGAGAAGAGTTTAGACACTAGGATAAGATAAGGAACACACCCATTATAAAGAAATCACATTAGGATTCTCTTTTTAAGCTGTTCCTTAAAACACTAGTGCTTAGGAAATCTATTGGAGGCAGAAGCAGTCAAGGGTAGCCTAGGATAAGGTTAGGCTTAGGGTGAGGCTTAGGGTACGGCTTAGGGTACGGGTTCGGGGAGGGTTTCGGGTACGGCGTAGGGTATGGGTTAGGGTTAGGGTTAGTGTTAGGGTTAGGGCTCGGTTTAGGGTACGGGTTAGGATTAGGGTACGTGTTAGGGTTAGGGTAGGGGTTAGGGTTAGGGTACGCGTTAGGGTTAGGGTAGTTATTAAACCTATCCCACTCTCTAGATACCCCTTAGCACGTAAAGGAATATTATTTGGGGGTCCAGCCATGGAGAAGAGTTTAGACACTAGGATAAGATAAGGAACACACCCATTATAAAGAAATCACTTTAGGATTCTCTTTTTAAGCTGTTCGTTAAAACACTAGTGCTTAGGAAATCTATTGGAGGCAGAAGAAGTCAAGGGTAGCCTAGGGTTAGGGTTAGGCTTAGGGTTAGGCTTTGGGTACGGCTTAGGGTACGGGTTCAGGGAGGGGTGCGGGTACGGCGTAGGGTATGGGTTAGGGTTAGGGTTAGGGTTAGTGTTAGGGTTAGGGCTCGGTTTAGGGTACGGGTTAGGATTAGGGTACGTGTTAGGGTTAGGGTAGGGGTTAGGGTTAGGGTACGCGTTAGGGTTAGGGTAGTTATTAAACCTATCCCACTCTCTAGATACCCCTTAGCACGTAAAGGAATATTATTTGAGGGTCCAGCCATGGAGAAGAGTTTAGACACTAGGATAAGATAAGGAACACACCCATTATAAAGAAATCACATTAGGATTCTCTTTTTAAGCTGTTCCTTAAAACACTAGTGCTTAGGAAATCTATTGGAGGCAGAAGCAGTCAAGGGTAACCTAGGGTTAGGGTTAGGCTTAGGGTTAGGCTTAGGGTACGGCTTAGGGTACGGGATCGGGGAGGGTTTCGGGTACGGCGTAGGGTATGGGTTAGGGTTAGGGTTAGGGTTATTGTTAGGGTTAGGGCTCGGTTTAGGGTACGGGTTAGGATTAGGGTACGTGTTAGGGTTAGGGTAGGGGTTAGGGTTAGGGTACGCGTTAGGGTTAGGGTAGTTAGTAAACCTATCCCACTCTCTAGATAACCCTTAGCACGTAAAGGAATATTATTTGGGGTTCCAGCCATGGAGAAGAATTTAGACACTAGGATAAGATAAGGAACACACCCATTATAAAGAAATCACATTAGGATTCTCTTTTTAAGCTGTTGCTTAAAACACTAGTGCTTAGGAAATCTATTGGAGGCAGAAGCAGTCAAGGGTAGCCTAGGGTTAGTGTTAGGCTTAGGGTTAGGCTTAGGGTACGGCTTAGGGTACGGGTTTGGGGAGGGGTTCAGGTACGGCATAGGGTATGGGTTAGGGTTAGGGTTAGTGTTAGTGTTAGGGTTAGGGCTCGGTTTAGGGTACGGGTTAGGATTAGGGTACGTGTTAGTGTTAGGGTAGGGGTTAGGGTTAGAGTACGCATTAGGTTTAGGGTAGTTATTAAACCTATCCCACTCTCTAGATACCCCTTAGCACGTAAGGCAATATTATTTGGGGGTGCAGCCATGGAGAAGAGTTTAGACACTAGGATAAGATAAGGAACACACCCATTATAAAGAAATCACATTAGGATTCTCTTTTTAAGCTGTTCCTTAAAACACTAGTGCTTAGGAAATCTATTGGAGGCAGAAGCAGTCAAGGGTAGCCTAGGATAAGGTTAGGCTTAGGGTGAGGCTTAGGGTACGGCTTAGGGTACGGGTTCGGGGAGGGTTTCGGGTACGGCGTAGGGTATGGGTTAGGGTTAGGGTTAGTGTTAGGGTTAGGGCTCGGTTTAGGGTACGGGTTAGGATTAGGGTACGTGTTAGGGTTAGGGTAGGGGTTAGGGTTAGGGTACGCGTTAGGGTTAGGGTAGTTATTAAACCTATCCCACTCTCTAGATACCCCTTAGCACGTAAAGGAATATTATTTGGGGGTCCAGCCATGGAGAAGAGTTTAGACACTAGGATAAGATAAGGAACACACCCATTATAAAGAAATCACTTTAGGATTCTCTTTTTAAGCTGTTCGTTAAAACACTAGTGCTTAGGAAATCTATTGGAGGCAGAAGCAGTCAAGGGTAGCCTAGGGTTAGGGTTAGGCTTAGGGTTAGGCTTAGGGTACGGCTTAGGGTACGGGTTCAGGGAGGGGTGCGGGTACGGCGTAGGGTATGGGTTAGGGTTAGGGTTAGGGTTAGTGTTAGGGTTAGGGCTCGGTTTAGGGTACGGGTTAGGATTAGGGTACGTGTTAGGGTTAGGGTAGGGGTTAGGGTTAGGGTACGCGTTAGGGTTAGGGTAGTTATTAAACCTATCCCAATCTCTAGATACCCCTTAGCACGTAAAGGAATATTATTTGAGGGTCCAGCCATGGAGAAAAGTTTAGACACTAGGATAAGATAAGGAATACACCCATTATAAAGAAATCACATTAGGATTCTCTTTTTAAGCTGTTCCTTAAAACACTAGTGCTTAGGAAATCTATTGGAGGCAGAAGCAGTCAAGGGTAGCCTAGGGTTAGGGTTAGGCTTAGGGTTAGGCTTAGGGTACGGCTTAGGGTACGAGTTCGGGGAGGGTTTCGGGTACGGCGTAGGGTATGGGTTAGGGTTAGTGTTAGGGTTAGTGTTAGGGTTAGGGCTCGGTTTAGGGTACGGGTTAGGATTAGGGTACGTGTTAGGGTTAGGGTAGGGGTTAGGGTTAGGGTACGCGTTAGGGTTAGGGTAGTTATTAAACCTATCCCACTCTCTAGATACCCCTTAGCACGTAAAGGAATATTATTTGGGGGTCCAGCCATGGAGAAGAGTTTAGACACTAGGATAAGATAAGGAACACACCCATTATAAAGAAATCACTTTAGGATTCTCTTTTTAAGCTGTTCCTTAAAACAGTAGTGCTTAGGAAATCTATTGGAGGCAGAAGCAGTCAAGGGTAGCCTAGGGTTAGGGTTAGGCTTAGGGTTAGGGTTAGGGTACGGCTTGGGGTATGGGTTCGGGGAGGTGTTCGTGTACGGCGTAGGGTTTGGGTTAGGGTTAGTGTTAGGGTTAGGGCTCGGTTTAGGGTACGGGTTAGGATTAGGGAACGTGTTAGGTTTAGGGTAGGGGTTAGGGTTAGGTTACGAGTTAGGGCTAGGGTAGTTAGTAAACCTATCCCACTCTCTAGCTCCCCCTTAGCACGTAAAGGAATATTATTTGGGGGTCCAGCCATGGAGAAGAGTTTAGACACTAGGATAAGATAAGGAACACACCCATTATAAAGAAATCACATTAGGATTCTCTTTTTAAGCTGTTCCTTAAAACACTAGTGCTTAGGAAATCTATTGGAGGCAGAAGCAGTCAAAGGTAGCCTAGGGTTAGGGTTAGGCTTAGGGTTAGGCTTAGGGTACGGCTTAGGGTACGGGTTCGGGGAGGGTTTCGGGTACGGCGTAGGGTATGGGTTAGGGTTAGGGTTAGGGTTAGTGTTAGGGTTAGGGCTCGGTTTAGGGTACGGGTTAGGATTAGGGTACGTGTTAGGGTTAGGGTAGGGGTTAGGGTTAGGGTACGCGTTAGGGTTAGGGTAGTTATTAAACCTATCCCACTCTTTAGATACCCCTTAGCACGTAAAGGAATATTATTTGGGGGTCCAGCCATGGAGAAGAGTTTAGACACTAGGATAAGATAAGGAACACACCCATTATAAAGAAATCACATTAGGATTCTCTTTTTAAGCTGTTCCTTAAAACACTAGTGCTTAGGAAATCTATTGGAGGCAGAAGCAGTCAAGGGTAGCCTAGGGTTAGGGTTAGGCTTAGGGTTAGGTTTAGGGTACGGCTTGGGGAATGGGTTCGGGGAGGGGTTCGGGTACGGCGTAGGGTATGGGTTAGGGTTAGGGTTAGGGTTAGTGTTAGGGTTAGGGCTCGGTTTAGGGTACGGGTTAGGATTAGGGTACGTGTTAGGGTTAGGGTAGGGTTTAGGGTTAGGGTATGCGTTAGGGTTAGGGTAGTTATTAAACCTATCCCACTCTCTAGATACCCCTTAGCACGTAAAGGAATATTATTTGGGGGTCCAGCCATGGAGAAGAGTTTAGACACTAGGATAAGATAAGGAACACACCCATTATAAAGAAATCACATTAGGATTCTCTTTTTAAGCTGTTCCTTAAAACACTAGTGCTTAGGAAATCTATTGGAGGCAGAAGCAGTCAAGGGTAGCCTAGGGTTAGGGTTAGGCTTAGGGTTAGGCTTAGGGTACGGCTTAGGGTACGGGTTCGGGGAGGGGTGCGGGTACGGCGTAGGGTATGGGTTAGGGTTAGGGTTAGTGTTAGGGTTAGGGCTCGGTTTAGGGTACAGGTTAGTATTAGGGTACGTGTTAGGGTTAGGGTAGGGGTTAGGGTTAGGGTACGCGTTAGGGTTAGGGTAGTTATTAAACCTATCCCACTCTCTAGATACCCCTTAGCACGTAAAGGAATATTATTTGAGGGTCCAGCCATGGAGAAGAGTTTAGACACTAGGATAAGATAAGGAACACACCCATTATAAAGAAATCACTTTAGTATTCTCTTTTTAAGCTGTTCCTTAAAACAGTAGTGCTTAGGAAATCTATTGGAGGCAGAAGCAGTCAAGGGTAGCCTAGGGTTAGGGTTAGGCTTAGGGTTAGGGTTAGGGTACGGCTTGGGGTATGGGTTCGGGGAGGTGTTCGTGTACGGCGTAGGGTTTGGGTTAGGGTTAGTGTTAGGGTTAGGGCTCGGTTTAGGGTACGGGTTAGGATTAGGGAACGTGTTAGGTTTAGGGTAGGGGTTAGGGTTAGGTTACGCGTTAGGGCTAGGGTAGTTAGTAAACCTATCCCACTCTCTAGCTCCCCCTTAGCACGTAAAGGAATATTATTTGGGGGTCCAGCCATGGAGAAGAGTTTAGACACTAGGATAAGATAAGGAACACACCCATTATAAAGAAATCACATTAGGATTCTCTTTTTAAGCTGTTCCTTAAAACACTAGTGCTTAGGAAATCTATTGGAGGCAGAAGCAGTCAAAGGTAGCCTAGGGTTAGGGTTAGGCTTAGGGTTAGGCTTAGGGTACGGCTTAGGGTACGGGTTCGGGGAGGGTTTCGGGTACGGCGTAGGGTATGGGTTAGGGTTAGGGTTAGGGTTAGTGTTAGGGTTAGGGCTCGGTTTAGGGTACGGGTTAGGATTAGGGTACGTGTTAGGGTTAGGGTAGGGGTTAGGGTTAGGGTACGCGTTAGGGTTAGGGTAGTTATTAAACCTATCCCACTCTTTAGATACCCCTTAGCACGTAAAGGAATATTATTTGGGGGTCCAGCCATGGAGAAGAGTTTAGACACTAGGATAAGATAAGGAACACACCCATTATAAAGAAATCACATTAGGATTCTCTTTTTAAGCTGTTCCTTAAAACACTAGTGCTTAGGAAATCTATTGGAGGCAGAAGCAGTCAAGGGTAGCCTAGGGTTAGGGTTAGGCTTAGGGTTAGGTTTAGGGTACGGCTTGGGGAATGGGTTCGGGGAGGGGTTCGGGTACGGCGTAGGGTATGGGTTAGGGTTAGGGTTAGGGTTAGTGTTAGGGTTAGGGCTCGGTTTAGGGTACGGGTTAGGATTAGGGTACGTGTTAGGGTTAGGGTAGGGTTTAGGGTTAGGGTATGCGTTAGGGTTAGGGTAGTTATTAAACCTATCCCACTCTCTAGATACCCCTTAGCACGTAAAGGAATATTATTTGGGGGTCCAGCCATGGAGAAGAGTTTAGACACTAGGATAAGATAAGGAACACACCCATTATAAAGAAATCACATTAGGATTCTCTTTTTAAGCTGTTCCTTAAAACACTAGTGCTTAGGAAATCTATTGGAGGCAGAAGCAGTCAAGGGTAGCCTAGGGTTAGGGTTAGGCTTAGGGTTAGGCTTAGGGTACGGCTTAGGGTACGGGTTCGGGGAGCGGTGCGGGTACGGCGTAGGGTATGGGTTAGGGTTAGGGTTAGTGTTAGGGTTAGGGCTCGGTTTAGGGTACAGGTTAGTATTAGGGTACGTGTTAGGGTTAGGGTAGGGGTTAGGGTTAGGGTACGCGTTAGGGTTAGGGTAGTTATTAAACCTATCCCACTCTCTAGATACCCCTTAGCACGTAAAGGAATATTATTTGAGGGTCCAGCCATGGAGAAGAGTTTAGACACTAGGATAAGATAAGGAACACACCCATTATAAAGAAATCACATTAGGATTCTCTTTTTAAGCTGTTCCTTAAAACACTAGTGCTTAGGAAATCTATTGGAGGCAGAAGCAGTCAAGGGTAACCTAGGGTTAGGGTTAGGCTTAGGAGTAGGCTTAGGGTACGGCTTAGGGTACGGGTTCGGGGAGGGTTTCGGGTACGGCGTAGGGTATGGGTTAGGGTTAGGGTTAGGGTTATTGTTAGGGTTAGGGCTCGGTTTAGGGTACGGGTTAGGATTAGGGTACGTGTTAGGGTTAGGGTAGGGGTTAGGGTTAGGGTACGCGTTAGGGTTAGGGTAGTTATTAAACCTATCCCACTCTCTAGATACCCCTTAGCACGTAAAGGAATATTATTTGGGGGTCCAGCCATGGAGAAGAGTTTAGACACTAGGATAAGATAAGGAACACACCCATTATAAAGAAATCACATTAGGATTCTCTTTTTAAGCTGTTCCTTAAAACACTAGTGCTTAGGAAATCTATTGGAGGCAGAAGCAGTCAAGGGTAGCCTAGGATAAGGTTAGGCTTAGGGTGAGGCTTAGGGTACGGCTTAGGGTACGGGTTCGGGGAGGGTTTCGGGTACGGCGTAGGGTATGGGTTAGGGTTAGGGTTAGTGTTAGGGTTAGGGCTCGGTTTAGGGTACGGGTTAGGATTAGGGTACGTGTTAGGGTTAGGGTAGGGGTTAGGGTTAGGGTACGCGTTAGGGTTAGGGTAGTTATTAAACCTATCCCACTCTCTAGATACCCCTTAGCACGTAAAGGAATATTATTTGGGGGTCCAGCCATGGAGAAGAGTTTAGACACTAGGATAAGATAAGGAACACACCCATTATAAAGAAATCACTTTAGGATTCTCTTTTTAAGCTGTTCGTTAAAACACTAGTGCTTAGGAAATCTATTGGAGGCAGAAGCAGTCAAGGGTAGCCTAGGGTTAGGGTTAGGCTTAGGGTTAGGCTTAGGGTACGGCTTAGGGTACGGGTTCAGGGAGGGGTGCGGGTACGGCGTAGGGTATGGGTTAGGGTTAGGGTTAGGGTTAGTGTTAGGGTTAGGGCTCGGTTTAGGGTACGGGTTAGGATTAGGGTACGTGTTAGGGTTAGGGTAGGGGTTAGGGTTAGGGTACGCGTTAGGGTTAGGGTAGTTATTAAACCTATCCCACTCTCTAGATACCCCTTAGCACGTAAAGGAATATTATTTGAGGGTCCAGCCATGGAGAAGAGTTTAGACACTAGGATAAGATAAGGAACACACCCATTATAAAGAAATCACATTAGGATTCTCTTTTTAAGCTGTTCCTTAAAACACTAGTGCTTAGGAAATCTATTGGAGGCAGAAGCAGTCAAGGGTAACCTAGGGTTAGGGTTAGGCTTAGGGTTAGGCTTAGGGTACGGCTTAGGGTACGGGATCGGGGAGGGTTTCGGGTACGGCGTAGGGTATGGGTTAGGTTTAGGGTTAGGGTTATTGTTAGGGTTAGGGCTCGGTTTAGGGTACGGGTTAGGATTAGGGTACGTGTTAGGGTTAGGGTAGGGGTTAGGGTTAGGGTACGCGTTAGGGTTAGGGTAGTTAGTAAACCTATCCCACTCTCTAGATACCCCTTAGCACGTAAAGGAATATTATTTGGGGTTCCAGCCATGGAGAAGAATTTAGACACTAGGATAAGATAAGGAACACACCCATTATAAAGAAATCACATTAGGATTCTCTTTTTAAGCTGTTGCTTAAAACACTAGTGCTTAGGAAATCTATTGGAGGCAGAAGCAGTCAAGGGTAGCCTAGGGTTAGTGTTAGGCTTAGGGTTAGGCTTAGGGTACGGCTTAGGGTACGGGTTTGGGGAGGGGTTCAGGTACGGCATAGGGTATGGGTTAGGGTTAGGGTTAGTGTTAGTGTTAGGGTTAGGGCTCGGTTTAGGGTACGGGTTAGGATTAGGGTACGTGTTAGTGTTAGGGTAGGGGTTAGGGTTAGAGTACGCATTAGGTTTAGGGTAGTTATTAAACCTATCCCACTCTCTAGATACCCCTTAGCACGTAAGGCAATATTATTTGGGGGTGCAGCCATGGAGAAGAGTTTAGACACTAGGATAAGATAAGGAACACACCCATTATAAAGAAATCACATTAGGATTCTCTTTTTAAGCTGTTCCTTAAAACACTAGTGCTTAGGAAATCTATTGGAGGCAGAAGCAGTCAAGGGTAGCCTAGGATAAGGTTAGGCTTAGGGTGAGGCTTAGGGTAAGGCTTAGGGTACGGGTTCGGGGAGGGTTTCGGGTACGGCGTAGGGTATGGGTTAGGGTTAGGGTTAGTGTTAGGGTTAGGGCTCGGTTTAGGGTACGGGTTAGGATTAGGGTACGTGTTAGGGTTAGGGTAGGGGTTAGGGTTAGGGTACGCGTTAGGGTTAGGGTAGTTATTAAACCTATCCCACTCTCTAGATACCCCTTAGCACGTAAAGGAATATTATTTGGGGGTCCAGCCATGGAGAAGAGTTTAGACACTAGGATAAGATAAGGAACACACCCATTATAAAGAAATCACTTTAGGATTCTCTTTTTAAGCTGTTCGTTAAAACACTAGTGCTTAGGAAATCTATTGGAGGCAGAAGCAGTCAAGGGTAGCCTAGGGTTAGGGTTAGGCTTAGGGTTAGGCTTAGGGTACGGCTTAGGGTACGGGTTCAGGGAGGGGTGCGGGTACGGCGTAGGGTATGGGTTAGGGTTAGGGTTAGGGTTAGTGTTAGGGTTAGGGCTCGGTTTAGGGTACGGGTTAGGATTAGGGTACGTGTTAGGGTTAGGGTAGGGGTTAGGGTTAGGGTACGCGTTAGGGTTAGGGTAGTTATTAAACCTATCCCAATCTCTAGATACCCCTTAGCACGTAAAGGAATATTATTTGAGGGTCCAGCCATGGAGAAAAGTTTAGACACTAGGATAAGATAAGGAATACACCCATTATAAAGAAATCACATTAGGATTCTCTTTTTAAGCTGTTCCTTAAAACACTAGTGCTTAGGAAATCTATTGGAGGCAGAAGCAGTCAAGGGTAGCCTAGGGTTAGGGTTAGGCTTAGGGTTAGGCTTAGGGTACGGCTTAGGGTACGAGTTCGGGGAGGGTTTCGGGTACGGCGTAGGATATGGGTTAGGGTTAGTGTTAGGGTTAGTGTTAGGGTTAGGGCTCGGTTTAGGGTACGGGTTAGGATTAGGGTACGTGTTAGGTTTAGGGTAGGGGTTAGGGTTAGGGTACGCGTTAGGGTTAGGGTAGTTAGTAAACCTATCCCACTCTCTAGATACCCCTTAGCACGTAAAGGAATATTATTTGGGGTTCCAGCCATGGAGAAGAATTTAGACACTAGGATAAGATAAGGAACACACCCATTATAAAGAAATCACATTAGGATTCTCTTTTTAAGCTGTTCCTTAAAACACTAGTGCTTAGGAAATCTATTGGAGGCAGAAGCAGTCAAGGGTAGCCTAGGGTTAGGGTTAGGCTTAGGGTTAGGTTTAGGGTACGGCTTGGGGAATGGGTTCGGGGAGGGGTTCGGGTACGGCGTAGGGTATGGGTTAGGGTTAGGTTTAGGGTTAGTGTTAGGGTTAGGGCTCGGTTTAGGGTACGGGTTAGGATTAGGGTACGTTTTAGGGTTAGGGTAGGGGTTAGGGTTAGTGTATGCGTTAGGGTTAGGGTAGTTATTAAACCTATCCCACTCTCTAGATACCCCTTAGCACGTAAAGGAATATTATTTGGGGGT
The DNA here is from genome assembly GCF_965194805.1 of Balaenoptera borealis. Taxonomy (NCBI): domain Eukaryota; kingdom Metazoa; phylum Chordata; class Mammalia; order Artiodactyla; family Balaenopteridae; genus Balaenoptera; species Balaenoptera borealis. The sequence goes on from NW_028123274.1 coordinate 72,928, forward strand.
CCAGCCATGGAGAAGAGTTTAGACACTAGGATAAGATAAGGAACACACCCATTATAAAGAAATCACATTAGGATTCTCTTTTTAAGCTGTTCCTTAAAACACTAGTGCTTAGGAAATCTATTGGAGGCAGAAGCAGTCAAGGGTAGCCTAGGGTTAGGGTTAGGCTTAGGGTTAGGCTTAGGGTACGGCTTAGGGTACGGGTTCGGGGAGGGGTGCGGGTACGGCGTACGGTATGGGTTAGGGTTAGGGTTAGTGTTAGGGTTAGGGCTCGGTTTAGGGTACAGGTTAGTATTAGGGTACGTCTTAGGGTTAGGGTAGGGGTTAGGGTTAGGGTACGCATTAGGGTTAGGGTAGTTATTAAACCTATCCCACTCTCTAGATACCCCTTAGCACGTAAAGGAATATTATTTGAGGGTCCAGCCATGGAGAAGAGTTTAGACACTAGGATAAGATAAGGAACACACCCATTATAAAGAAATCACATTAGGATTCTCTTTTTAAGCTGTTCCTTAAAACACTAGTGCTTAGGAAATCTATTGGAGGCAGAAGCAGTCAAGGGTAGCCTAGGGTTAGGGTTAGGCTTAGGGTTAGGCTTAGGGTACGGCTTAGGGTACGGGTTCGGGGAGGGTTTCGGGTACGGCGTAGGGTATGGGTTAGGGTTAGGGTTAGGGTTAGTGTTAGGGTTAGGCCTCGGTTTAGGGTACGGGTTAGGATTAGGGTACGTGTTAGGGTTAGGGTAGGGGTTAGGGTTAGGGTACGCGTTAGGGTTAGGGTAGTTATTAAACCTATCCCACTCTCTAGATACCCCTTAGCACGTAAAGGAATATTATTTGGGGGTCCAGCCATGGAGAAGAGTTTAGACACTAGGATAAGATAAGGAACACACCCATTATAAAGAAATCACATTAGGATTCTCTTTTTAAGCTGTTCCTTAAAACACTAGTGCTTAGGAAATCTATTGGAGGCAGAAGCAGTCAAGGGTAGCCTAGGGTTAGGGTTAGGCTTAGGGTTAGGCTTAGGGTACGGCTTAGGGTACGGGTTCGGGGAGGGTTTCGGGTACGGCGTAGGGTATGGGTTAGGGTTAGGGTTAGGGTTAGTGTTAGGGTTAGGGCTCGGTTTAGGGTACGGTTAGGATTAGGGTACGTGTTAGGTTTAGGGTAGGGGTTAGGGTTAGGGTATGCGTTAGGGTTAGGGTAGTTATTAAACCTATCCCACTCTCTAGATACCCCTTAGCACGTAAAGGAATATTATTTGGGGTTCCAGCCATGGAGAAGAATTTAGACACTAGGATAAGATAAGGAACACACCCATTATAAAGAAATCACATTAGGATTCTCTTTTTAAGCTGTTGCTTAAAACACTAGTGCTTAGGAAATCTATTGGAGGCAGAAGCAGTCAAGGGTTGCCTATGGTAAGTGTTAGGCTTAGGGTTAGGCTTAGGGTACGGCTTAGGGTACGGGTTTGGGGAGGGGTTCAGGTACGGCGTAGGGTATGGGTTAGGGTTAGGGTTAGTGTTAGTGTTAGGGTTAGGGCTCGGTTTAGGGTACGGGTTAGGATTAGGGTACGTGTTAGTGTTAGGGTAGGGGTTAGGGTTAGAGTACGCATTAGGTTTAGGGTAGTTATTAAACCTATCCCACTCTCTAGATACCCCTTAGCACGTAAGGCAATATTATTTGGGGGTGCAGCCATGGAGAAGAGTTTAGACACTAGGATAAGATAAGGAACACACCCATTATAAAGAAATCACATTAGGATTCTCTTTTTAAGCTGTTCCTTAAAACACTAGTGCTTAGGAAATCTATTGGAGGCAGAAGCAGTCAAGGGTAGCCTAGGGTTAGGGTTAGGCTTAGGGTTAGGTTTAGGGTACGGCTTGGGGAATGGGTTCGGGGAGGGGTTCGGGTACGGCGTAGGGTATGGGTTAGGGTTAGGGTTAGGGTTAGTGTTAGGGTTAGGGCTCGGTTTAGGGTACGGGTTAGGATTAGGGTACGTGTTAGGGTTAGGGTAGGGGTTAGGGTTAGGGTATGCGTTAGGGTTAGGGTAGTTATTAAACCTATCCCACTCTCTAGATACCCCTTAGCACGTAAAGGAATATTATTTGGGGGTCCAGCCATGGAGAAGAGTTTAGACACTAGGATAAGATAAGGAACACACCCATTATAAAGAAATCACATTAGGATTCCCTTTTTAAGCTGTTCCTTAAAACACTAGTGCTTAGGAAATCTATTGGAGGCAGAAGCAGTCAAGGGTAGCCTAGGGTTAGGGTTAGGCTTAGGGTTAGGCTTAGGGTACGGCTTAGGGTACGGGTTCGGGGAGGGGTGCGGGTACGGCGTAGGGTATGGGTTAGGGTTAGGGTTAGGGTTAGTGTTAGGGTTAGGGCTCGGTTTAGGGTACAGGTTAGTATTAGGGTACGTGTTAGGGTTAGGGTAGGGGTTAGGGTTAGGGTACGCGTTAGGGTTAGGGTAGTTATTAAACCTATCCCACTCTCTAGATACCCCTTAGCACGTAAAGGAATATTATTTGAGGGTCCAGCCATGGAGAAGAGTTTAGACACTAGGATAAGATACGGAACACACCCATTATAAAGAAATCACATTAGGATTCTCTTTTTAAGCTGTTCCTTAAAACACTAGTGCTTAGGAAATCTATTGGAGGCAGAAGCAGTCAAGGGTAGCCTAGGGTTAGGGTTAGGCTTAGGGTTAGGCTTAGGGTACGGCTTAGGGTACGGGTTCGGGGAGGGGTGCGGGTACGGCGTAGGGTATGGGTTAGGGTTAGGGTTAGGGTTAGGGTTAGGGCTCGGTTTAGGGTACAGGTTAGTATTAGGGTACGTGTTAGGGTTAGGGTAGGGGTTAGGGTTAGGGTACGCGTTAGGGTTAGGGTAGTTATTAAACCTATCCCACTCTCTAGATACCCCTTAGCACGTAAAGGAATATTATTTGAGGGTCCAGCCATGGAGAAGAGTTTAGACACTAGGATAAGATAAGAAACACACCCATTATAAAGAAATCACATTAGGATTCTCTTTTTAAGCTGTTCCTTAAAACACTAGTGCTTAGGAAATCTATTGGAGGCAGAAGCAGTCAAAGGTAGCCTAGGGTTAGGGTTAGGCTTAGGGTTAGGCTTAGGGTACGGCGTAGGGTACGGGTTCGGGGAGGGTTTCGGGTACGGCGTAGGGTATGGGTTAGGGTTAGGGTTAGGGTTAGTGTTAGGGTTAGGGCTCGGTTTAGGGTACGGGTTAGGATTAGGGTACGTGTTAGGGTTAGGGTAGGGGTTAGGGTTAGGGTACGCGTTAGGGTTAGGGTAGTTATTAAACCTATCCCACTCTTTAGATACCCCTTAGCACGTAAAGGAATATTATTTGGGGGTCCAGCCATGGAGAAGAGTTTAGACACTAGGATAAGATAAGGAACACACCCATTATAAAGACATCACATTAGGATTCTCTTTTTAAGCTGTTCCTTAAAACAGTAGTGCTTAGGAAATCTATTGGAGGCAGAAGCAGTCAAGGGTAGCCTAGGGTTAGGGTTAGGCTTAGGGTTAGGCTTAGGGTACGGCTTAGGGTACGGGTTCGGGGAGGGTTTCGGGTACGGCGTAGGGTATGGGTTAGGGTTAGGGTTAGGGTTAGTGTTAGGGTTAGGGCTCGGTTTAGGGTACGGTTAGGATTAGGGTACGTGTTAGGTTTAGGGTAGGGGTTAGGGTTAGGGTACGCGTTAGGGTTAGGGTAGTTAGTAAACCTATCCCACTCTCTAGATACCCGTTAGCACGTAAAGGAATATTATTTGGGGTTCCAGCCATGGAGAAGAATTTAGACACTAGGATAAGATAAGGAACACACCCATTATAAAGAAATCACATTAGGATTCTCTTTTTAAGCTGTTCCTTAAAACACTAGTGCTTAGGAAATCTATTGGAGGCAGAAGCAGTCAAGGGTAGCCTAGGGTTAGGGTTAGGCTTAGGGTTAGGTTTAGGGTACGGCTTGGGGAATGGGTTCGGGGAGGGGTTCGGGTACGGCGTAGGGTATGGGTTAGGGTTAGGGTTAGGGTTAGTGTTAGGGTTAGGGCTCGGTTTAGGGTACGGGTTAGGATTAGGGTACGTGTTAGGGTTAGGGTAGGGGTTAGGGTTAGGGTATGCGTTAGGGTTAGGGTAGTTATTAAACCTATCCCATTCTCTAGATACCCCTTAGCACGTAAAGGAATATTATTTGGGGGTCCAGCCATGGAGAAGAGTTTAGACACTAGGATAAGATAAGGAACACACCCATTATAAAGAAATCACATTAGGATTCTCTTTTTAAGCTGTTCCTTAAAACACTAGTGCTTAGGAAATCTATTGGAGGCAGAAGCAGTCAAGGGTAGCCTAGGGTTAGGGTTAGGCTTAGGGTTAGGCTTAGGGTACGGCTTAGGGTACGGGTTCGGGGAGGGGTGCGGGTACGGCGTACGGTATGGGTTAGGGTTAGGGTTAGGGTTAGTGTTAGGGTTAGGGCTCGGTTTAGGGTACAGGTTAGTATTAGGGTACGTGTTAGGGTTAGGGTAGGGGTTAGGGTTAGGGTACGCATTAGGGTTAGGGTAGTTATTAAACCTATCCCACTCTCTAGATACCCCTTAGCACGTAAAGGAATATTATTTGAGGGTCCAGCCATGGAGAAGAGTTTAGACACTAGGATAAGATAAGGAACACACCCATTATAAAGAAATCACATTAGGATTCTCTTTTTAAGCTGTTCCTTAAAACACTAGTGCTTAGGAAATCTATTGGAGGCAGAAGCAGTCAAGGGTAGCCTAGGGTTAGGGTTAGGCTTAGGGTTAGGTTTAGGGTACGGCTTGGGGAATGGGTTCGGGGAGGGGTTCGGGTACGGCGTAGGGTATGGGTTAGGGTTAGGGTTAGGGTTAGTGTTAGGGTTAGGGCTCGGTTTAGGGTACGGGTTAGGATTAGGGTACGTGTTAGGGTTAGGGTAGGGGTTAGGGTTAGGGTATGCGTTAGGGTTAGGGTAGTTATTAAACCTATCCCACTCTCTAGATACCCCTTAGCACGTAAAGGAATATTATTTGGGGGTCCAGCCATGGAGAAGAGTTTAGACACTAGGATAAGATAAGGAACACACCCATTATAAAGAAATCACATTAGGATTCTCTTTTTAAGCTGTTCCTTAAAACACTAGTGCTTAGGAAATCTATTGGAGGCAGAAGCAGTCAAGGGTAGCCTAGGGTTAGGGTTAGGCTTAGGGTTAGGCTTAGGGTACGGCTTAGGGTACGGGTTCGGGGAGGGGTGCGGGTACGGCGTACGGTATGGGTTAGGGTTAGGGTTAGGGTTAGTGTTAGGGTTAGGGCTCGGTTTAGGGTACAGGTTAGTATTAGGGTACGTGTTAGGGTTAGGGTAGGGGTTAGGGTTAGGGTACGCATTAGGGTTAGGGTAGTTATTAAACCTATCCCACTCTCTAGATACCCCTTAGCACGTAAAGGAATATTATTTGAGGGTCCAGCCATGGAGAAGAGTTTAGACACTAGGATAAGATAAGGAACACACCCATTATAAAGAAATCACATTAGGATTCTCTTTTTAAGCTGTTCCTTAAAACACTAGTGCTTAGGAAATCTATTGGAGGCAGAAGCAGTCAAGGGTAGCCTAGGGTTAGGGTTAGGCTTAGGGTTAGGCTTAGGGTACGGCTTAGGGTACGGGTTCGGGGAGGGTTTCGGGTACGGCGTAGGGTATGGGTTAGGGTTAGGGTTAGGGTTAGTGTTAGGGTTAGGGCTCGGTTTAGGGTACGGGTTAGGATTAGGGTACGTGTTAGTGTTAGGGTAGGGGTTAGGGTTAGGGTACGCGTTAGGGTTAGGGTAGTTATTAAACCTATCCCACTCTCTAGATACCCCTTAGCACGTAAAGGAATATTATTTGGGGGTCCAGCCATGGAGAAGAGTTTAGACACTAGGATAAGATAAGGAACACACCCATTATAAAGAAATCACATTAGGATTCTCTTTTTAAGCTGTTCCTTAAAACACTAGTGCTTAGGAAATCTATTGGAGGCAGAAGCAGTCAAGGGTAGCCTAGGGTTAGGGTTAGGCTTAGGGTTAGGCTTAGGGTACGGCTTAGGGTACGGGTTCGGGGAGGGTTTCGGGTACGGCGTAGGGTATGGGTTAGGGTTAGGGTTAGGGTTAGTGTTAGGGTTAGGGCTCGGTTTAGGGTACGGTTAGGATTAGGGTACGTGTTAGGTTTAGGGTAGGGGTTAGGGTTAGGGTACGCGTTAGGGTTAGGGTAGTTAGTAAACCTATCCCACTCTCTAGATACCCCTTAGCACGTAAAGGAATATTATTTGGGGTTCCAGCCATGGAGAAGAATTTAGACACTAGGATAAGATAAGGAACACACCCATTATAAAGAAATCACATTAGGATTCTCTTTTTAAGCTGTTGCTTAAAACACTAGTGCTTAGGAAATCTATTGGAGGCAGAAGCAGTCAAGGGTTGCCTATGGTAAGTGTTAGGCTTAGGGTTAGGCTTAGGGTACGGCTTAGGGTACGGGTTTGGGGAGGGGTTCAGGTACGGCGTAGGGTATGGGTTAGGGTTAGGGTTAGTGTTAGTGTTAGGGTTAGGGCTCGGTTTAGGGTACGGGTTAGGTTTAGGGTACGTGTTAGTGTTAGGGTAGGGGTTAGGGTTAGAGTACGCATTAGGTTTAGGGTAGTTATTAAACCTATCCCACTCTCTAGATACCCCTTAGCACGTAAGGCAATATTATTTGGGGGTGCAGCCATGGAGAAGAGTTTAGACACTAGGATAAGATAAGGAACACACCCATTATAAAGAAATCACATTAGGATTCTCTTTTTAAGCTGTTCCTTAAAACACTAGTGCTTAGGAAATCTATTGGAGGCAGAAGCAGTCAAGGGTAGCCTAGGGTTAGGGTTAGGCTTAGGGTTAGGTTTAGGGTACGGCTTGGGGAATGGGTTCGGGGAGGGGTTCGGGTACGGCGTAGGGTATGGGTTAGGGTTAGGGTTAGGGTTAGTGTTAGGGTTAGGGCTCGGTTTAGGGTACGGGTTAGGATTAGGGTACGTGTTAGGGTTAGGGTAGGGGTTAGGGTTAGGGTATGCGTTAGGGTTAGGGTAGTTATTAAACCTATCCCACTCTCTAGATACCCCTTAGCACGTAAAGGAATATTATTTGGGGGTCCAGCCATGGAGAAGAGTTTAGACACTAGGATAAGATAAGGAACACACCCATTATAAAGAAATCACATTAGGATTCCCTTTTTAAGCTGTTCCTTAAAACACTAGTGCTTAGGAAGTCTATTGGAGGCAGAAGCAGTCAAGGGTAGCCTAGGGTTAGGGTTAGGCTTAGGGTTAGGCTTAGGGTACGGCTTAGGGTACGGGTTCGGGGAGGGGTGCGGGTACGGCGTAGGGTATGGGTTAGGGTTAGGGTTAGGGTTAGTGTTAGGGTTAGGGCTCGGTTTAGGGTACAGGTTAGTATTAGGGTACGTGTTAGGGTTAGGGTAGGGGTTAGGGTTAGGGTACGCGTTAGGGTTAGGGTAGTTATTAAACCTATCCCACTCTCTAGATACCCCTTAGCACGTAAAGGAATATTATTTGAGGGTCCAGCCATGGAGAAGAGTTTAGACACTAGGATAAGATAAGGAACACACCCATTATAAAGAAATCACATTAGGATTCTCTTTTTAAGCTGTTCCTTAAAACACTAGTGCTTAGGAAATCTATTGGAGGCAGAAGCAGTCAAGGGTAGCCTAGGGTTAGGGTTAGGCTTAGGGTTAGGCTTAGGGTACGGCTTAGGTTACGGGTTCGGGGAGGGTTTCGGGTATGGCGTAGGGTATGGGTTAGGGTTAGGGTTAGGGTTAGTGTTAGGGTTAGGGCTCGGTTTAGGGTACGGTTAGGATTAGGGTACGTGTTAGGTTTAGGGTAGGGGTTAGGGTTAGGGTACGCGTTAGGGTTAGGGTAGTTAGTAAACCTATCCCACTCTCTAGATACCCCTTAGCACGTAAAGGAATATTATTTGGGGTTCCAGCCATGGAGAAGAATTTAGACACTAGGATAAGATAAGGAACACACCCATTATAAAGAAATCACATTAGGATTCTCTTTTTAAGCTGTTCCTTAAAACACTAGTGCTTAGGAAATCTATTGGAGGCAGAAGCAGTCAAGGGTAGCCTAGGGTTAGTGTTAGGCTTAGGGTTAGGTTTAGGGTACGGCTTGGGGAATGGGTTCGGGGAGGGTTTCGGGTACGGCGTAGGGTATGGGTTAGGGTTACGGTTAGGGTTAGCGTTAGGGTTAGGGCTCGGTTTAGGGTACGGGTTAGGATTAGGGTACGTGTTAGGGTTAGGGTAGGGGTTAGGGTTAGGGTATGCGTTAGGGTTAGGGTAGTTATTAAACCTATCCCACTCTCTAGATACCCCTTAGCACGTAAAGGAATATTATTTGGGGTTCCAGCCATGGAGAAGAATTTAGACACTAGGATAAGATAAGGAACACACCCATTATAAAGAAATCACATTAGGATTCTCTTTTTAAGCTGTTGCTTAAAACACTAGTGCTTAGGAAATCTATTGGAGGCAGAATCAGTCAAGGGTTGCCTATGGTAAGTGTTAGGCTTAGGGTTAGGCTTAGGGTACGGATTAGGGTACGGGTTTGGGGAGGGGTTCAGGTACGGCGTAGGGTATGGGTTAGGGTTAGGGTTAGTGTTAGTGTTAGGGTTAGGGCTCGGTTTAGGGTACGGGTTAGGATTAGGGTACGTGTTAGTGTTAGGGTAGGGGTTAGGGTTAGAGTACGCATTAGGTTTAGGGTAGTTATTAAACCTATCCCACTCTCTAGATACCCCTTAGCACGTAAGGCAATATTATTTGGGGGTGCAGCCATGGAGAAGAGTTTAGACACTAGGATAAGATAAGGAACACACCCATTATAAAGAAATCACATTAGGATTCTCTTTTTAAGCTGTTCCTTAAAACACTAGTGCTTAGGAAATCTATTGGAGGCAGAAGCAGTCAAGGGTAGCCTAGGGTTAGGGTTAGGCTTAGGGTTAGGTTTAGGGTACGGCTTGGGGAATGGGTTCGGGGAGGGGTTCGGGTACGGCGTAGGGTATGGGTTAGGGTTAGGGTTAGGGTTAGCGTTAGGGTTAGGGCTCGGTTTAGGGTAAGGGTTAGGATTAGGGTACGTGTTAGGGTTAGGGTAGGGGTTAGGGTTAGGGTACGCGTTAGGGTTAGGGTAGTTAGTAAACCTATCCCACTCTCTAGATACCCCTTAGCACGTAAAGGAATATTATTTGGGGTTCCAGCCATGGAGAAGAATTTAGACACTAGGATAAGATAAGGAACACACCCATTATAAAGAAATCACATTAGGATTCTCTTTTTAAGCTGTTGCTTAAAACACTAGTGCTTAGGAAATCTATTGGAGGCAGAAGCAGTCAAGGGTTGCCTATGGTAAGTGTTAGGCTTAGGGTTAGGCTTAGGGTACGGCTTAGGGTACGGGTTTGGGGAGGGGTTCAGGTACGGCGTAGGGTATGGGTTAGGGTTAGGGTTAGTGTTAGTGTTAGGGTTAGGGCTCGGTTTAGGGTACGGGTTAGGATTAGGGTACGTGTTAGTGTTAGGGTAGGGGTTAGGGTTAGAGTACGCATTAGGTTTAGGGTAGTTATTAAACCTATCCCACTCTCTAGCTCCCCCTTAGCACGTAAGGCAATATTATTTGGGGGTGCAGCCATGGAGAAGAGTTTAGACACTAGGATAAGATAAGGAACACACCCATTATAAAGAAATCACATTAGGATTCTCTTTTTAAGCTGTTCCTTAAAACACTAGTGCTTAGGAAATCTATTGGAGGCAGAAGCAGTCAAGGGTAGCCTAGGGTTAGGGTTAGGCTTAGGGTTAGGTTTAGGGTACGGCTTGGGGAATGGGTTCGGGGAGGGGTTCGGGTACGGCGTAGGGTATGGGTTAGGGTTAGGGTTAGGGTTAGTGTTAGGGTTATGGCTCGGTTTAGGGTACGGGTTAGGATTAGGGTACGTGTTAGGGTTAGGGTAGGGGTTAGGGTTAGGGTATGCGTTATGGTTAGGGTAGTTATTAAACCTATCCCACTCTCTAGATACCCCTTAGCACGTAAAGGAATATTATTTGGGGGTCCAGCCATGGAGAAGAGTTTAGACACTAGGATAAGATAAGGAACACACCCATTATAAAGAAATCACATTAGGATTCCCTTTTTAAGCTGTTCCTTAAAACACTAGTGCTTAGGAAATCTATTGGAGGCAGAAGCAGTCAAGGGTAGCCTAGGGTTAGGGTTAGGCTTAGGGTTAGGCTTAGGGTACGGCTTAGGGTACGGGTTCGGGGAGGGGTGCGGGTACGACGTAGGGTATGGGTTAGGGTTAGGGTTAGGGTTAGTGTTAGGGTTAGGGCTCGGTTTAGGGTACGGGTTAGGATTAGGGTACGTGTTAGGGTTAGGGTAGGGGTTAGGGTTAGGGTACACGTTAGGGTTAGGGTAGTTATTAAACCTATCCCACTCTCTAGATACCCCTTAGCACGTAAAGGAATATTATTTGGGGGTCCAGCCATGGAGAAGAGTTTAGACACTAGGATAAGATAAGGAACACACCCATTATAAAGAAATCACATTAGGATTCTCTTTTTAAGCTGTTCCTTAAAACACTAGTGCTTAGGAAATCTATTGGAGGCAGAAGCAGTCAAGGGTAGCCTAGGGTTAGGGTTAGGCTTAGGGTTAGGCTTAGGGTACGGCTTAGGGTACGGGTTCGGGGAGGGGTGCGGGTACGGCGTAGGGTATGGGTTAGGGTTAGGGTTAGGGTTAGTGTTAGGGTTAGGGCTCGGTTTAGGGTACAGGTTAGTATTAGGGTACGTGTTAGGGTTAGGGTAGGGGTTAGGGTTAGGGTACGCGTTAGGGTTAGGGTAGTTATTAAACCTATCCCACTCTCTAGATACCCCTTAGCACGTAAAGGAATATTATTTGAGGGTCCAGCCATGGAGAAGAGTTTAGACACTAGGATAAGATAAGGAACACACCCATTATAAAGAAATCACATTAGGATTCTCTTTTTAAGCTGTTCCTTAAAACACTAGTGCTTAGGAAATCTATTGGAGGCAGAAGCAGTCAAGGGTAGCCTAGGGTTAGGGTTAGGCTTAGGGTTAGGCTTAGGGTACGGCTTAGGGTACGGGTTCGGGGAGGGTTTCGGGTACGGCGTAGGGTATGGGTTAGGGTTAGGGTTAGGGTTAGTGTTAGGGTTAGGCCTCGGTTTAGGGTACGGGTTAGGATTAGGGTACGTGTTAGGGTTAGGGTAGGGGTTAGGGTTAGGGTACGCGTTAGGGTTAGGGTAGTTATTAAACCTATCCCACTCTCTAGATACCCCTTAGCACGTAAAGGAATATTATTTGGGGGTCCAGCCATGGAGAAGAGTTTAGACACTAGGATAAGATAAGGAACACACCCATTATAAAGAAATCACATTAGGATTCTCTTTTTAAGCTGTTCCTTAAAACACTAGTGCTTAGGAAATCTATTGGAGGCAGAAGCAGTCAAGGGTAGCCTAGGGTTAGGGTTAGGCTTAGGGTTAGGCTTAGGGTACGGCTTAGGGTACGGGTTCGGGGAGGGTTTCGGGTACGGCGTAGGGTATGGGTTAGGGTTAGGGTTAGGGTTAGTGTTAGGGTTAGGGCTCGGTTTAGGGTACGGTTAGGATTAGGGTACGTGTTAGGTTTAGGGTAGGGGTTAGGGTTAGGGTACGCGTTAGGGTTAGGGTAGTTAGTAAACCTATCCCACTCTCTAGATACCCCTTAGCACGTAAAGGAATATTATTTGGGGTTCCAGCCATGGAGAAGAATTTAGACACTAGGATAAGATAAGGAACACACCCATTATAAAGAAATCACATTAGGATTCTCTTTTTAAGCTGTTCCTTAAAACACTAGTGCTTAGGAAATCTATTGGAGGCAGAAGCAGTCAAGGGTAGCCTAGGGTTAGGGTTAGGCTTAGGGTTAGGTTTAGGGTACGGCTTGGGGAATGGGTTCGGGGAGGGGTTCGGGTACGGCGTAGGGTATGGGTTAGGGTTAGGGTTAGGGTTAGCGTTAGGGTTAGGGCTCGGTTTAGGGTACGGGTTAGGATTAGGGTACGTGTTAGGGTTAGGGTAGGGGTTAGGGTTAGGGTACGCGTTAGGGTTAGGGTAGTTAGTAAACCTATCCCACTCTCTAGATACCCCTTAGCACGTAAAGGAATATTATTTGGGGTTCCAGCCATGGAGAAGAATTTAGACACTAGGATAAGATAAGGAACACACCCATTATAAAGAAATCACATTAGGATTCTCTTTTTAAGCTGTTGCTTAAAACACTAGTGCTTAGGAAATCTATTGGAGGCAGAAGCAGTCAAGGGTTGCCTATGGTAAGTGTTAGGCTTAGGGTTAGGCTTAGGGTACGGCTTAGGGTACGGGTTTGGGGAGGGTTTCAGGTACGGCGTAGGGTATGGGTTAGGGTTAGGGTTAGTGTTAGTGTTAGGGTTAGGGCTCGGTTTAGGGTACGGGTTAGGATTAGGGTACGTGTTAGTGTTAGGGTAGGGGTTAGGGTTAGAGTACGCATTAGGTTTAGGGTAGTTATTAAACCTATCCCACTCTCTAGATACCCCTTAGCACGTAAGGCAATATTATTTGGGGGTGCAGCCATGGAGAAGAGTTTAGACACTAGGATAAGATAAGGAACACACCCATTATAAAGAAATCACATTAGGATTCTCTTTTTAAGCTGTTCCTTAAAACACTAGTGCTTAGGAAATCTATTGGAGGCAGAAGCAGTCAAGGGTAGCCTAGGGTTAGGGTTAGGCTTAGGGTTAGGTTTAGGGTACGGCTTGGGGAATGGGTTCGGGGAGGGGTTCGGGTACGGCGTAGGGTATGGGTTAGGGTTAGGGTTAGGGTTAGTGTTAGGGTTAGGGCTCGGTTTAGGGTACGGGTTAGGATTAGGGTACGTGTTAGGGTTAGGGTAGGGGTTAGGGTTAGGGTATGCGTTATGGTTAGGGTAGTTATTAAACCTATCCCACTCTCTAGATACCCCTTAGCACGTAAAGGAATATTATTTGGGGGTCCAGCCATGGAGAAGAGTTTAGACACTAGGATAAGATAAGGAACACACCCATTATAAAGAAATCACATTAGGATTCCCTTTTTAAGCTGTTCCTTAAAACACTAGTGCTTAGGAAATCTATTGGAGGCAGAAGCAGTCAAGGGTAGCCTAGGGTTAGGGTTAGGCTTAGGGTTAGGCTTAGGGTACGGCTTAGGGTACGGGTTCGGGGAGGGGTGCGGGTACGGCGTAGGGTATGGGTTAGGGTTAGGGTTAGGGTTAGTGTTAGGGTTAGGGCTCGGTTTAGGGTACGGGTTAGGATTAGGGTACGTGTTAGGGTTAGGGTAGGGGTTAGGGTTAGGGTACGCGTTAGGGTTAGGGTAGTTATTAAACCTATCCCACTCTCTAGATACCCCTTAGCACGTAAAGGAATAGTATTTGGGGGTCCAGCCATGGAGAAGAGTTTAGACACTAGGATAAGATAAGGAACACACCCATTATAAAGAAATCACATTAGGATTCTATTTTTAAGCTGTTCCTTAAAACACTAGTGCTTAGGAAATCTATTGGAGGCAGAAGCAGTCAAGGGTAGCCTAGGGTTAGGGTTAGGCTTAGGGTTAGGCTTAGGGTACGGCTTAGGGTACGGGTTCGGGGAGGGTTTCGGGTACGGCGTAGGGTATGGGTTAGGGTTAGGGTTAGGGTTAGTGTTAGGGTTAGGGCTCGGTTTAGGGTACGGTTAGGATTAGGGTACGTGTTAGGTTTAGGGTAGCGGTTAGGGTTAGGGTACGCGTTAGGGTTAGGGTAGTTAGTAAACCTATCCCACTCTCTAGATACCCCTTAGCACGTAAAGGAATATTATTTGGGGTTCCAGCCATGGAGAAGAATTTAGACACTAGGATAAGATAAGGAACACACCCATTATAAAGAAATCACATTAGGATTCTCTTTTTAAGCTGTTCCTTAAAACACTAGTGCTTAGGAAATCTATTGGAGGCAGAAGCAGTCAAGGGTAGCCTAGGGTTAGGGTTAGGCTTAGGGTACGGGTTCGGGGAGGGGTGCGGGTACGGCGTAGGGTATGGGTTAGGGTTAGGGTTAGGGTTAGTGTTAGGGTTAGGGCTCGGTTTAGGGTACAGGTTAGTATTAGGGTACGTGTTAGGGTTAGGGTAGGGGTTAGGGTTAGGGTACGCGTTAGGGTTAGGGTAGTTATTAAACCTATCCCACTCTCTAGATACCCCTTAGCACGTAAAGGAATATTATTTGAGGGTCCAGCCATGGAGAAGAGTTTAGACACTAGGATAAGATAATGAACACACCCATTATAAAGAAATCACATTAGGATTCTCTTTTTAAGCTGTTCCTTAAAACACTAGTGCTTAGGAAATCTATTGGAGGCAGAAGCAGTCAAGGGTAGCCTAGGGTTAGGGTTAGGCTTCGGGTTAGGCTTAGGGTACGGCTTAGGTTACGGGTTCGGGGAGGGTTTCGGGTACGGCGTAGGGTATGGGTTAGGGTTAGGGTTAGGGTTAGTGTTAGGGTTAGGGCTCGGTTTAGGGTACGGTTAGGATTAGGGTACGTGTTAGGTTTAGGGTAGGGGTTAGGGTTAGGGTACGCGTTAGGGTTAGGGTAGTTAGTAAACCTATCCCACTCTCTAGATACCCCTTAGCACGTAAAGGAATATTATTTGGGGTTCCAGCCATGGAGAAGAATTTAGACACTAGGATAAGATAAGGAACACACCCATTATAAAGAAATCACATTAGGATTCTCTTTTTAAGCTGTTCCTTAAAACACTAGTGCTTAGGAAATCTATTGGAGGCAGAAGCAGTCAAGGGTAGCCTAGGGTTAGGGTTAGGCTTAGGGTTAGGTTTAGGGTACGGCTTGGGGAATGGGTTCGGGGAGGGTTTCGGGTACGGCGTAGGGTATGGGTTAGGGTTACGGTTAGGGTTAGCGTTAGGGTTAGGGCTCGGTTTAGGGTACGGGTTAGGATTAGGGTACGTGTTAGGGTTAGGGTAGGGGTTAGGGTTAGGGTATGCGTTAGGGTTAGGGTAGTTATTAAACCTATCCCACTCTCTAGATACCCCTTAGCACGTAAAGGAATATTATTTGGGGTTCCAGCCATGGAGAAGAATTTAGACACTAGGATAAGATAAGGAACACACCCATTATAAAGAAATCACATTAGGATTCTCTTTTTAAGCTGTTGCTTAAAACACTAGTGCTTAGGAAATCTATTGGAGGCAGAAGCAGTCAAGGGTTGCCTATGGTAAGTGTTAGGCTTAGGGTTAGGCTTAGGGTACGGATTAGGGTACGGGTTTGGGGAGGGGTTCAGGTACGGCGTAGGGTATGGGTTAGGGTTAGGGTTAGTGTTAGTGTTAGGGTTAGGGCTCGGTTTAGGGTACGGGTTAGGATTAGGGTACGTGTTAGTGTTAGGGTAGGGGTTAGGGTTAGAGTACGCATTAGGTTTAGGGTAGTTATTAAACCTATCCCACTCTCTAGATACCCCTTAGCACGTAAGGCAATATTATTTGGGGGTGCAGCCATGGAGAAGAGTTTAGACACTAGGATAAGATAAGGAACACACCCATTATAAAGAAATCACATTAGGATTCTCTTTTTAAGCTGTTCCTTAAAACACTAGTGCTTAGGAAATCTATTGGAGGCAGAAGCAGTCAAGGGTAGCCTAGGGTTAGGGTTAGGCTTAGGGTTAGGTTTAGGGTACGGCTTGGGGAATGGGTTCGGGGAGGGGTTCGGGTACGGCGTAGGGTATGGGTTAGGGTTAGGGTTAGGGTTAGCGTTAGGGTTAGGGCTCGGTTTAGGGTACGGGTTAGGATTAGGGTACGTGTTAGGGTTAGGGTAGGGGTTAGGGTTAGGGTACGCGTTAGGGTTAGGGTAGTTAGTAAACCTATCCCACTCTCTAGATACCCCTTAGCACGTAAAGGAATATTATTTGGGGTTCCAGCCATGGAGAAGAATTTAGACACTAGGATAAGATAAGGAACACACCCATTATAAAGAAATCACATTAGGATTCTCTTTTTAAGCTGTTGCTTAAAACACTAGTGCTTAGGAAATCTATTGGAGGCAGAAGCAGTCAAGGGTTGCCTATGGTAAGTGTTAGGCTTAGGGTTAGGCTTAGGGTACGGCTTAGGGTACGGGTTTGGGGAGGGGTTCAGGTACGGCGTAGGGTATGGGTTAGGGTTAGGGTTAGTGTTAGTGTTAGGGTTAGGGCTCGGTTTAGGGTACGGGTTAGGATTAGGGTACGTGTTAGTGTTAGGGTAGGGGTTAGGGTTAGAGTACGCATTAGGTTTAGGGTAGTTATTAAACCTATCCCACTCTCTAGCTCCCCCTTAGCACGTAAGGCAATATTATTTGGGGGTGCAGCCATGGAGAAGAGTTTAGACACTAGGATAAGATAAGGAACACACCCATTATAAAGAAATCACATTAGGATTCTCTTTTTAAGCTGTTCCTTAAAACACTAGTGCTTAGGAAATCTATTGGAGGCAGAAGCAGTCAAGGGTAGCGTAGGGTTAGGGTTAGGCTTAGGGTTAGGTTTAGGGTACGGCTTGGGGAATGGGTTCGGGGAGGGGTTCGGGTACGGCGTAGGGTATGGGTTAGGGTTAGGGTTAGGGTTAGTGTTAGGGTTATGGCTCGGTTTAGGGTACGGGTTAGGATTAGGGTACGTGTTAGGGTTAGGGTAGGGGTTAGGGTTAGGGTATGCGTTATGGTTAGGGTAGTTATTAAACCTATCCCACTCTCTAGATACCCCTTAGCACGTAAAGGAATATTATTTGGGGGTCCAGCCATGGAGAAGAGTTTAGACACTAGGATAAGATAAGGAACACACCCATTATAAAGAAATCACATTAGGATTCCCTTTTTAAGCTGTTCCTTAAAACACTAGTGCTTAGGAAATCTATTGGAGGCAGAAGCAGTCAAGGGTAGCCTAGGGTTAGGGTTAGGCTTAGGGTTAGGCTTAGGGTACGGCTTAGGGTACGGGTTCGGGGAGGGGTGCGGGTACGACGTAGGGTATGGGTTAGGGTTAGGGTTAGGGTTAGTGTTAGGGTTAGGGCTCGGTTTAGGGTACGGGTTAGGATTAGGGTACGTGTTAGGGTTAGGGTAGGGGTTAGGGTTAGGGTACACGTTAGGGTTAGGGTAGTTATTAAACCTATCCCACTCTCTAGATACCCCTTAGCACGTAAAGGAATATTATTTGGGGGTCCAGCCATGGAGAAGAGTTTAGACACTAGGATAAGATAAGGAACACACCCATTATAAAGAAATCACATTAGGATTCTCTTTTTAAGCTGTTCCTTAAAACACTAGTGCTTAGGAAATCTATTGGAGGCAGAAGCAGTCAAGGGTAGCCTAGGGTTAGGGTTAGGCTTAGGGTTAGGCTTAGGGTACGGCTTAGGGTACGGGTTCGGGGAGGGGTGCGGGTACGGCGTAGGGTATGGGTTAGGGTTAGGGTTAGGGTTAGTGTTAGGGTTAGGGCTCGGTTTAGGGTACAGGTTAGTATTAGGGTACGTGTTAGGGTTAGGGTAGGGGTTAGGGTTAGGGTACGCGTTAGGGTTAGGGTAGTTATTAAACCTATCCCACTCTCTAGATACCCCTTAGCACGTAAAGGAATATTATTTGAGGGTCCAGCCATGGAGAAGAGTTTAGACACTAGGATAAGATAAGGAACACACCCATTATAAAGAAATCACATTAGGATTCTCTTTTTAAGCTGTTCCTTAAAACACTAGTGCTTAGGAAATCTATTGGAGGCAGAAGCAGTCAAGGGTAGCCTAGGGTTAGGGTTAGGCTTAGGGTTAGGCTTAGGGTACGGCTTAGGGTACGGGTTCGGGGAGGGTTTCGGGTACGGCGTAGGGTATGGGTTAGGGTTAGGGTTAGGGTTAGTGTTAGGGTTAGGCCTCGGTTTAGGGTACGGGTTAGGATTAGGGTACGTGTTAGGGTTAGGGTAGGGGTTAGGGTTAGGGTACGCGTTAGGGTTAGGGTAGTTATTAAACCTATCCCACTCTCTAGATACCCCTTAGCACGTAAAGGAATATTATTTGGGGGTCCAGCCATGGAGAAGAGTTTAGACACTAGGATAAGATAAGGAACACACCCATTATAAAGAAATCACATTAGGATTCTCTTTTTAAGCTGTTCCTTAAAACACTAGTGCTTAGGAAATCTATTGGAGGCAGAAGCAGTCAAGGGTAGCCTAGGGTTAGGGTTAGGCTTAGGGTTAGGCTTAGGGTACGGCTTAGGGTACGGGTTCGGGGAGGGTTTCGGGTACGGCGTAGGGTATGGGTTAGGGTTAGGGTTAGGGTTAGTGTTAGGGTTAGGGCTCGGTTTAGGGTACGGTTAGGATTAGGGTACGTGTTAGGTTTAGGGTAGGGGTTAGGGTTAGGGTACGCGTTAGGGTTAGGGTAGTTAGTAAACCTATCCCACTCTCTAGATACCCCTTAGCACGTAAAGGAATATTATTTGGGGTTCCAGCCATGGAGAAGAATTTAGACACTAGGATAAGATAAGGAACACACCCATTATAAAGAAATCACATTAGGATTCTCTTTTTAAGCTGTTCCTTAAAACACTAGTGCTTAGGAAATCTATTGGAGGCAGAAGCAGTCAAGGGTAGCCTAGGGTTAGGGTTAGGCTTAGGGTTAGGTTTAGGGTACGGCTTGGGGAATGGGTTCGGGGAGGGGTTCGGGTACGGCGTAGGGTATGGGTTAGGGTTAGGGTTAGGGTTAGCGTTAGGGTTAGGGCTCGGTTTAGGGTACGGGTTAGGATTAGGGTACGTGTTAGGGTTAGGGTAGGGGTTAGGGTTAGGGTACGCGTTAGGGTTAGGGTAGTTAGTAAACCTATCCCACTCTCTAGATACCCCTTAGCACGTAAAGGAATATTATTTGGGGTTCCAGCCATGGAGAAGAATTTAGACACTAGGATAAGATAAGGAACACACCCATTATAAAGAAATCACATTAGGATTCTCTTTTTAAGCTGTTGCTTAAAACACTAGTGCTTAGGAAATCTATTGGAGGCAGAAGCAGTCAAGGGTTGCCTATGGTAAGTGTTAGGCTTAGGGTTAGGCTTAGGGTACGGCTTAGGGTACGGGTTTGGGGAGGGTTTCAGGTACGGCGTAGGGTATGGGTTAGGGTTAGGGTTAGTGTTAGTGTTAGGGTTAGGGCTCGGTTTAGGGTACGGGTTAGGATTAGGGTACGTGTTAGTGTTAGGGTAGGGGTTAGGGTTAGAGTACGCATTAGGTTTAGGGTAGTTATTAAACCTATCCCACTCTCTAGATACCCCTTAGCACCTAAGGCAATATTATTTGGGGGTGCAGCCATGGAGAAGAGTTTAGACACTAGGATAAGATAAGGAACACACCCATTATAAAGAAATCACATTAGGATTCTCTTTTTAAGCTGTTCCTTAAAACACTAGTGCTTAGGAAATCTATTGGAGGCAGAAGCAGTCAAGGGTAGCCTAGGGTTAGGGTTAGGCTTAGGGTTAGGTTTAGGGTACGGCTTGGGGAATGGGTTCGGGGAGGGGTTCGGGTACGGCGTAGGGTATGGGTTAGGGTTAGGGTTAGGGTTAGTGTTAGGGTTAGGGCTCGGTTTAGGGTACGGGTTAGGATTAGGGTACGTGTTAGGGTTAGGGTAGGGGTTAGGGTTAGGGTATGCGTTATGGTTAGGGTAGTTATTAAACCTATCCCACTCTCTAGATACCCCTTAGCACGTAAAGGAATATTATTTGGGGGTCCAGCCATGGAGAAGAGTTTAGACACTAGGATAAGATAAGGAACACACCCATTATAAAGAAATCACATTAGGATTCCCTTTTTAAGCTGTTCCTTAAAACACTAGTGCTTAGGAAATCTATTGGAGGCAGAAGCAGTCAAGGGTAGCCTAGGGTTAGGGTTAGGCTTAGGGTTAGGCTTAGGGTACGGCTTAGGGTACGGGTTCGGGGAGGGGTGCGGGTACGGCGTAGGGTATGGGTTAGGGTTAGGGTTAGGGTTAGTGTTAGGGTTAGGGCTCGGTTTAGGGTACGGGTTAGGATTAGGGTACGTGTTAGGGTTAGGGTAGGGGTTAGGGTTAGGGTACGCGTTAGGGTTAGGGTAGTTATTAAACCTATCCCACTCTCTAGATACCCCTTAGCACGTAAAGGAATAGTATTTGGGGGTCCAGCCATGGAGAAGAGTTTAGACACTAGGATAAGATAAGGAACACACCCATTATAAAGAAATCACATTAGGATTCTATTTTTAAGCTGTTCCTTAAAACACTAGTGCTTAGGAAATCTATTGGAGGCAGAAGCAGTCAAGGGTAGCCTAGGGTTAGGGTTAGGCTTAGGGTTAGGCTTAGGGTACGGCTTAGGGTACGGGTTCGGGGAGGGTTTCGGGTACGGCGTAGGGTATGGGTTAGGGTTAGGGTTAGGGTTAGTGTTAGGGTTAGGGCTCGGTTTAGGGTACGGTTAGGATTAGGGTACGTGTTAGGTTTAGGGTAGCGGTTAGGGTTAGGGTACGCGTTAGGGTTAGGGTAGTTAGTAAACCTATCCCACTCTCTAGATACCCCTTAGCACGTAAAGGAATATTATTTGGGGTTCCAGCCATGGAGAAGAATTTAGACACTAGGATAAGATAAGGAACACACCCATTATAAAGAAATCACATTAGGATTCTCTTTTTAAGCTGTTCCTTAAAACACTAGTGCTTAGGAAATCTATTGGAGGCAGAAGCAGTCAAGGGTAGCCTAGGGTTAGGGTTAGGCTTAGGGTACGGGTTCGGGGAGGGGTGCGGGTACGGCGTAGGGTATGGGTTAGGGTTAGGGTTAGGGTTAGTGTTAGGGTTAGGGCTCGGTTTAGGGTACAGGTTAGTATTAGGGTACGTGTTAGGGTTAGGGTAGGGGTTAGGGTTAGGGTACGCGTTAGGGTTAGGGTAGTTATTAAACCTATCCCACTCTCTAGATACCCCTTAGCACGTAAAGGAATATTATTTGAGGGTCCAGCCATGGAGAAGAGTTTAGACACTAGGATAAGATAAGGAACACACCCATTATAAAGAAATCACATTAGGATTCTCTTTTTAAGCTGTTCCTTAAAACACTAGTGCTTAGGAAATCTCTTGGAGGCAGAAGCAGTCAAGGGTAGCCTAGGGTTAGGGTTAGGCTTAGGGTTAGGCTTAGGGTACGGCTTAGGGTACGGGTTCGGGGAGGGTTTCGGGTACGGCGTAGGGTATGGGTTAGGGTTAGGGTTAGGGTTAGTGTTAGGGTTAGGGCTCGGTTTAGGGTACGGTTAGGATTAGGGTACGTGTTAGGTTTAGGGTAGGGGTTAGGGTTAGGGTACGCGTTAGGGTTAGGGTAGTTAGTAAACCTATCCCACTCTCTAGATACCCCTTAGCACGTAAAGGAATATTATTTGGGGTTCCAGCCATGGAGAAGAATTTAGACACTAGGATAAGATAAGGAACACACCCATTATAAAGAAATCACATTAGGATTCTCTTTTTAAGCTGTTCCTTAAAACACTAGTGCTTAGGAAATCTATTGGAGGCAGAAGCAGTCAAGGGTAGCCTAGGGTTAGGGTTAGGCTTAGGGTTAGGTTTAGGGTACGGCTTGGGGAATGGGTTCGGGGAGGGGTTCGGGTACGGCATAGGGTATGGGTTAGGGTTAGGGTTAGGGTTAGCGTTAGGGTTAGGGCTCGGTTTAGGGTACGGGTTAGGATTAGGGTACGTGTTAGGGTTAGGGTAGGGGTTAGGGTTAGGGTACGCGTTAGGGTTAGGGTAGTTAGTAAACCTATCCCACTCTCTAGATACCCTTAGCACGTAAAGGAATATTATTTGGGGTTCCAGCCATGGAGAAGAATTTAGACACTAGGATAAGATAAGGAACACACCCATTATAAAGAAATCACATTAGGATTCTCTTTTTAAGCTGTTGCTTAAAACACTAGTGCTTAGGAAATCTATTGGAGGCAGAAGCAGTCAAGGGTTGCCTATGGTAAGTGTTAGGCTTAGGGTTAGGCTTAGGGTACGGCTTAGGGTACGGGTTTGGGGAGGGGTTCAGGTACGGCGTAGGGTATGGGTTAGGGTTAGGGTTAGTGTTAGTGTTAGGGTTAGGGCTCGGTTTAGGGTACGGGTTAGGATTAGGGTACGTGTTAGTGTTAGGGTAGGGGTTAGGGTTAGAGTACGCATTAGGTTTAGGGTAGTTATTAAACCTATCCCACTCTCTAGATACCCCTTAGCACGTAAGGCAATATTATTTGGAGGTGCAGCCATGGAGAAGAGTTTAGACACTAGGATAAGATAAGGAACACACCCATTCTAAAGAAATCACATTAGGATTCTCTTTTTAAGCTGTTCCTTAAAACACTAGTGCTTAGGAAATCTATTGGAGGCAGAAGCAGTCAAGGGTAGCCTAGGGTTAGGGTTAGGCTTAGGGTTAGGTTTAGGGTACGGCTTGGGGAATGGGTTCGGGGAGGGGTTCGGGTACGGCGTAGGGTATGGGTTAGGGTTAGGGTTAGGGTTAGTGTTAGGGTTAGGGCTCGGTTTAGGGTACGGGTTAGGATTAGGGTACGTGTTAGGGTTAGGGTAGGGGTTAGGGTTAGGGTATGCGTTATGGTTAGGGTAGTTATTAAACCTATCCCACTCTCTAGATACCCCTTAGCACGTAAAGGAATATTATTTGGGGGTCCAGCCATGGAGAAGAGTTTAGACACTAGGATAAGATAAGGAACACACCCATTATAAAGAAATCACATTAGGATTCCCTTTTTAAGCTGTTCCTTAAAACACTAGTGCTTAGGAAATCTATTGGAGGCAGAAGCAGTCAAGGGTAGCCTAGGGTTAGGGTTAGGCTTAGGGTTAGGCTTAGGGTACGGCTTAGGGTACGGGTTCGGGGAGGGGTGCGGGTACGGCGTAGGGTATGGGTTAGGGTTAGGGTTAGGGTTAGTGTTAGGGTTAGGGCTCGGTTTAGGGTACGGGTTAGGATTAGGGTACGTGTTAGGGTTAGGGTAGGGGTTAGGGTTAGGGTACGCGTTAGGGTTAGGGTAGTTATTAAACCTATCCCACTCTCTAGATACCCCTTAGCACGTAAAGGAATAGTATTTGGGGGTCCAGCCATGGAGAAGAGTTTAGACACTAGGATAAGATAAGGAACACAGCCATTATAAAGAAATCACATTAGGATTCTCTTTTTAAGCTGTTCCTTAAAACACTAGTGCTTAGGAAATCTATTGGAGGCAGAAGCAGTCAAGGGTAGCCTAGGGTTAGGGTTAGGCTTAGGGTTAGGCTTAGGGTACGGCTTAGGGTACGGGTTCGGGGAGGGTTTCGGGTACGGCGTAGGGTATGGGTTAGGGTTAGGGTTAGGGTTAGTGTTAGGGTTAGGGCTCGGTTTAGGGTACGGTTAGGATTAGGGTACGTGTTAGGTTTAGGGTAGCGGTTAGGGTTAGGGTACGCGTTAGGGTTAGGGTAGTTATTAAACCTATCCCACTCTCTAGATACCCCTTAGCACGTAAAGGAATATTATTTGGGGGTCCAGCCATCGAGAAGAGTTTAGACACTAGGATAAGATAAGGAACACACCCATTATAAAGAAATCACATTAGGATTCTCTTTTTAAGCTGTTCCTTAAAACACTAGTGCTTAGGAAATCTATTGGAGGCAGAAGCAGTCAAGGGTAGCCTAGGGTTAGGGTTAGGCTTAGGGTTAGGCTTAGGGTACGGCTTAGGGTACGGGTTCGGGGAGGGTTTCGGGTACGGCGTAGGGTATGGGTTAGGGTTAGGGTTAGGGTTAGTGTTAGGGTTATGGCTCGGTTTAGGGTACGGGTTAGGGTTAGGGTAGGGGTTAGGGTTAGGGTATGCGTTAGGGTTAGGGTAGTTATTAAACCTATCCCACTCTCTAGATACCCCTTAGCACGTAAAGGAATATTATTTGGGGGTCCAGCCATGGAGAAGAGTTTAGACACTAGGATAAGATAAGGAACACACCCATTATAAAGAAATCACATTAGGATTCCCTTTTTAAGCTGTTCCTTAAAACACTAGTGCTTAGGAAATCTATTGGAGGCAGAAGCAGTCAAGGGTAGCCTAGGGTTAGGGTTAGGCTTAGGGTTAGGCTTAGGGTACGGCTTAGGGTACGGGTTCGGGGAGGGGTGCGGGTACGGCGTAGGGTATGGGTTAGGGTTAGGGTTAGGGTTAGTGTTAGGGTTAGGGCTCGGTTTAGGGTACGGTTTAGGATTAGGGTACGTGTTAGGGTTAGGGTAGGGGTTAGGGTTAGGGTACGCGTTAGGGTTAGGGTAGTTATTAAACCTATCCCACTCTCTAGATACCCCTTAGCACGTAAAGGAATATTATTTGGGGGTCCAGCCATGGAGAAGAGTTTAGACACTATGATAAGATAAGGAACACACCCATTATAAAGAAATCACATTAGGATTCTCTTTTTAAGCTGTTCCTTAAAACACTAGTGCTTAGGAAATCTATTGGAGGCAGAAGCAGTCAAGGGTAGCCTAGGGTTAGGGTTAGGCTTAGGGTTAGGCTTAGGGTTCGGCTTAGGGTACGGGTTCGGGGAGGGTTTCGGGTACGGCGTAGGGTATGGGTTAGGGTTAGGGTTAGGGTTAGTGTTAGGGTTAGGGCTCGGTTTAGGGTACGGTTAGGATTAGGGTACGTGTTAGGTTTAGGGTAGCGGTTAGGGTTAGGGTACGCGTTAGGGTTAGGGTAGTTAGTAAACCTATCCCACTCTCTAGATACCCCTTAGCACGTAAAGGAATATTATTTGGGGTTCCAGCCATGGAGAAGAATTTAGACACTAGGATAAGATAAGGAACACACCCATTATAAAGAAATCACATTAGGATTCTCTTTTTAAGCTGTTGCTTAAAACACTAGTGCTTAGGAAATCTATTGGAGGCAGAAGCAGTCAAGGGTAGCCTAGGGTTAGTGTTAGGCTTAGGGTTAGGCTTAGGGTACGGCTTACGGTACGGGTTTGGGGAGGGGTTCAGGTACGGCGTAGGGTATGGGTTAGGGTTAGGGTTAGTGTTAGTGTTAGGTTTAGGGCTCGGTTTAGAGTACGGGTTAGGATTAGGGTACGTGTTAGTGTTAGGGTAGGGGTTAGGGTTAGAGTACGCATTAGGGTTAGGGTAGTTATTAAACCTATCCCACTCTCTAGATACCCCTTAGCACGTAAGGCAATATTATTTGGGGGTGCAGCCATGGAGAAGAGTTTAGACACTAGGATAAGATAAGGAACACACCCATTATAAAGAAATCACATTAGGATTCTCTTTTTAAGCTGTTCCTTAAAACACTAGTGCTTAGGAAATCTATTGGAGGCAGAAGCAGTCAAGGGTAGCCTAGGGTTAGGGTTAGGCTTAGGGTTAGGTTTAGGGTACGGCTTGGGGAATGGGTTCGGAGAGGGGTTCGGGTACGGCGTAGGGTATGGGTTAGGGTTAGGGTTAGGGTTAGTGTTAGGGTTATGGCTCGGTTTAGGGTACGGGTTAGGATTAGGGTACGTGTTAGGGTTAGGGTAGGGGTTAGGGTTAGGGTATGCGTTAGGGTTAGGGTAGTTATTAAACCTATCCCACTCTCTAGATACCCCTTAGCACGTAAAGGAATATTATTTGGGGGTCCAGCCATGGAGAAGAGTTTAGACACTAGGATAAGATAAGGAACACACCCTTTATAAAGAAATCACATTAGGATTCTCTTTTTAAGCTGTTCCTTAAAACACTAGTGCTTAGGAAATCTATTGGAGGCAGAAGCAGTCAAGGGTAGCCTAGGGTTAGGGTTAGGCTTAGGGTTAGGCTTAGGGTACGGCTTAGGGTACGGGTTCGGGGAGGGGTGCGGGTACGGCGTAGGGTATGGGTTAGGGTTAGGGTTAGGGTTAGTGTTAGGGTTAGGGCTCGGTTTAGGGTACGGGTTAGGATTAGGGTACGTGTTAGGGTTAGGGTAGGGGTTAGGGTTAGGGTACGCGTTAGGGTTAGGGTAGTTATTAAACCTATCCCACTCTCTAGATACCCCTTAGCACGTAAAGGAATATTATTTGAGGGTCCAGCCATGGAGAAGAGTTTAGACACTAGGATAAGATAAGGAACACACCCATTATAAAGAAATCACATTAGGATTCTCTTTTTAAGCTGTTCCTTAAAACACTAGTGCTTAGGAAATCTATTGGAGGCAGAAGCAGTCAAGGGTAGCCTAGGGTTAGGGTTAGGCTTAGGGTTAGGCTTAGGGTACGGCTTAGGGTACGGGTTCGGGGAGGGTTTCGGGTACGGCGTAGGGTATGGGTTAGGGTTAGGGTTAGGGTTAGTGTTAGGGTTAGGGCTCGGTTTAGGGTACGGTTAGGATTAGGGTACGTGTTAGGTTTAGGGTAGCGATTAGGGTTAGGGTACGCGTTAGGGTTAGGGTAGTTAGTAAACCTATCCCACTCTCTAGATACCCCTTAGCACGTAAAGGAATATTATTTGGGGTTCCAGCCATGGAGAAGAATTTAGACACTAGGATAAGATAAGGAACACACCCATTATAAAGAAATCACATTAGGATTCTCTTTTTAAGCTGTTGCTTAAAACACTAGTGCTTAGGAAATCTATTGGAGGCAGAAGCAGTCAAGGGTAGCCTAGGGTTAGTGTTAGGCTTAGGGTTAGGCTTAGGGTACGGCTTACGGTACGGGTTTGGGGAGGGGTTCAGGTACGGCGTAGGGTATGGGTTAGGGTTAGGGTTAGTGTTAGTGTTAGGTTTAGGGCTCGGTTTAGAGTACGGGTTAGGATTAGGGTACGTGTTAGTGTTAGGGTAGGGGTTAGGGTTAGAGTACGCATTAGGGTTAGGGTAGTTATTAAACCTATCCCACTCTCTAGATACCCGTTAGCACGTAAGGCAATATTATTTGGGGGTGCAGCCATGGAGAAGAGTTTAGACACTAGGATAAGATAAGGAACACACCCATTATAAAGAAATCACATTAGGATTCTCTTTTT
Source organism: Balaenoptera borealis (assembly GCF_965194805.1). Taxonomy (NCBI): domain Eukaryota; kingdom Metazoa; phylum Chordata; class Mammalia; order Artiodactyla; family Balaenopteridae; genus Balaenoptera; species Balaenoptera borealis. The sequence goes on from NW_028123274.1 coordinate 99,927, forward strand.
AAGCTGTTCCTTAAAACACTAGTGCTTAGGAAATCTATTGGAGGCAGAAGCAGTCAAGGGTAGCCTAGGGTTAGGGTTAGGCTTAGGGTTAGGTTTAGGGTACGGCTTGGGGAATGGGTTCGGAGAGGGGTTCGGGTACGGCGTAGGGTATGGGTTAGGGTTAGGGTTAGGGTTAGTGTTAGGGTTATGGCTCGGTTTAGGGTACGGGTTAGGATTAGGGTACGTGTTAGGGTTAGGGTAGGGGTTAGGGTTAGGGTATGCGTTAGGGTTAGGGTAGTTATTAAACCTATCCCACTCTCTAGATACCCCTTAGCACGTAAAGGAATATTATTTGGGGGTCCAGCCATGGAGAAGAGTTTAGACACTAGGATAAGATAAGGAACACACCCTTTATAAAGAAATCACATTAGGATTCTCTTTTTAAGCTGTTTCTTAAAACACTAGTGCTTAGGAAATCTATTGGAGGCAGAAGCAGTCAAGGGTAGCCTAGGGTTAGGGTTAGGCTTAGGGTTAGGCTTAGGGTACGGCTTAGGGTACGGGTTCGGGGAGGGGTGCGGGTACGGCGTAGGGTATGGGTTAGGGTTAGGGTTAGGGTTAGTGTTAGGGTTAGGGCTCGGTTTAGGGTACAGGTTAGTATTAGGGTACGTGTTAGGGTTAGGGTAGGGGTTAGGGTTAGGGTACGCGTTAGGGTTAGGGTAGTTATTAAACCTATCCCACTCTCTAGATACCCCTTAGCACGTAAAGGAATATTATTTGAGGGTCCAGCCATGGAGAAGAGTTTAGACACTAGGATAAGATAAGGAACACACCCATTATAAAGAAATCACATTAGGATTCTCTTTTTAAGCTGTTCCTTAAAACACTAGTGCTTAGGAAATCTATTGGAGGCAGAAGCAGTCAAGGGTAGCCTAGGGTTAGGGTTAGGCTTAGGGTTAGGCTTAGGGTACGGCTTAGGGTACGGGTTCGGGGAGGGTTTCGGGTACGGCGTAGGGTATGGGTTAGGGTTAGGGTTAGGGTTAGTGTTAGGTTTAGGGCTCGGTTTAGGGTACAGGTTAGGATTAGGGTACGTGTTAGGGTTAGGGTAGGGGTTACGGTTAGGGTACGCGTTAGGGTTAGGGTAGTTATTAAACCTATCCCACTCTCTAGATACCCCTTAGCACGTAAGGGAATATTATTTGGGGGTGCAGCCATGGAGAAGAGTTTAGACACTAGGATAAGATAAGGAACACACCCATTATAAAGAAATCACATTAGGATTCTCTTTTTAAGCTGTTCCTTAAAACAGTAGTGCTTAGGAAATCTATTGGAGGCAGAAGCAGTCAAGGGTAGCCTAGGGTTAGGGTTAGGCTTAGGGTTAGGCTTAGGGTACGGCTTAGGGTACGGGTTCGGGGAGGGGTGCGGGTACGGCGTAGGGTATGGGTTAGGGTTAGGGTTAGGGTTAGTGTTAGGGTTAGGGCTCGGTTTAGGGTACGGTTAGGATTAGGGTACGTGTTAGGTTTAGGGTAGGGGTTAGGGTTAGGGTACGCGTTAGGGTTAGGGTAGTTAGTAAACCTATCCCACTCTCTAGATACCCCTTAGCACGTAAAGGAATATTATTTGGGGTTCCAGCAATGGAGAAGAATTTAGACACTAGGATAAGATAAGGAACACACCCATTATAAAGAAATCACATTAGGATTCTCTTTTTAAGCTGTTGCTTAAAACACTAGTGCTTAGGAAATCTATTGGAGGCAGAAGCAGTCAAGGGTAGCCTAGGGTTAGTGTTAGGCTTAGGGTTAGGCTTAGGGTACGGCTTAGGGTACGGGTTTGGGGAGGGGTTCAGGTACGGCGTAGGGTATGGGTTAGGGTTAGGGTTAGTGTTAGTGTTAGGGTTAGGGCTCGGTTTAGGGTACGGGTTAGGATTAGGGTACGTGTTAGTGTTAGGGTAGGGGTTAGGGTTAGAGTACGCATTAGGGTTAGGGTAGTTATTAAACCTATCCCACTCTCTAGATACCCCTTAGCACGTAAGACAATATTATTTGGGGGTGCAGCCATGGAGAAGAGTTTAGACACTAGGATAAGATAAGGAACACACCCATTATAAAGAAATCACATTAGGATTCTCTTTTTAAGCTGTTCCTTAAAACACTAGTGCTTAGGAAATCTATTGGAGGCAGAAGCAGTCAAGGGTAGCCTAGTGTTAGGGTTAGGCTTAGGGTTAGGTTTAGGGTACGGCTTGGGGTGTGGGTTCGGGGAGGTGTTCGTGTACGGCGTAGGGTATGGGTTAGGGTTAGGTTTTGGGTTAGTGTTAGGGTTAGGGCTCGGTTTAGGGTACGGGTTAGGATTAGGGTACGTGTTAGGGTTAGGGTAGGGGTTAGGGTTAGGTTACGCGTTAGGGCTAGGGTAGTTAGTAAACCTATCCCACTCTCTAGCTCCCCCTTAGCACGTAAAGGAATATTATTTGGGGGTCCAGCCATGGAGAAGAGTTTAGACACTAGGATAAGATAAGGAACACACCCATTATAAAGAAATCACTTTAGGATTCTCTTTTTAAGCTGTTCCTTAAAACACTACTGCTTAGGAAATCAATTGGAGGCAGAAGCAGTCAAGGGTAGCCTAGGGTTAGGGTTAGGCTTAGGGTTAGGCTTAGGGTACGGCTTAGGGTACGGGTTCGGGGAGGGGTGCGGGTACGGCGTAGGGTATGGGTTAGGGTTAGGGTTAGGGTTAGTGTTAGGGTTAGGGCTCGGTTTAGGGTACGGGTTAGGATTAGGGTACGTGTTAGGGTTAGGGTAGGGGTTAGGGTTAGGGTACGCGTTAGGGTTAGGGTAGTTATTAAACCTATCCCACTCTCTAGATACCCCTTAGCACGTAAAGGAATATTATTTGAGGGTCCAGCCATGGAGAAGAGTTTAGACACTAGGATAAGATAAGGAACACACCCATTATAAAGAAATCACATTAGGATTCTCTTTTTAAGCTGTTCCTTAAAACACTAGTGCTTAGGAAATCTATTGGAGGCAGAAGCAGTCAAGGGTAGCCTAGGATAAGGTTAGGCTTAGGGTGAGGCTTAGGGTACGGCTTAGGGTACGGGTTCGGGGAGGGGTGCGGGTACGGCGTAGGGTATGGGTTAGGGTTAGGGTTAGGGTTAGTGTTAGGGTTAGGGCTCGGTTTAGGGTACGGGTTAGGATTAGGGTACGTGTTAGTGTTAGGTTAGGGGTTAGGATTAGAGTACGCATTAGGGTTAGGGTAGTTATTAAACCTATCCCACTCTCTAGATACCCCTTAGCACGTAAGGCAATATTATTTAGGGGTGCAGCCATGGAGAAGAGTTTAGACACTAGGATAAGATAAGGAACACACCCATTATAAAGAAATCACATTAGGATTCTCTTTTTAAGCTGTTCCTTAAAACACTAGTGCTTAGGAAATCTATTGGAGGCAGAAGCAGTCAAGGGTAGCCTAGGGTTAGGGTTAGGCTTAGGGTTAGGTTTAGGGTACGGCTTGGGGTATGGGTTCGGGGAGGTGTTCGTGTACGGCGTAGGGTATGGGTTAGGGTTAGGGTTTGGGTTAGTGTTAGGGTTAGGGCTCGGTTTACGGTACGGGTTAGGATTAGGGTACGTGTTAGGGTTAGGGTAGGGGTTAGGGTTAGGTTACGCGTTAGGGCTAGGGTAGTTAGTAAACCTATCCCACTCTCTAGCTCCCCCTTAGCACGTAAAGGAATATTATTTGGGGGTCCAGCCATGGAGAAGAGTTTAGACACTAGGATAAGATAAGGAACACACCCATTATAAAGAAATCACTTTAGGATTCTCTTTTTAAGCTGTTCCTTAGAACACTACTGCTTAGGAAATCAATTGGAGGCAGAAGCAGTCAAGGGTAGCCTAGGGTTAGGGTTAGGCTTAGGGTTAGGTTTAGGGTATGGCTTAGGGTACGGGTTCGGGGAGGGGTGCGGGTACGGCGTAGGGTATGGGTTAGGGTTAGGGTTAGGGTTAGTGTTAGGTTTAGGGCTCGGTTTAGGGTACAGGTTAGGATTAGGGTACGTGTTAGGGTTAGGGTAGGGGTTAGGGTTAGGGTACGCGTTAGGGTTAGGGTAGTTATTAAACCTATCCCACTCTCTAGATACCCCTTAGCACGTAAGGGAATATTATTTGGGGGTGCAGCCATGGAGAAGAGTTTAGACACTAGGATAAGATAAGGAACACACCCATTATAAAGAAATCACATTAGGATTCTCTTTTTAAGCTGTTCCTTAAAACACTAGTGCTTAGGAAATCTATTGGAGGCAGAAGCAGTCAAGGGTAGCCTAGGGTTAGGGTTAGGCTTAGGGTTAGGCTTAGGGTACGGCTTAGGGTACGGGTTTGGGGAGGGGTTCAGGTACGGCGTAGGGTATGGGTTAGGGTTAGGGTTAGTGTTAGTGTTAGGGTTAGGGCTCGGTTTAGGGTACGGGTTAGGATTAGGGTACGTGTTAGTGTTAGGGTAGGGGTTAGGGTTAGAGTACGCATTAGGGTTAGGGTAGTTATTAAACCTATCCCACTCTCTAGATACCCCTTAGCACGTAAGGCAATATTATTTGGGGGTGCAGCCATGGAGAAGAGTTTAGACACTAGGATAAGATAAGGAACACACCCATTATAAAGAAATCACATTAGGATTCTCTTTTTAAGCTGTTTCTTAAAACACTAGTGCTTAGGAAATCTATTGGAGGCAGAAGCAGTCAAGGGTAGCCTAGGGTTAGGGTTAGGCTTAGTGTTAGGCTTAGGGTACGGCTTAGGGTACGAGTTCGGGGAGGGTTTCGGGTACGGCGTAGGGTATGGGTTAGGGTTAGGGTTAGGGTTAGTGTTAGGGTTAGGGCTCGGTTTAGGGTAGGGGTTAGGATTAGGGTACGTGTTAGGGTTAGGGTAGGGGTTAGGGTTAGGGTACGCGTTAGGGTTAGGGTAGTTATTAAACCTATCCCACTCTCTAGATACCCCTTAGCACGTAAAGGAATATTATTTGGGGGTCCAGCCATGGAGAAGAGTTTAGACACTAGGATAAGATAAGGAACACACCCATTATAAAGAAATCACATTAGGATTCTCTTTTTAAGCTGTTCCTTAAAACACTAGTGCTTAGGAAATCTATTGGAGGCAGAAGCAGTCAAGGGTAGCCTAGGGTTAGGGTTAGGCTTAGGGTTAGGCTTAGGGTACGGCTTAGGGTACGGGTTCGGGGACGGGTGCGGGTACGGCGTAGGGTATGGGTTAGGGTTAGGGTTAGGGTTAGTGTTAGGGTTAGGGCTCGGTTTAGGATACGGGTTAGGATTAGGGTACGTGTTAGGGTTAGGGTAGGGGTTAGGGTTAGGGTACGCGTTAGGGTTAGGGTAGTTATTAAACCTATCCCACTCTCTAGATACCCCTTAGCACGTAAAGGAATATTATTTGAGGGTCCAGCCATGGAGAAGAGTTTAGACACTAGGATAAGATAAGGAACACACCCATTATAAAGAAATCACATTAGGATTCTCTTTTTAAGCTGTTCCTTAAAACACTAGTGCTTAGGAAATCTATTGGAGGCAGAAGCAGTCAAGGGTAGCCTAGGATAAGGTTAGGCTTAGGGTGAGGCTTAGGGTACGGCGTAGGGTACGGGTTCGGGGAGGGTTTCGGGTACGGCGTAGGGTATGGGTTAGGGTTAGGGTTAGTGTTAGGGTTAGGGCTCGGTTTAGGGTACGGGTTAGGATTAGGGTACGTGTTAGGGTTAGGGTAGGGGTTAGGGTTAGGGTACGCGTTAGGGTTAGGGTAGTTATTAAACCTATCCCACTCTCTAGATACCCCTTAGCACGTAAAGGAATATTATTTGGGGGTCCAGGCATGGAGAAGAGTTTAGACACTAGGATAAGATAAGGAACACACCCATTATAAAGAAATCACTTTAGGATTCTCTTTTTAAGCTGTTCGTTAAAACACTAGTGCTTAGGAAATCTATTGGAGGCAGAAGCAGTCAAGGGTAGCCTAGGGTTAGGGTTAGGCTTAGGGTTAGGCTTAGGGTACGGCTTAGGGTACGGGTTCAGGGAGGGGTGCGGGTACGGCGTAGGGTATGGGTTAGGGTTAGGGTTAGGGTTAGTGTTAGGGTTAGGGCTCGGTTTAGGGTACGGGTTAGGATTAGGGTATGTGTTAGGGTTAGGGTAGGGGTTAGGGTTAGGGTACGCGTTAGGGTTAGGGTAGTTATTAAACCTATCCCAATCTCTAGATACCCCTTAGCACGTAAAGGAATATTATTTGAGGGTCCAGCCATGGAGAAGAGTTTAGACACTAGGATAAGATAAGGAACACACCCATTATAAAGAAATCACATTAGGATTCTCTTTTTAAGCTGTTTCTTAAAACACTAGTGCTTAGGAAATCTATTGGAGGCAGAAGCAGTCAAGGGTAGCCTAGGGTTACGGTTAGGCTTAGGGTTAGGCTTAGGGTACGGCTTAGGGTACGAGTTCGGGGAGGGTTTCGGGTACGGTGTAGGGTATGGGTTAGGGTTAGGGTTAGGGTTAGTGTTAGGGTTAGGGCTCGGTTTAGGGTAGGGGTTAGGATTAGGGTACGTGTTAGGGTTAGGGTAGGGGTTAGGGTTAGGGTACGCGTTAGGGTTAGGGTAGTTATTAAACCTATCCCACTCTCTAGATACCCCTTAGCACGTAAAGGAATATTATTTGGGGGTCCAGCCATGGAGAAGAGTTTAGACACTAGGATAAGATAAGGAACACACCCATTATAAAGAAATCACATTAGGATTCTCTTTTTAAGCTGTTCCTTAAAACACTAGTGCTTAAGAAATCTATTGGAGGCAGAAGCAGTCAAGGGTAGCCTAGGGTTAGGGTTAGGCTTAGGGTTAGGTTTAGGGTACGGCTTGGGGAATGGGTTCGGGGAGGGGTTCGGGTACGGCATAGGGTATGGGTTAGGGTTAGGGTTAGCGTTAGTGTTAGGGTTAGGGCTCGGTTTAGGGTACGGGTTAGGATTAGGGTACGTGTTAGGGTTAGGGTAGGGGTTAGGGTTAGGGTATGCGTTAGGGTTAGGGTAGTTATTAAACCTATCCCACTCTCTAGATACCCCTTAGCACGTAAAGGAATATTATTTGGGGGTCCAGCCATGGAGAAGAGTTTAGACACTAGGATAAGATAAGGAACACACCCATTATAAAGAAATCACATTAGGATTCTCTTTTTAAGCTGTTCCTTAAAACACTAGTTCTTAGGAAATCTATTGGAGGCAGAAGCAATCAAGGGTAGCCTAGGGTTAGGGTTAGGCTTAGGGTTCGGCTTAGGGTACGGGTTCGGGGAGGGGTGCGGGTACGGCGTAGGGTATGGGTTAGGGTTAGGGTTTGGGTTAGTTTTAGGGTTAGGGCTCGGTTTAGGGTACAGGTTAGTATTAGGGTACGTGTTAGGGTTAGGGTAGGGGTTAGGGTTAGGGTACGCGTTAGGGTTACGGTAGTTATTAAACCTATCCCACTCTCTAGATACCCCTTAGCACGTAAAGGAATATTATTTGAGGGTCCAGCCATGGAGAAGAGTTTAGACACTAGGATAAGATAAGGAACACACCAATTATAAAGAAATCACATTAGGATTCTCTTTTTAAGCTGTTCCTTAAAACACTAGTGCTTAGGAAATCTATTGGAGGCAGAAGCAGTCAAGGGTAGCCTAGGGTTAGGGTTAGGCTTAGGGTTAGGCTTAGGGTACGGCTTAGGGTACGGGTTCGGGGAGGGTTTCGGGTACGGCGTAGGGTATGGGTTAGGGTTAGGGTTTGGGTTAGTGTTAGGGTTAGGGCTCGGTTTAGGGTACGGGTTAGGATTAGGGTACGTGTTAGGGTTAGGGTAGGGGTTAGTATTAGGGTACGTGTTAGGGTTAGGGTAGGGGTTAGGGTTAGGGTACGCGTTAGGGTTAGGGTAGTTATTAAACCTATCCCACTCTCTAGATACCCCTTAGCACGTAAAGGAATATTATTTGAGGGTCCAGCCATGGAGAAGAGTTTAGACACTAGGATAAGATAAGGAACACACCCATTATAAAGAAATCACATTAGGATTCTCTTTTTAAGCTGTTCCTTAAAACACTAGTGCTTAGGAAATCTATTGGAGGCAGAAGCAGTCAAGGGTAGCCTAGGGTTAGGGTTAGGCTTAGGGTTAGGCTTAGGGTACGGCTTAGGGTACGGGTTCGGGGAGGGTTTCGGGTACGGAGTAGGGTATGGGTTAGGGTTAGGGTTAGGGTTAGTGTTAGGTTTAGGGCTCGGTTTAGGGTACAGGTTAGGATTAGGGTACGTGTTAGGGTTAGGGTAGGGGTTAGGGTTAGGGTACGCGTTAGGGTTAGGGTAGTTATTAAACCTATCCCACTCTCTAGATACCCCTTAGCACGTAAGGGAATATTATTTGGGGGTGCAGCCATGGAGAAGAGTTTAGACACTAGGATAAGATAAGGAACACACCCATTATAAAGAAATCACATTAGGATTCTCTTTTTAAGCTGTTCCTTAAAACAGTAGTGCTTAGGAAATCTATTGGAGGCAGAAGCAGTCAAGGGTAGCCTAGGGTTAGGGTTAGGCTTAGGGTTAGGCTTAGGGTACGGCTTAGGGTACGGGTTCGGGGAGGGGTGCGGGTACGGCGTAGGGTATGGGTTAGGGTTAGGGTTAGGGTTAGTGTTAGGGTTAGGGCTCGGTTTAGGGTACGGGTTAGGATTAGGGTACGTGTTAGGGTTAGGGTAGGGGTTAGGGTTAGGGTACGCGTTAGGGTTAGGGTAGTTATTAAACCTATCCCACTCTCTAGATACCCCTTAGCACGTAAAGGAATATTATTTGAGGGTCCAGCCATGGAGAAGAGTTTAGACACTAGGATAAGATAAGGAACACACCCATTATAAAGAAATCACATTAGGATTCTCTTTTTAAGCTGTTGCTTAAAACACTAGTGCTTAGGAAATCTATTGGAGGCAGAAGCAGTCAAGGGTAGCCTAGGGTTAGTGTTAGGCTTAGGGTTAGGCTTAGGGTACGGCTTAGGGTACGGGTTTGGGGAGGGGTTCAGGTACGGCGTAGGGTATGGGTTAGGGTTAGGGTTAGTGTTAGTGTTAGGGTTAGGGCTCGGTTTAGGGTACGGGTTAGGATTAGGGTACGTGTTAGTGTTAGGGTAGGGGTTAGGGTTAGAGTACGCATTAGGGTTAGGGTAGTTATTAAACCTATCCCACTCTCTAGATACCCCTTAGCACGTAAGGCAATATTATTTGGGGGTGCAGCCATGGAGAAGAGTTTAGACACTAGGATAAGATAAGGAACACACCCATTATAAAGAAATCACATTAGGATTCTCTTTTTAAGCTGTTCCTTAAAACACTAGTGCTTAGGAAATCTATTGGAGGCAGAAGCAGTCAAGGGTAGCCTAGGGTTAGGGTTAGGCTTAGGGTTAGGCTTAGGGTACGGCTTAGGTTACGGGTTCGGGGAGGGGTGCGGGTACGGCGTAGGGTATGGGTTAGGTTTAGGGTTAGGGTTAGTGTTAGGGTTAGGGCTCGGTTTAGGGTACGGGTTAGGATTAGGGTACGTGTTAGGGTTAGGGTAGGGGTTAGGGTTAGGGTACGCGTTAGGGTTAGGGTAGTTATTAAACCTATCCCACTCTCTAGATACCCCTTAGCACGTAAAGGAATATTATTTGAGGGTCCAGCCATGGAGAAGAGTTTAGCCACTAGGATAAGATAAGGAACACACCCATTATAAAGAAATCACATTAGGATTCTCTTTTTAAGCTGTTCCTTAAAACACTAGTGCTTAGGAAATCTATTGGAGGCAGAAGCAGTCAAGGGTAGCGTAGGGTTAGGGTTAGGCTTAGGGTTAGGCTTAGAGTACGGCTTAGGGTTCAGGTTCGGGGAGGGTTTCGGGTACGGCGTAGGGTATGGGTTAGGGTTAGGGTTAGGGTTAGTGTTAGGGTTAGGGCTCGGTTTAGGGTACGGTTAGGATTAGGGTACGTGTTAGGTTTAGGGTAGGGGTTAGGGTTAGGGTACGCGTTAGGGTTAGGGTAGTTAGTAAACCTATCCCACTCTCTAGATACCCCTTAGCACGTAAGGGAATATTATTTGGGGGTGCAGCCATGGAGAAGAGTTTAGACACTAGGATAAGATAAGGAACACACCCATTATAAAGAAATCACATTAGGATTCTCTTTTTAAGCTGTTCCTTAAAACAGTAGTGCTTAGGAAATCTATTGGAGGCAGAAGCAGTCAAGGGTAGCCTAGGGTTAGGATTAGGCTTAGGGTTAGGCTTAGGGTACGGCTTAGGGTACGGGTTCGGGGAGGGGTGCGGGTACGGCGTAGGGTATGGGTTAGGGTTAGGGTTAGGGTTAGTGTTAGGGTTAGGGCTCGGTTTAGGGTACGGTTTAGGATTAGGGTACGTGTTAGGGTTAGGGTAGGGGTTAGGGTTAGGGTACGCGTTAGGGTTAGGGTAGTTATTAAACCTATCCCACTCTCTAGATACCCCTTAGCACGTAAAGGAATATTATTTGAGGGTCCAGCCATGGAGAAGAGTTTAGACACTAGGATAAGATAAGGAACACACCCATTATAAAGAAATCACATTAGGATTCTCTTTTTAAGCTGTTGCTTAAAACACTAGTGCTTAGGAAATCTATTGGAGGCAGAAGCAGTCAAGGGTAGCCTAGGGTTAGTGTTAGGCTTAGGGTTAGGCGTAGGGTACGGCTTAGGGTACGGGTTTGGGGAGGGGTTCAGGTACGGCGTAGGGTATGGGTTAGGGTTAGGGTTAGTGTTAGTGTTAGGGTTAGGGCTCGGTTTAGGGTACGGGTTAGGATTAGGGTACGTGTTAGTGTTAGGGTAGGGGTTAGGGTTAGAGTACGCATTAGGGTTAGGGTAGTTATTAAACCTATCCCACTCTCTAGATACCCCTTAGCACGTAAGGCAATATTATTTGGGGGTGCAGCCATGGAGAAGAGTTTAGACACTAGGATAAGATAAGGAACACACCCATTATAAAGAAATCACATTAGGATTCTCTTTTTAAGCTGTTCCTTAAAACACTAGTGCTTAGGAAATCTATTGGAGGCAGAAGCAGTCAAGGGTAGCCTAGGGTTAGGGTTAGGCTTAGGGTTAGGCTTAGGGTACGGCTTAGGTTACGGGTTCGGGGAGGGGTGCGGGTACGGCGTAGGGTATGGGTTAGGTTTAGGGTTAGGGTTAGTGTTAGGGTTAGGGCTCGGTTTAGGGTACGGGTTAGGATTAGGGTACGTGTTAGGGTTAGGGTAGGGGTTAGGGTTAGGGTACGCGTTAGGGTTAGGGTAGTTATTAAACCTATCCCACTCTCTAGATACCCCTTAGCACGTAAAGGAATATTATTTGAGGGTCCAGCCATGGAGAAGAGTTTAGCCACTAGGATAAGATAAGGAACACACCCATTATAAAGAAATCACATTAGGATTCTCTTTTTAAGCTGTTCCTTAAAACACTAGTGCTTAGGAAATCTATTGGAGGCAGAAGCAGTCAAGGGTAGCGTAGGGTTAGGGTTAGGCTTAGGGTTAGGCTTAGAGTACGGCTTAGGGTTCAGGTTCGGGGAGGGTTTCGGGTACGGCGTAGGGTATGGGTTAGGGTTAGGGTTAGGGTTAGTGTTAGGGTTAGGGCTCGGGTTAGGGTACGGTTAGGATTAGGGTACGTGTTAGGTTTAGGGCAGGGGTTAGGGTTAGGGTACGCGTTAGGGTTAGGGTAGTTAGTAAACCTATCCCACTCTCTAGATACCCCTTAGCACGTAAAGGAATATTATTTGGGGTTCCAGCAATGGAGAAGAATTTAGACACTAGGATAAGATAAGGAACACACCCATTATAAAGAAATCACATTAGGATTCTCTTTTTAAGCTGTTGCTTAAAACACTAGTGCTTAGGAAATCTATTGGAGGCAGAAGCAGTCAAGGGTAGCCTAGGGTTAGTGTTAGGCTTAGGGTTAGGCTTAGGGTACGGCTTAGGGTACGGGTTTGGGGAGGGGTTCAGGTACGGCGTAGGGTATGGGTTAGGGTTAGGGTTAGTGTTAGTGTTAGGGTTAGGGCTCGGTTTAGGGTACGGGTTAGGATTAGGGTACGTGTTAGTGTTAGGGTAGGGGTTAGGGTTAGAGTACGCATTAGGGTCAGGGTAGTTATTAAACCTATCCCACTCTCTAGATACCCCTTAGCACGTAAGGCAATATTATTTGGGGGTGCAGCCATGGAGAAGAGTTTAGACACTAGGATAAGATAAGGAACACACCCATTATAAAGAAATCACATTAGGATTCTCTTTTTAAGCTGTTCCTTAAAACACTAGTGCTTAGGAAATCTATTGGAGGCAGAAGCAGTCAAGGGTAGCCTAGTGTTAGGGTTAGGCTTAGGGTTAGGTTTAGGGTACGGCTTGGGGTATGGGTTCGGGGAGGTGTTCGTGTACGGCGTAGGGTATGGGTTAGGGTTAGGGTTTGGGTTAGTGTTAGGGTTAGGGCTCGGTTTAGGGTACGGGTTAGGATTAGGGTACGTGTTAGGGTTAGGGTAGGGGTTAGGGTTAGGTTACGCGTTAGGGCTAGGGTAGTTAGTAAACCTATCCCACTCTCTAGCTCCCCCTTAGCACGTAAAGGAATATTATTTGGGGGTCCAGCCATGGAGAAGAGTTTAGACACTAGGATAAGATAAGGAACACACCCATTATAAAGAAATCACTTTAGGATTCTCTTTTTAAGCTGTTCCTTAAAACACTACTGCTTAGGAAATCAATTGGAGGCAGAAGCAGTCAAGGGTAGCCTAGGGTTAGGGTTAGGCTTAGGGTTAGGCTTAGGGTACTACTTAGGGTACGGGTTCGGCGAGGGGTGCGGGTACGGCGTAGGGTATGGGTTAGGGTTAGGGTTAGGGTTAGTGTTAGGGTTAGGGCTCGGTTTAGGGTACGGGTTAGGATTAGGGTACGTGTTAGGGTTAGGGTAGGGGTTAGGGTTAGGGTACACGTTAGGGTTAGGGTAGTTATTAAACCTATCCCACTCTCTAGATACCCCTTAGCACGTAAAGGAATATTATTTGAGGGTCCAGCCATGGAGAAGAGTTTAGACACTAGGATAAGATAAGGAACACACCCATTATAAAGAAATCACATTAGGATTCTCTTTTTAAGCTGTTCCTTAAAACACTAGTGCTTAGGAAATCTATTGGAGGCAGAAGCAGTCAAGGGTAGCCTAGGATAAGGTTAGGCTTAGGGTGAGGCTTAGGGTACGGCTTAGGGTACGGGTTCGGGGAGGGGTGCGGGTACGGCGTAGGGTATGGGTTAGGGTTAGGGTTAGGGTTAGTGTTAGGGTTAGGGCTCGGTTTAGGGTACGGGTTAGGATTAGGGTACGTGTTAGTGTTAGGTTAGGGGTTAGGATTAGAGTACGCATTAGGGTTAGGGTAGTTATTAAACCTATCCCACTCTCTAGATACCCCTTAGCACGTAAGGCAATATTATTTAGGGGTGCAGCCATGGAGAAGAGTTTAGACACTAGGATAAGATAAGGAACACACCCATTATAAAGAAATCACATTAGGATTCTCTTTTTAAGCTGTTCCTTAAAACACTAGTGCTTAGGAAATCTATTGGAGGCAGAAGCAGTCAAGGGTAGCCTAGGGTTAGGGTTAGGCTTAGGGTTAGGTTTAGGGTACGGCTTGGGGTATGGGTTCGGGGAGGTGTTCGTGTACGGCGTAGGGTATGGGTTAGGGTTAGGGTTTGGGTTAGTGTTAGGGTTAGGGCTCGGTTTAGGGTACGGGTTAGGATTAGGGTACGTGTTAGGGTTAGGGTAGGGGTTAGGGTTAGGTTACGCGTTAGGGCTAGGGTAGTTAGTAAACCTATCCCACTCTCTAGCTCCCCCTTAGCACGTAAAGGAATATTATTTGGGGGTCCAGCCATGGAGAAGAGTTTAGACACTAGGATAAGATAAGGAACACACCCATTATAAAGAAATCACTTTAGGATTCTCTTTTTAAGCTGTTCCTTAGAACACTACTGCTTAGGAAATCAATTGGAGGCAGAAGCAGTCAAGGGTAGCCTAGGGTTAGGGTTAGGCTTAGGGTTAGGCTTAGGGTACGGCTTAGGGTACGGGTTCGGGGAGGGTTTCGGGTACGGCGTAGGGTATGGGTTAGGGTTAGGGTTAGTGTTAGGGTTAGGGCTCGGTTTAGGGTAGGGGTTAGGATTAGGGTACGTGTTAGGGTTAGGGTAGGGGTTAGGGTTAGGGTACGCGTTAGGGTTAGGGTAGTTATTAAACCTATCCCACTCTCTAGATACCCCTTAGCACGTAAAGGAATATTATTTGGGGGTCCAGCCATGGAGAAGAGTTTAGACACTAGGATAAGATAAGGAACACACCCATTATAAAGAAATCACATTAGGATTCTCTTTTTAAGCTGTTCCTTAAAACACTAGTGCTTAGGAAATCTATTGGAGGCAGAAGCAGTCAAGGGTAGCCTAGGGTTAGGGTTAGGCTTAGGGTTAGGCTTAGGGTACGGCTTAGGGTACGGGTTCGGGGACGGGTGCGGGTACGGCGTAGGGTATGGGTTAGGGTTAGGGTTAGGGTTAGTGTTAGGGTTAGGGCTCGGTTTAGGATACGGGTTAGGATTAGGGTACGTGTTAGGGTTAGGGTAGGGGTTAGGGTTAGGGTACGCGTTAGGGTTAGGGTAGTTATTAAACCTATCCCACTCTCTAGATACCCCTTAGCACGTAAAGGAATATTATTTGAGGGTCCAGCCATGGAGAAGAGTTTAGACACTAGGATAAGATAAGGAACACACCCATTATAAAGAAATCACATTAGGATTCTCTTTTAAAGCTGTTCCTTAAAACACTAGTGCTTAGGAAATCTATTGGAGGCAGAAGCAGTCAAGGGTAGCCTAGGATAAGTTTAGGCTTAGGGTGAGGCTTAGGGTACGGCTTAGGGTACGGGTTCGGGGAGGGTTTCGGGTACGGCGTAGGGTATGGGTTAGGGTTAGGGTTAGTGTTAGGGTTAGGGCTCGGTTTAGGGTACGGGTTAGGATTAGGGTACGTGTTAGGGTTAGGGTAGGGGTTAGGGTTAGGGTACGCGTTAGGGTTAGGGTAGTTATTAAACCTATCCCACTCTCTAGATACCCCTTAGCACGTAAAGGAATATTATTTGGGGGTCCAGCCATGGAGAAGAGTTTAGACACTAGGATAAGATAAGGAACACACCCATTATAAAGAAATCACTTTAGGATTCTCTTTTTAAGCTGTTCGTTAAAACACTAGTGCTTAGGAAATCTATTGGAGGCAGAAGCAGTCAAGGGTAGCCTAGGGTTAGGGTTAGGCTTAGGGTTAGGCTTAGGGTACGGCTTAGGGTACGGGTTCAGGGAGGGGTGCGGGTACGGCGTAGGGTATGGGTTAGGGTTAGGGTTAGGGTTAGTGTTAGGGTTAGGGCTCGGTTTAGGGTACGGGTTAGGATTAGGGTATGTGTTAGGGTTAGGGTAGGGGTTAGGGTTAGGGTACGCGTTAGGGTTAGGGTAGTTATTAAACCTATCCCAATCTCTAGATACCCCTTAGCACGTAAAGGAATATTATTTGAGGGTCCAGCCATGGAGAAGAGTTTAGACACTAGGATAAGATAAGGAACACACCCATTATAAAGAAATCACATTAGGATTCTCTTTTTAAGCTGTTCCTTAAAACACTAGTGCTTAGGAAATCTATTGGAGGCAGAAGCAGTCAAGGGTAGCCTAGGGTTACGGTTAGGCTTAGGGTTAGGCTTAGGGTACGACTTAGGGTACGAGTTCGGGGAGGGTTTCGGGTACGGTGTAGGGTATGGGTTAGGGTTAGGGTTAGGGTTAGTGTTAGGGTTAGGGCTCGGTTTAGGGTAGGGGTTAGGATTAGGGTACGTGTTAGGGTTAGGGTAGGGGTTAGGGTTAGGGTACGCGTTAGGGTTAGGGTAGTTATTAAACCTATCCCACTCTCTAGATACCCCTTAGCACGTAAAGGAATATTATTTGGGGGTCCAGCCATGGAGAAGAGTTTAGACACTAGGATAAGATAAGGAACGCACCCATTATAAAGAAATCACATTAGGATTCTCTTTTTAAGCTGTTCCTTAAAACACTAGTGCTTAGGAAATCTATTGGAGGCAGAAGCAGTCAAGGGTAGCCTAGGGTTAGGGTTAGGCTTAGGGTTAGGTTTAGGGTACGGCTTGGGGAATGGGTTCGGGGAGGGGTTCGGGTACGGCATAGGGTATGGGTTAGGGTTAGGGTTAGCGTTAGTGTTAGGGTTAGGGCTCGGTTTAGGGTACGGGTTAGGATTAGGGTACGTGTTAGGGTTAGGGTAGGGGTTAGGGTTAGGGTATGCGTTAGGGTTAGGGTAGTTATTAAACCTATCCCACTCTCTAGATACCCCTTAGCACGTAAAGGAATATTATTTGGGGGTCCAGCCATGGAGAAGAGTTTAGACACTAGGATAAGATAAGGAACACACCCATTATAAAGAAATCACATTAGGATTCTCTTTTTAAGCTGTTCCTTAAAACACTAGTTCTTAGGAAATCTATTGGAGGCAGAAGCAATCAAGGGTAGCCTAGGGTTAGGGTTAGGCTTAGGGTTCGGCTTAGGGTACGGGTTCGGGGAGGGGTGCGGGTACGGCGTAGGGTATGGGTTAGGGTTAGGGTTTGGGTTAGTTTTAGGGTTAGGGCTCGGTTTAGGGTACAGGTTAGTATTAGGGTACGTGTTAGGGTTAGGGTAGGGGTTAGGGTTAGGGTACGCGTTAGGGTTAGGGTAGTTAGTAAACCTATCCCACTCTCTAGATACCCCTTAGCACGTAAAGGAATATTATTTGAGGGTCCAGCCATGGAGAAGAGTTTAGACACTAGGATAAGATAAGGAACACACCCATTATAAAGAAATCACATTAGGATTCTCTTTTTAAGCTGTTGCTTAAAACACTAGTGCTTAGGAAATCTATTGGAGGCAGAAGCAGTCAAGGGTAGCCTAGGGTTAGGGTTAGGCTTAGGGTTAGGCTTAGGGTACGGCTTAGGGTACGGGTTCGGGGAGGGTTTCGGGTACGGCGTAGGGTATGGGTTAGGGTTAGGGTTAGGGTTAGTGTTAGGGTTAGGGCTCGGTTTAGGGTACGGTTAGGATTAGGGTACGTGTTAGGTTTAGGGTAGGGGTTAGGGTTAGGGTACGCGTTAGGGTTAGGGTAGTTAGTAAACCTATCCCACTCTCTAGATACCCCTTAGCACGTAAAGGAATATTATTTGGGGTTCCAGCCATGGAGAAGAATTTAGACACTAGGATAAGATAAGGAACACACCCATTATAAAGAAATCACATTAGGATTCTCTTTTTAAGCTGTTGCTTAAAACACTAGTGCTTAGGAAATCTATTGGAGGCAGAAGCAGTCAAGGGTAGCCTAGGGTTAGTGTTAGGCTTAAGGTTAGGCTTATGGTATGGCTTAGGGTACGGGTTTGCGGAGGGGTTCGGGTACAGCGTAGGGTATGTGTTAGGGTTAGGGTTAGTGTTAGTGTTAGGGTTAGGGCTCGGTTTAGGGTACGGGTTAGGATTAGGGTACGTGTTAGTGTTAAGGTAGGGGTTAGGGTTAGAGTACGCATTAGGGTTAGGGTAGTTATTAAACCTATCCCACTCTCTAGATACCCCTTAGCACGTAAGGCAATATTATTTGGGGGTGCAGCCATGGAGAAGAGTTTAGACACTAGGATAAGATAAGGAACACACCCATTATAAAGAAATCACATTAGGATTCTCTTTTTAAGCTGTTCCTTAAAACACTACTGCTTAGGAAATCAATTGGAGGCAGAAGCAGTCAAGGGTAGCCTAGGGTTAGTGTTAGGCTTAGGGTTAGGTTTAGGGTATGGCTTAGGGTACGGGTTCGGGGAGGGGTGCGGGTACGGCGTAGGGTATGGGTTAGGGTTAGGGTAAGGGTTAGTGTTAGGGTTAGGGCTCGGTTTAGGGTACAGGTTAGTATTAGGGTACGTGTTAGGGTTAGGGTAGGGGTTAGGGTTAGGGTACGCGTTAGGGTTAGGGTAGTTATTAAACCTATCCCACTCTCTAGATACCCCTTAGCACGTAAGGGAATATTATTTGGGGGTGCAGCCATGGAGAAGAGTTTAGACACTAGGATAAGGTAAGGAACACACCCATTATAAAGAAATCACATTAGGATTCTCTTTTTAAGCTGTTGCTTAAAACACTAGTGCTTAGGAAATCTATTGGAGGCAGAAGCAGTCAAGGGTAGCCTAGGGTTAGTGTTAGGCTTAGGGTTAGGCTTAGGGTACGGCTTAGGGTACGGGTTTGGGGAGGGGTTCAGGTACGGCGTAGGGTATGGGTTAGGGTTAGGGTTAGTGTTAGTGTTAGGGTTAGGGCTCGGTTTAGGGTACGGGTTAGGATTAGGGTACGTGTTAGTGTTAGGGTAGGGGTTAGGGTTAGAGTACGCATTAGGGTTAGCGTAGTTATTAAACCTATCCCACTCTCTAGATACCCCTTAGCACGTAAGGCAATATTATTTGGGGGTGCAGCCATGGAGAAGAGTTTAGACACTAGGATAAGATAAGGAACACACCCATTATAAAGAAATCACATTAGGATTCTCTTTTTAAGCTGTTCCTTAAAACACTAGTGCTTAGGAAATCTATTGGAGGCAGAAGCAGTCAAGGGTAGCCTAGGGTTAGGGTTAGGCTTAGGGTTAGGTTTAGGGTACGGCTTGGGGTATGGGTTCGGGGAGGTGTTCGTGTACGGCGTAGGGTATGGGTTAGGGTTAGGGTTTGGGTTAGTGTTAGGGTTAGGGCTCGGTTTAGGGTACGGGTTAGGATTAGGGTACGTGTTAGGGTTAGGGTAGGGGTTAGGGTTAGGGTACGCTTTAGGGTTAGGGTAGTTATTAAACCTATCCCACTCTCTAGATACCCCTTAGCACGTAAGGGAATATTATTTGGGGGTGCAGCCATGGAGAAGAGTTTAGACACTAGGATAAGGTAAGGAACACACCCATTATAAAGAAATCACATTAGGATTCTCTTTTTAAGCTGTTGCTTAAAACACTAGTGCTTAGGAAATCTATTGGAGGCAGAAGCAGTCAAGGGTAGCCTAGGGTTAGTGTTAGGCTTAGGGTTAGGCTTAGGGTACGGCTTAGGGTACGGGTTTGGGGAGGGGTTCAGGTACGGCGTAGGGTATGGGTTAGGGTTAGGGTTAGTGTTAGTGTTAGGGTTAGGGCTCGGTTTAGGGTACGGGTTAGGATTAGGGTACGTGTTAGTGTTAGGGTAGGGGTTAGGGTTAGAATACGCATTAGGGTTAGGGTAGTTATTAAACCTATCCCACTCTCTAGATACCCCTTAGCACGTAAGGCAATATTATTTGGGGGTGCAGCCATGGAGAAGAGTTTAGACACTAGGATAAGATAAGGAACACACCCATTATAAAGAAATCACATTAGGATTCTCTTTTTAAGCTGTTCCTTAAAACACTAGTGCTTAGGAAATCTATTGGAGGCAGAAGCAGTCAAGGGTAGCCTAGGGTTAGGGTTAGGCTTAGGGTTAGGTTTAGGGTACGGCTTGGGGTATGGGTTCGGGGAGGTGTTCGTGTACGGCGTAGGGTATGGGTTAGGGTTAGGGTTTGGGTTAGTGTTAGGGTTAGGGCTCGGTTTAGGGTACGGGTTAGGATTAGGGTACGT
The DNA here is from genome assembly GCF_965194805.1 of Balaenoptera borealis. NCBI lineage: Eukaryota > Metazoa > Chordata > Mammalia > Artiodactyla > Balaenopteridae > Balaenoptera > Balaenoptera borealis. The sequence goes on from NW_028123274.1 coordinate 119,550, forward strand.
GTTAGGGTTAGGGTAGGGGTTAGGGTTAGGTTACGCGTTAGGGCTAGGGTAGTTAGTAAACCTATCCCACTCTCTAGCTCCCCCTTAGCACGTAAAGGAATATTATTTGGGGGTCCAGCCATGGAGAAGAGTTTAGACACTAGGATAAGATAAGGAACACACCCATTATAAAGAAATCACTTTAGGATTCTCTTTTTAAGCTGTTCCTTAAAACACTACTGCTTAGGAAATCAATTGGAGGCAGAAGCAGTCAAGGGTAGCCTAGGGTTAGGGTTAGGCTTAGGGTTAGGCTTAGGGTACGGCTTAGGGTACGGGTTCGGGGAGGGGTGCGGGTACGGCGTAGGGTATGGGTTAGGGTTAGGGTTAGGGTTAGTGTTAGGGTTAGGGCTCGGTTTAGGGTACGGGTTAGGATTAGGGTACGTGTTAGGGTTAGGGTAGGGGTTAGGGTTAGGGTACGCGTTAGGGTTAGGGTAGTTATTAAACCTATCCCACTCTCTAGATACCCCTTAGCACGTAAAGGAATATTATTTGAGGGTCCAGCCATGGAGAAGAGTTTAGACACTAGGATAAGATAAGGAACACACCCATTATAAAGAAATCACATTAGGATTCTCTTTTTAAGCTGTTGCTTAAAACACTAGTGCTTAGGAAATCTATTGGAGGCAGAAGCAGTCAAGGGTAGCCTAGGGTTAGTGTTAGGCTTAAGGTTAGGCTTATGGTATGGCTTAGGGTACGGGTTTGCGGAGGGGTTCGGGTACAGCGTAGGGTATGTGTTAGGGTTAGGGTTAGTGTTAGTGTTAGGGTTAGGGCTCGGTTTAGGGTACGGGTTAGGATTAGGGTACGTGTTAGTGTTAGGGTAGGGGTTAGGGTTAGAGTACGCATTAGGGTTAGGGTAGTTATTAAACCTATCCCACTCTCTAGATACCCCTTAGCACGTAAGGCAATATTATTTGGGGGTGCAGCCATGGAGAAGAGTTTAGACACTAGGATAAGATAAGGAACACACCCATTATAAAGAAATCACATTAGGATTCTCTTTTTAAGCTGTTCCTTAAAACACTACTGCTTAGGAAATCAATTGGAGGCAGAAGCAGTCAAGGGTAGCCTAGGGTTAGTGTTAGGCTTAGGGTTAGGTTTAGGGTATGGCTTAGGGTACGGGTTCGGGGAGGGGTGCGGGTACGGCGTAGGGTATGGGTTAGGGTTAGGGTAAGGGTTAGTGTTAGGGTTAGGGCTCGGTTTAGGGTACAGGTTAGTATTAGGGTACGTGTTAGGGTTAGGGTAGGGGTTAGGGTTAGGGTACGCGTTAGGGTTAGGGTAGTTATTAAACCTATCCCACTCTCTAGATACCCCTTAGCACGTAAGGGAATATTATTTGGGGGTGCAGCCATGGAGAAGAGTTTAGACACTAGGATAAGGTAAGGAACACACCCATTATAAAGAAATCACATTAGGATTCTCTTTTTAAGCTGTTGCTTAAAACACTAGTGCTTAGGAAATCTATTGGAGGCAGAAGCAGTCAAGGGTAGCCTAGGGTTAGTGTTAGGCTTAGGGTTAGGCTTAGGGTACGGCTTAGGGTACGGGTTTGGGGAGGGGTTCAGGTACGGCGTAGGGTATGGGTTAGGGTTAGGGTTAGTGTTAGTGTTAGGGTTAGGGCTCGGTTTAGGGTACGGGTTAGGATTAGGGTACGTGTTAGTGTTAGGGTAGGGGTTAGGGTTAGAGTACGCATTAGGGTTAGGGTAGTTATTAAACCTATCCCACTCTCTAGATACCCCTTAGCACGTAAGGCAATATTATTTGGGGGTGCAGCCATGGAGAAGAGTTTAGACACTAGGATAAGATAAGGAACACACCCATTATAAAGAAATCACATTAGGATTCTCTTTTTAAGCTGTTCCTTAAAACACTAGTGCTTAGGAAATCTATTGGAGGCAGAAGCAGTCAAGGGTAGCCTAGGGTTAGGGTTAGGCTTAGGGTTAGGTTTAGGGTACGGCTTGGGGTATGGGTTCGGGGAGGTGTTCGTGTACGGCGTAGGGTATGGGTTAGGGTTAGGGTTTGGGTTAGTGTTAGGGTTAGGGCTCGGTTTAGGGTACGGGTTAGGATTAGGGTACGTGTTAGGGTTAGGGTAGGGGTTAGGGTTAGGGTACGCTTTAGGGTTAGGGTAGTTATTAAACCTATCCCACTCTCTAGATACCCCTTAGCACGTAAGGGAATATTATTTGGGGGTGCAGCCATGGAGAAGAGTTTAGACACTAGGATAAGGTAAGGAACACACCCATTATAAAGAAATCACATTAGGATTCTCTTTTTAAGCTGTTGCTTAAAACACTAGTGCTTAGGAAATCTATTGGAGGCAGAAGCAGTCAAGGGTAGCCTAGGGTTAGTGTTAGGCTTAGGGTTAGGCTTAGGGTACGGCTTAGGGTACGGGTTTGGGGAGGGGTTCAGGTACGGCGTAGGGTATGGGTTAGGGTTAGGGTTAGTGTTAGTGTTAGGGTTAGGGCTCGGTTTAGGGTACGGGTTAGGATTAGGGTACGTGTTAGTGTTAGGGTAGGGGTTAGGGTTAGAGTACGCATTAGGGTTAGGGTAGTTATTAAACCTATCCCACTCTCTAGATACCCCTTAGCACGTAAGGCAATATTATTTGGGGGTGCAGCCATGGAGAAGAGTTTAGACACTAGGATAAGATAAGGAACACACCCATTATAAAGAAATCACATTAGGATTCTCTTTTTAAGCTGTTCCTTAAAACACTAGTGCTTAGGAAATCTATTGGAGGCAGAAGCAGTCAAGGGTAGCCTAGGGTTAGGGTTAGGCTTAGGGTTAGGTTTAGGGTACGGCTTGGGGTATGGGTTCGGGGAGGTGTTCGTGTACGGCGTAGGGTATGGGTTAGGGTTAGGGTTTCGGTTAGTGTTAGGGTTAGGGCTCGGTTTAGGGTACGGGTTAGGATTAGGGTACGTGTTAGGGTTAGGGTAGGGGTTAGGGTTAGGTTACGCGTTAGGGCTAGGGTAGTTAGTAAACCTATCCCACTCTCTAGCTCCCCCTTAGCACGTAAAGGAATATTATTTGGGGGTCCAGCAATGGAGAAGAGTTTAGACACTAGGATAAGATAAGGAACACACCCATTATAAAGAAATCACTTTAGGATTCTCTTTTTAAGCTGTTCCTTAAAACACTACTGCTTAGGAAATCAATTGGAGGCAGAAGCAGTCAAGGGTAGCCTAGGGTTAGGGTTAGGCTTAGGGTTAGGCTTAGGGTACGGCTTAGGGTACGGGTTCGGGGAGGGGTGCGGGTACGGCGTAGGGTATGGGTTAGGGTTAGGGTTAGGGTTAGTGTTAGGGTTAGGGCTCGGTTTAGGGTACGGGTTAGGATTAGGGTACGTGTTAGGGTTAGGGTAGGGGTTAGGGTTAGGGTACGCGTTAGGGTTAGGGTAGTTATTAAACCTATCCCACTCTCTAGATACCCCTTAGCACGTAAAGGAATATTATTTGAGGGTCCAGCCATGGAGAAGAGTTTAGACACTAGGATAAGATAAGGAACACACCCATTATAAAGAAATCACATTAGGATTCTCTTTTTAAGCTGTTCCTTAAAACACTAGTGCTTAGGAAATCTATTGGAGGCAGAAGCAGTCAAGGGTAGCCTAGGATAAGGTTAGGCTTAGGGTGAGGCTTAGGGTACGGCTTAGGGTACGGGTTCGGGGAGGGGTGCGGGTACGGCGTAGGGTATGGGTTAGGGTTAGGGTTAGGGTTAGTGTTAGGGTTAGGGCTCGGTTTAGGGTACGGGTTAGGATTAGGGTACGTGTTAGTGTTAGGTTAGGGGTTAGGATTAGAGTACGCATTAGGGTTAGGGTAGTTATTAAACCTATCCCACTCTCTAGATACCCCTTAGCACGTAAGGCAATATTATTTGGGGGTGCAGCCATGGAGAAGAGTTTAGACACTAGGATAAGATAAGGAACACACCCATTATAAAGAAATCACATTAGGATTCTCTTTTTAAGCTGTTCCTTAAAACACTAGTGCTTAGGAAATCTATTGGAGGCAGAAGCAGTCAAGGGTAGCCTAGGGTTAGGGTTAGGCTTAGGGTTAGGTTTAGGGTACGGCTTGGGGTATGGGTTCGGGGAGGTGTTCCTGTACGGCGTAGGGTATGGGTTAGGGTTAGGGTTTGGGTTAGTGTTAGGGTTAGGGCTCGGTTTAGGGTACGGGTTAGGATTAGGGTACGTGTTAGGGTTAGGGTAGGGGCTAGGGTTAGGTTACGCGTTAGGGCTAGGGTAGTTAGTAAACCTATCCCACTCTCTAGCTCCCCCTTAGCACGTAAAGGAATATTATTTGGGGGTCCAGCCATGGAGAAGAGTTTAGACACTAGGATAAGATAAGGAACACACCCATTATAAAGAAATCACTTTAGGATTCTCTTTTTAAGCTGTTCCTTAAAACACTACTGCTTAGGAAATCAATTGGAGGCAGAAGCAGTCAAGGGTAGCCTAGGGTTAGGGTTAGGCTTAGGGTTAGGTTTAGGGTATGGCTTAGGGTACGGGTTCGGGGAGGGGTGCGGGTACGGCGTAGGGTATGGGTTAGGGTTAGGGTTAGGGTTAGTGTTAGGTTTAGGGCTCGGTTTAGGGTACAGGTTAGGATTAGGGTACGTGTTAGGGTTAGGGTAGGGGTTAGGGTTAGGGTACGCGTTAGGGTTAGGGTAGTTATTAAACCTATCCCACTCTCTAGATACCCCTTAGCACGTAAAGGAATATTATTTGAGGGTCCAGCCATGGAGAAGAGTTTAGACACTAGGATAAGATAAGGAACACACCCATTATAAAGAAATCACATTAGGATTCTCTTTTTAAGCTGTTGCTTAAAACACTAGTGCTTAGGAAATCTATTGGAGGCAGAAGCAGTCAAGGGTAGCCTAGGGTTAGTGTTAGGCTTAGGGTTAGGCTTAGGGTACGGCTTAGGGTACGGGTTTGGGGAGGGGTTCAGGTACGGCGTAGGGTATGGGTTAGGGTTAGGGTTAGTGTTAGTGTTAGGGTTAGGGCTCGGTTTAGGGTACGGGTTAGGATTAGGGTACGTGTTAGTGTTAGGGTAGGGGTTAGGGTTAGAGTACGCATTAGGGTTAGGGTAGTTATTAAACCTATCCCACTCTCTAGATACCCCTTAGCACGTAAGGCAATATTATTTGGGGGTGCAGCCATGGAGAAGAGTTTAGACACTAGGATAAGATAAGGAACACACCCATTATAAAGAAATCACATTAGGATTCTCTTTTTAAGCTGTTCCTTAAAACACTAGTGCTTAGGAAATCTATTGGAGGCAGAAGCAGTCAAGGGTAGCCTAGGGTTAGGGTTAGGCTTAGGGTTAGGCTTAGGGTACGGCTTAGGTTACGGGTTCGGGGAGGGGTGCGGGTACGGCGTAGGGTATGGGTTAGGTTTAGGGTTAGGGTTAGTGTTAGGGTTAGGGCTCGGTTTAGGGTACGGGTTAGGATTAGGGTACGTGTTAGGGTTAGGGTAGGGGTTAGGGTTAGGGTACGCGTTAGGGTTAGGGTAGTTATTAAACCTATCCCACTCTCTAGATACCCCTTAGCACGTAAAGGAATATTATTTGAGGGTCCAGCCATGGAGAAGAGTTTAGCCACTAGGATAAGATAAGGAACACACCCATTATAAAGAAATCACATTAGGATTCTCTTTTTAAGCTGTTCCTTAAAACACTAGTGCTTAGGAAATCTATTGGAGGCAGAAGCAGTCAAGGGTAGCGTAGGGTTAGGGTTAGGCTTAGGGTTAGGCTTAGAGTACGGCTTAGGGTTCAGGTTCGGGGAGGGTTTCGGGTACGGCGTAGGGTATGGGTTAGGGTTAGGGTTAGGGTTAGTGTTAGGGTTAGGGCTCGGTTTAGGGTACGGTTAGGATTAGGGTACGTGTTAGGTTTAGGGTAGGGGTTAGGGTTAGGGTACGCGTTAGGGTTAGGGTAGTTAGTAAACCTATCCCACTCTCTAGATACCCCTTAGCACGTAAGGGAATATTATTTGGGGGTGCAGCCATGGAGAAGAGTTTAGACACTAGGATAAGATAAGGAACACACCCATTATAAAGAAATCACATTAGGATTCTCTTTTTAAGCTGTTCCTTAAAACAGTAGTGCTTAGGAAATCTATTGGAGGCAGAAGCAGTCAAGGGTAGCCTAGGGTTAGGATTAGGCTTAGGGTTAGGCTTAGGGTACGGCTTAGGGTACGGGTTCGGGGAGGGGTGCGGGTACGGCGTAGGGTATGGGTTAGGGTTAGGGTTAGGGTTAGTGTTAGGGTTAGGGCTCGGTTTAGGGTACGGTTTAGGATTAGGGTACGTGTTAGGGTTAGGGTAGGGGTTAGGGTTAGGGTACGCGTTAGGGTTAGGGTAGTTATTAAACCTATCCCACTCTCTAGATACCCCTTAGCACGTAAAGGAATATTATTTGAGGGTCCAGCCATGGAGAAGAGTTTAGACACTAGGATAAGATAAGGAACACACCCATTATAAAGAAATCACATTAGGATTCTCTTTTTAAGCTGTTGCTTAAAACACTAGTGCTTAGGAAATCTATTGGAGGCAGAAGCAGTCAAGGGTAGCCTAGGGTTAGTGTTAGGCTTAGGGTTAGGCGTAGGGTACGGCTTAGGGTACGGGTTTGGGGAGGGGTTCAGGTACGGCGTAGGGTATGGGTTAGGGTTAGGGTTAGTGTTAGTGTTAGGGTTAGGGCTCGGTTTAGGGTACGGGTTAGGATTAGGGTACGTGTTAGTGTTAGGGTAGGGGTTAGGGTTAGAGTACGCATTAGGGTTAGGGTAGTTATTAAACCTATCCCACTCTCTAGATACCCCTTAGCACGTAAGGCAATATTATTTGGGGGTGCAGCCATGGAGAAGAGTTTAGACACTAGGATAAGATAAGGAACACACCCATTATAAAGAAATCACATTAGGATTCTCTTTTTAAGCTGTTCCTTAAAACACTAGTGCTTAGGAAATCTATTGGAGGCAGAAGCAGTCAAGGGTAGCCTAGGGTTAGGGTTAGGCTTAGGGTTAGGCTTAGGGTACGGCTTAGGTTACGGGTTCGGGGAGGGGTGCGGGTACGGCGTAGGGTATGGGTTAGGTTTAGGGTTAGGGTTAGTGTTAGGGTTAGGGCTCGGTTTAGGGTACGGGTTAGGATTAGGGTACGTGTTAGGGTTAGGGTAGGGGTTAGGGTTAGGGTACGCGTTAGGGTTAGGGTAGTTATTAAACCTATCCCACTCTCTAGATACCCCTTAGCACGTAAAGGAATATTATTTGAGGGTCCAGCCATGGAGAAGAGTTTAGCCACTAGGATAAGATAAGGAACACACCCATTATAAAGAAATCACATTAGGATTCTCTTTTTAAGCTGTTCCTTAAAACACTAGTGCTTAGGAAATCTATTGGAGGCAGAAGCAGTCAAGGGTAGCGTAGGGTTAGGGTTAGGCTTAGGGTTAGGCTTAGAGTACGGCTTAGGGTTCAGGTTCGGGGAGGGTTTCGGGTACGGCGTAGGGTATGGGTTAGGGTTAGGGTTAGGGTTAGTGTTAGGGTTAGGGCTCGGGTTAGGGTACGGTTAGGATTAGGGTACGTGTTAGGTTTAGGGCAGGGGTTAGGGTTAGGGTACGCGTTAGGGTTAGGGTAGTTAGTAAACCTATCCCACTCTCTAGATACCCCTTAGCACGTAAAGGAATATTATTTGGGGTTCCAGCAATGGAGAAGAATTTAGACACTAGGATAAGATAAGGAACACACCCATTATAAAGAAATCACATTAGGATTCTCTTTTTAAGCTGTTGCTTAAAACACTAGTGCTTAGGAAATCTATTGGAGGCAGAAGCAGTCAAGGGTAGCCTAGGGTTAGTGTTAGGCTTAGGGTTAGGCTTAGGGTACGGCTTAGGGTACGGGTTTGGGGAGGGGTTCAGGTACGGCGTAGGGTATGGGTTAGGGTTAGGGTTAGTGTTAGTGTTAGGGTTAGGGCTCGGTTTAGGGTACGGGTTAGGATTAGGGTACGTGTTAGTGTTAGGGTAGGGGTTAGGGTTAGAGTACGCATTAGGGTCAGGGTAGTTATTAAACCTATCCCACTCTCTAGATACCCCTTAGCACGTAAGGCAATATTATTTGGGGGTGCAGCCATGGAGAAGAGTTTAGACACTAGGATAAGATAAGGAACACACCCATTATAAAGAAATCACATTAGGATTCTCTTTTTAAGCTGTTCCTTAAAACACTAGTGCTTAGGAAATCTATTGGAGGCAGAAGCAGTCAAGGGTAGCCTAGTGTTAGGGTTAGGCTTAGGGTTAGGTTTAGGGTACGGCTTGGGGTATGGGTTCGGGGAGGTGTTCGTGTACGGCGTAGGGTATGGGTTAGGGTTAGGGTTTGGGTTAGTGTTAGGGTTAGGGCTCGGTTTAGGGTACGGGTTAGGATTAGGGTACGTGTTAGGGTTAGGGTAGGGGTTAGGGTTAGGTTACGCGTTAGGGCTAGGGTAGTTAGTAAACCTATCCCACTCTCTAGCTCCCCCTTAGCACGTAAAGGAATATTATTTGGGGGTCCAGCCATGGAGAAGAGTTTAGACACTAGGATAAGATAAGGAACACACCCATTATAAAGAAATCACTTTAGGATTCTCTTTTTAAGCTGTTCCTTAAAACACTACTGCTTAGGAAATCAATTGGAGGCAGAAGCAGTCAAGGGTAGCCTAGGGTTAGGGTTAGGCTTAGGGTTAGGCTTAGGGTACTACTTAGGGTACGGGTTCGGCGAGGGGTGCGGGTACGGCGTAGGGTATGGGTTAGGGTTAGGGTTAGGGTTAGTGTTAGGGTTAGGGCTCGGTTTAGGGTACGGGTTAGGATTAGGGTACGTGTTAGGGTTAGGGTAGGGGTTAGGGTTAGGGTACACGTTAGGGTTAGGGTAGTTATTAAACCTATCCCACTCTCTAGATACCCCTTAGCACGTAAAGGAATATTATTTGAGGGTCCAGCCATGGAGAAGAGTTTAGACACTAGGATAAGATAAGGAACACACCCATTATAAAGAAATCACATTAGGATTCTCTTTTTAAGCTGTTCCTTAAAACACTAGTGCTTAGGAAATCTATTGGAGGCAGAAGCAGTCAAGGGTAGCCTAGGATAAGGTTAGGCTTAGGGTGAGGCTTAGGGTACGGCTTAGGGTACGGGTTCGGGGAGGGGTGCGGGTACGGCGTAGGGTATGGGTTAGGGTTAGGGTTAGGGTTAGTGTTAGGGTTAGGGCTCGGTTTAGGGTACGGGTTAGGATTAGGGTACGTGTTAGTGTTAGGTTAGGGGTTAGGATTAGAGTACGCATTAGGGTTAGGGTAGTTATTAAACCTATCCCACTCTCTAGATACCCCTTAGCACGTAAGGCAATATTATTTAGGGGTGCAGCCATGGAGAAGAGTTTAGACACTAGGATAAGATAAGGAACACACCCATTATAAAGAAATCACATTAGGATTCTCTTTTTAAGCTGTTCCTTAAAACACTAGTGCTTAGGAAATCTATTGGAGGCAGAAGCAGTCAAGGGTAGCCTAGGGTTAGGGTTAGGCTTAGGGTTAGGTTTAGGGTACGGCTTGGGGTATGGGTTCGGGGAGGTGTTCGTGTACGGCGTAGGGTATGGGTTAGGGTTAGGGTTTGGGTTAGTGTTAGGGTTAGGGCTCGGTTTAGGGTACGGGTTAGGATTAGGGTACGTGTTAGGGTTAGGGTAGGGGTTAGGGTTAGGTTACGCGTTAGGGCTAGGGTAGTTAGTAAACCTATCCCACTCTCTAGCTCCCCCTTAGCACGTAAAGGAATATTATTTGGGGGTCCAGCCATGGAGAAGAGTTTAGACACTAGGATAAGATAAGGAACACACCCATTATAAAGAAATCACTTTAGGATTCTCTTTTTAAGCTGTTCCTTAGAACACTACTGCTTAGGAAATCAATTGGAGGCAGAAGCAGTCAAGGGTAGCCTAGGGTTAGGGTTAGGCTTAGGGTTAGGCTTAGGGTACGGCTTAGGGTACGGGTTCGGGGAGGGTTTCGGGTACGGCGTAGGGTATGGGTTAGGGTTAGGGTTAGTGTTAGGGTTAGGGCTCGGTTTAGGGTAGGGGTTAGGATTAGGGTACGTGTTAGGGTTAGGGTAGGGGTTAGGGTTAGGGTACGCGTTAGGGTTAGGGTAGTTATTAAACCTATCCCACTCTCTAGATACCCCTTAGCACGTAAAGGAATATTATTTGGGGGTCCAGCCATGGAGAAGAGTTTAGACACTAGGATAAGATAAGGAACACACCCATTATAAAGAAATCACATTAGGATTCTCTTTTTAAGCTGTTCCTTAAAACACTAGTGCTTAGGAAATCTATTGGAGGCAGAAGCAGTCAAGGGTAGCCTAGGGTTAGGGTTAGGCTTAGGGTTAGGCTTAGGGTACGGCTTAGGGTACGGGTTCGGGGACGGGTGCGGGTACGGCGTAGGGTATGGGTTAGGGTTAGGGTTAGGGTTAGTGTTAGGGTTAGGGCTCGGTTTAGGATACGGGTTAGGATTAGGGTACGTGTTAGGGTTAGGGTAGGGGTTAGGGTTAGGGTACGCGTTAGGGTTAGGGTAGTTATTAAACCTATCCCACTCTCTAGATACCCCTTAGCACGTAAAGGAATATTATTTGAGGGTCCAGCCATGGAGAAGAGTTTAGACACTAGGATAAGATAAGGAACACACCCATTATAAAGAAATCACATTAGGATTCTCTTTTAAAGCTGTTCCTTAAAACACTAGTGCTTAGGAAATCTATTGGAGGCAGAAGCAGTCAAGGGTAGCCTAGGATAAGTTTAGGCTTAGGGTGAGGCTTAGGGTACGGCTTAGGGTACGGGTTCGGGGAGGGTTTCGGGTACGGCGTAGGGTATGGGTTAGGGTTAGGGTTAGTGTTAGGGTTAGGGCTCGGTTTAGGGTACGGGTTAGGATTAGGGTACGTGTTAGGGTTAGGGTAGGGGTTAGGGTTAGGGTACGCGTTAGGGTTAGGGTAGTTATTAAACCTATCCCACTCTCTAGATACCCCTTAGCACGTAAAGGAATATTATTTGGGGGTCCAGCCATGGAGAAGAGTTTAGACACTAGGATAAGATAAGGAACACACCCATTATAAAGAAATCACTTTAGGATTCTCTTTTTAAGCTGTTCGTTAAAACACTAGTGCTTAGGAAATCTATTGGAGGCAGAAGCAGTCAAGGGTAGCCTAGGGTTAGGGTTAGGCTTAGGGTTAGGCTTAGGGTACGGCTTAGGGTACGGGTTCAGGGAGGGGTGCGGGTACGGCGTAGGGTATGGGTTAGGGTTAGGGTTAGGGTTAGTGTTAGGGTTAGGGCTCGGTTTAGGGTACGGGTTAGGATTAGGGTATGTGTTAGGGTTAGGGTAGGGGTTAGGGTTAGGGTACGCGTTAGGGTTAGGGTAGTTATTAAACCTATCCCAATCTCTAGATACCCCTTAGCACGTAAAGGAATATTATTTGAGGGTCCAGCCATGGAGAAGAGTTTAGACACTAGGATAAGATAAGGAACACACCCATTATAAAGAAATCACATTAGGATTCTCTTTTTAAGCTGTTCCTTAAAACACTAGTGCTTAGGAAATCTATTGGAGGCAGAAGCAGTCAAGGGTAGCCTAGGGTTACGGTTAGGCTTAGGGTTAGGCTTAGGGTACGACTTAGGGTACGAGTTCGGGGAGGGTTTCGGGTACGGTGTAGGGTATGGGTTAGGGTTAGGGTTAGGGTTAGTGTTAGGGTTAGGGCTCGGTTTAGGGTAGGGGTTAGGATTAGGGTACGTGTTAGGGTTAGGGTAGGGGTTAGGGTTAGGGTACGCGTTAGGGTTAGGGTAGTTATTAAACCTATCCCACTCTCTAGATACCCCTTAGCACGTAAAGGAATATTATTTGGGGGTCCAGCCATGGAGAAGAGTTTAGACACTAGGATAAGATAAGGAACGCACCCATTATAAAGAAATCACATTAGGATTCTCTTTTTAAGCTGTTCCTTAAAACACTAGTGCTTAGGAAATCTATTGGAGGCAGAAGCAGTCAAGGGTAGCCTAGGGTTAGGGTTAGGCTTAGGGTTAGGTTTAGGGTACGGCTTGGGGAATGGGTTCGGGGAGGGGTTCGGGTACGGCATAGGGTATGGGTTAGGGTTAGGGTTAGCGTTAGTGTTAGGGTTAGGGCTCGGTTTAGGGTACGGGTTAGGATTAGGGTACGTGTTAGGGTTAGGGTAGGGGTTAGGGTTAGGGTATGCGTTAGGGTTAGGGTAGTTATTAAACCTATCCCACTCTCTAGATACCCCTTAGCACGTAAAGGAATATTATTTGGGGGTCCAGCCATGGAGAAGAGTTTAGACACTAGGATAAGATAAGGAACACACCCATTATAAAGAAATCACATTAGGATTCTCTTTTTAAGCTGTTCCTTAAAACACTAGTTCTTAGGAAATCTATTGGAGGCAGAAGCAATCAAGGGTAGCCTAGGGTTAGGGTTAGGCTTAGGGTTCGGCTTAGGGTACGGGTTCGGGGAGGGGTGCGGGTACGGCGTAGGGTATGGGTTAGGGTTAGGGTTTGGGTTAGTTTTAGGGTTAGGGCTCGGTTTAGGGTACAGGTTAGTATTAGGGTACGTGTTAGGGTTAGGGTAGGGGTTAGGGTTAGGGTACGCGTTAGGGTTAGGGTAGTTAGTAAACCTATCCCACTCTCTAGATACCCCTTAGCACGTAAAGGAATATTATTTGAGGGTCCAGCCATGGAGAAGAGTTTAGACACTAGGATAAGATAAGGAACACACCCATTATAAAGAAATCACATTAGGATTCTCTTTTTAAGCTGTTGCTTAAAACACTAGTGCTTAGGAAATCTATTGGAGGCAGAAGCAGTCAAGGGTAGCCTAGGGTTAGGGTTAGGCTTAGGGTTAGGCTTAGGGTACGGCTTAGGGTACGGGTTCGGGGAGGGTTTCGGGTACGGCGTAGGGTATGGGTTAGGGTTAGGGTTAGGGTTAGTGTTAGGGTTAGGGCTCGGTTTAGGGTACGGTTAGGATTAGGGTACGTGTTAGGTTTAGGGTAGGGGTTAGGGTTAGGGTACGCGTTAGGGTTAGGGTAGTTAGTAAACCTATCCCACTCTCTAGATACCCCTTAGCACGTAAAGGAATATTATTTGGGGTTCCAGCCATGGAGAAGAATTTAGACACTAGGATAAGATAAGGAACACACCCATTATAAAGAAATCACATTAGGATTCTCTTTTTAAGCTGTTGCTTAAAACACTAGTGCTTAGGAAATCTATTGGAGGCAGAAGCAGTCAAGGGTAGCCTAGGGTTAGTGTTAGGCTTAAGGTTAGGCTTATGGTATGGCTTAGGGTACGGGTTTGCGGAGGGGTTCGGGTACAGCGTAGGGTATGTGTTAGGGTTAGGGTTAGTGTTAGTGTTAGGGTTAGGGCTCGGTTTAGGGTACGGGTTAGGATTAGGGTACGTGTTAGTGTTAAGGTAGGGGTTAGGGTTAGAGTACGCATTAGGGTTAGGGTAGTTATTAAACCTATCCCACTCTCTAGATACCCCTTAGCACGTAAGGCAATATTATTTGGGGGTGCAGCCATGGAGAAGAGTTTAGACACTAGGATAAGATAAGGAACACACCCATTATAAAGAAATCACATTAGGATTCTCTTTTTAAGCTGTTCCTTAAAACACTACTGCTTAGGAAATCAATTGGAGGCAGAAGCAGTCAAGGGTAGCCTAGGGTTAGTGTTAGGCTTAGGGTTAGGTTTAGGGTATGGCTTAGGGTACGGGTTCGGGGAGGGGTGCGGGTACGGCGTAGGGTATGGGTTAGGGTTAGGGTAAGGGTTAGTGTTAGGGTTAGGGCTCGGTTTAGGGTACAGGTTAGTATTAGGGTACGTGTTAGGGTTAGGGTAGGGGTTAGGGTTAGGGTACGCGTTAGGGTTAGGGTAGTTATTAAACCTATCCCACTCTCTAGATACCCCTTAGCACGTAAGGGAATATTATTTGGGGGTGCAGCCATGGAGAAGAGTTTAGACACTAGGATAAGGTAAGGAACACACCCATTATAAAGAAATCACATTAGGATTCTCTTTTTAAGCTGTTGCTTAAAACACTAGTGCTTAGGAAATCTATTGGAGGCAGAAGCAGTCAAGGGTAGCCTAGGGTTAGTGTTAGGCTTAGGGTTAGGCTTAGGGTACGGCTTAGGGTACGGGTTTGGGGAGGGGTTCAGGTACGGCGTAGGGTATGGGTTAGGGTTAGGGTTAGTGTTAGTGTTAGGGTTAGGGCTCGGTTTAGGGTACGGGTTAGGATTAGGGTACGTGTTAGTGTTAGGGTAGGGGTTAGGGTTAGAGTACGCATTAGGGTTAGCGTAGTTATTAAACCTATCCCACTCTCTAGATACCCCTTAGCACGTAAGGCAATATTATTTGGGGGTGCAGCCATGGAGAAGAGTTTAGACACTAGGATAAGATAAGGAACACACCCATTATAAAGAAATCACATTAGGATTCTCTTTTTAAGCTGTTCCTTAAAACACTAGTGCTTAGGAAATCTATTGGAGGCAGAAGCAGTCAAGGGTAGCCTAGGGTTAGGGTTAGGCTTAGGGTTAGGTTTAGGGTACGGCTTGGGGTATGGGTTCGGGGAGGTGTTCGTGTACGGCGTAGGGTATGGGTTAGGGTTAGGGTTTGGGTTAGTGTTAGGGTTAGGGCTCGGTTTAGGGTACGGGTTAGGATTAGGGTACGTGTTAGGGTTAGGGTAGGGGTTAGGGTTAGGGTACGCTTTAGGGTTAGGGTAGTTATTAAACCTATCCCACTCTCTAGATACCCCTTAGCACGTAAGGGAATATTATTTGGGGGTGCAGCCATGGAGAAGAGTTTAGACACTAGGATAAGGTAAGGAACACACCCATTATAAAGAAATCACATTAGGATTCTCTTTTTAAGCTGTTGCTTAAAACACTAGTGCTTAGGAAATCTATTGGAGGCAGAAGCAGTCAAGGGTAGCCTAGGGTTAGTGTTAGGCTTAGGGTTAGGCTTAGGGTACGGCTTAGGGTACGGGTTTGGGGAGGGGTTCAGGTACGGCGTAGGGTATGGGTTAGGGTTAGGGTTAGTGTTAGTGTTAGGGTTAGGGCTCGGTTTAGGGTACGGGTTAGGATTAGGGTACGTGTTAGTGTTAGGGTAGGGGTTAGGGTTAGAATACGCATTAGGGTTAGGGTAGTTATTAAACCTATCCCACTCTCTAGATACCCCTTAGCACGTAAGGCAATATTATTTGGGGGTGCAGCCATGGAGAAGAGTTTAGACACTAGGATAAGATAAGGAACACACCCATTATAAAGAAATCACATTAGGATTCTCTTTTTAAGCTGTTCCTTAAAACACTAGTGCTTAGGAAATCTATTGGAGGCAGAAGCAGTCAAGGGTAGCCTAGGGTTAGGGTTAGGCTTAGGGTTAGGTTTAGGGTACGGCTTGGGGTATGGGTTCGGGGAGGTGTTCGTGTACGGCGTAGGGTATGGGTTAGGGTTAGGGTTTGGGTTAGTGTTAGGGTTAGGGCTCGGTTTAGGGTACGGGTTAGGATTAGGGTACGTGTTAGGGTTAGGGTAGGGGTTAGGGTTAGGTTACGCGTTAGGGCTAGGGTAGTTAGTAAACCTATCCCACTCTCTAGCTCCCCCTTAGCACGTAAAGGAATATTATTTGGGGGTCCAGCCATGGAGAAGAGTTTAGACACTAGGATAAGATAAGGAACACACCCATTATAAAGAAATCACTTTAGGATTCTCTTTTTAAGCTGTTCCTTAAAACACTACTGCTTAGGAAATCAATTGGAGGCAGAAGCAGTCAAGGGTAGCCTAGGGTTAGGGTTAGGCTTAGGGTTAGGCTTAGGGTACGGCTTAGGGTACGGGTTCGGGGAGGGGTGCGGGTACGGCGTAGGGTATGGGTTAGGGTTAGGGTTAGGGTTAGTGTTAGGGTTAGGGCTCGGTTTAGGGTACGGGTTAGGATTAGGGTACGTGTTAGGGTTAGGGTAGGGGTTAGGGTTAGGGTACGCGTTAGGGTTAGGGTAGTTATTAAACCTATCCCACTCTCTAGATACCCCTTAGCACGTAAAGGAATATTATTTGAGGGTCCAGCCATGGAGAAGAGTTTAGACACTAGGATAAGATAAGGAACACACCCATTATAAAGAAATCACATTAGGATTCTCTTTTTAAGCTGTTGCTTAAAACACTAGTGCTTAGGAAATCTATTGGAGGCAGAAGCAGTCAAGGGTAGCCTAGGGTTAGTGTTAGGCTTAAGGTTAGGCTTATGGTATGGCTTAGGGTACGGGTTTGCGGAGGGGTTCGGGTACAGCGTAGGGTATGTGTTAGGGTTAGGGTTAGTGTTAGTGTTAGGGTTAGGGCTCGGTTTAGGGTACGGGTTAGGATTAGGGTACGTGTTAGTGTTAGGGTAGGGGTTAGGGTTAGAGTACGCATTAGGGTTAGGGTAGTTATTAAACCTATCCCACTCTCTAGATACCCCTTAGCACGTAAGGCAATATTATTTGGGGGTGCAGCCATGGAGAAGAGTTTAGACACTAGGATAAGATAAGGAACACACCCATTATAAAGAAATCACATTAGGATTCTCTTTTTAAGCTGTTCCTTAAAACACTACTGCTTAGGAAATCAATTGGAGGCAGAAGCAGTCAAGGGTAGCCTAGGGTTAGTGTTAGGCTTAGGGTTAGGTTTAGGGTATGGCTTAGGGTACGGGTTCGGGGAGGGGTGCGGGTACGGCGTAGGGTATGGGTTAGGGTTAGGGTAAGGGTTAGTGTTAGGGTTAGGGCTCGGTTTAGGGTACAGGTTAGTATTAGGGTACGTGTTAGGGTTAGGGTAGGGGTTAGGGTTAGGGTACGCGTTAGGGTTAGGGTAGTTATTAAACCTATCCCACTCTCTAGATACCCCTTAGCACGTAAGGGAATATTATTTGGGGGTGCAGCCATGGAGAAGAGTTTAGACACTAGGATAAGGTAAGGAACACACCCATTATAAAGAAATCACATTAGGATTCTCTTTTTAAGCTGTTGCTTAAAACACTAGTGCTTAGGAAATCTATTGGAGGCAGAAGCAGTCAAGGGTAGCCTAGGGTTAGTGTTAGGCTTAGGGTTAGGCTTAGGGTACGGCTTAGGGTACGGGTTTGGGGAGGGGTTCAGGTACGGCGTAGGGTATGGGTTAGGGTTAGGGTTAGTGTTAGTGTTAGGGTTAGGGCTCGGTTTAGGGTACGGGTTAGGATTAGGGTACGTGTTAGTGTTAGGGTAGGGGTTAGGGTTAGAGTACGCATTAGGGTTAGGGTAGTTATTAAACCTATCCCACTCTCTAGATACCCCTTAGCACGTAAGGCAATATTATTTGGGGGTGCAGCCATGGAGAAGAGTTTAGACACTAGGATAAGATAAGGAACACACCCATTATAAAGAAATCACATTAGGATTCTCTTTTTAAGCTGTTCCTTAAAACACTAGTGCTTAGGAAATCTATTGGAGGCAGAAGCAGTCAAGGGTAGCCTAGGGTTAGGGTTAGGCTTAGGGTTAGGTTTAGGGTACGGCTTGGGGTATGGGTTCGGGGAGGTGTTCGTGTACGGCGTAGGGTATGGGTTAGGGTTAGGGTTTGGGTTAGTGTTAGGGTTAGGGCTCGGTTTAGGGTACGGGTTAGGATTAGGGTACGTGTTAGGGTTAGGGTAGGGGTTAGGGTTAGGGTACGCTTTAGGGTTAGGGTAGTTATTAAACCTATCCCACTCTCTAGATACCCCTTAGCACGTAAGGGAATATTATTTGGGGGTGCAGCCATGGAGAAGAGTTTAGACACTAGGATAAGGTAAGGAACACACCCATTATAAAGAAATCACATTAGGATTCTCTTTTTAAGCTGTTGCTTAAAACACTAGTGCTTAGGAAATCTATTGGAGGCAGAAGCAGTCAAGGGTAGCCTAGGGTTAGTGTTAGGCTTAGGGTTAGGCTTAGGGTACGGCTTAGGGTACGGGTTTGGGGAGGGGTTCAGGTACGGCGTAGGGTATGGGTTAGGGTTAGGGTTAGTGTTAGTGTTAGGGTTAGGGCTCGGTTTAGGGTACGGGTTAGGATTAGGGTACGTGTTAGTGTTAGGGTAGGGGTTAGGGTTAGAGTACGCATTAGGGTTAGGGTAGTTATTAAACCTATCCCACTCTCTAGATACCCCTTAGCACGTAAGGCAATATTATTTGGGGGTGCAGCCATGGAGAAGAGTTTAGACACTAGGATAAGATAAGGAACACACCCATTATAAAGAAATCACATTAGGATTCTCTTTTTAAGCTGTTCCTTAAAACACTAGTGCTTAGGAAATCTATTGGAGGCAGAAGCAGTCAAGGGTAGCCTAGGGTTAGGGTTAGGCTTAGGGTTAGGTTTAGGGTACGGCTTGGGGTATGGGTTCGGGGAGGTGTTCGTGTACGGCGTAGGGTATGGGTTAGGGTTAGGGTTTCGGTTAGTGTTAGGGTTAGGGCTCGGTTTAGGGTACGGGTTAGGATTAGGGTACGTGTTAGGGTTAGGGTAGGGGTTAGGGTTAGGTTACGCGTTAGGGCTAGGGTAGTTAGTAAACCTATCCCACTCTCTAGCTCCCCCTTAGCACGTAAAGGAATATTATTTGGGGGTCCAGCAATGGAGAAGAGTTTAGACACTAGGATAAGATAAGGAACACACCCATTATAAAGAAATCACTTTAGGATTCTCTTTTTAAGCTGTTCCTTAAAACACTACTGCTTAGGAAATCAATTGGAGGCAGAAGCAGTCAAGGGTAGCCTAGGGTTAGGGTTAGGCTTAGGGTTAGGCTTAGGGTACGGCTTAGGGTACGGGTTCGGGGAGGGGTGCGGGTACGGCGTAGGGTATGGGTTAGGGTTAGGGTTAGGGTTAGTGTTAGGGTTAGGGCTCGGTTTAGGGTACGGGTTAGGATTAGGGTACGTGTTAGGGTTAGGGTAGGGGTTAGGGTTAGGGTACGCGTTAGGGTTAGGGTAGTTATTAAACCTATCCCACTCTCTAGATACCCCTTAGCACGTAAAGGAATATTATTTGAGGGTCCAGCCATGGAGAAGAGTTTAGACACTAGGATAAGATAAGGAACACACCCATTATAAAGAAATCACATTAGGATTCTCTTTTTAAGCTGTTCCTTAAAACACTAGTGCTTAGGAAATCTATTGGAGGCAGAAGCAGTCAAGGGTAGCCTAGGATAAGGTTAGGCTTAGGGTGAGGCTTAGGGTACGGCTTAGGGTACGGGTTCGGGGAGGGGTGCGGGTACGGCGTAGGGTATGGGTTAGGGTTAGGGTTAGGGTTAGTGTTAGGGTTAGGGCTCGGTTTAGGGTACGGGTTAGGATTAGGGTACGTGTTAGTGTTAGGTTAGGGGTTAGGATTAGAGTACGCATTAGGGTTAGGGTAGTTATTAAACCTATCCCACTCTCTAGATACCCCTTAGCACGTAAGGCAATATTATTTGGGGGTGCAGCCATGGAGAAGAGTTTAGACACTAGGATAAGATAAGGAACACACCCATTATAAAGAAATCACATTAGGATTCTCTTTTTAAGCTGTTCCTTAAAACACTAGTGCTTAGGAAATCTATTGGAGGCAGAAGCAGTCAAGGGTAGCCTAGGGTTAGGGTTAGGCTTAGGGTTAGGTTTAGGGTACGGCTTGGGGTATGGGTTCGGGGAGGTGTTCCTGTACGGCGTAGGGTATGGGTTAGGGTTAGGGTTTGGGTTAGTGTTAGGGTTAGGGCTCGGTTTAGGGTACGGGTTAGGATTAGGGTACGTGTTAGGGTTAGGGTAGGGGCTAGGGTTAGGTTACGCGTTAGGGCTAGGGTAGTTAGTAAACCTATCCCACTCTCTAGCTCCCCCTTAGCACGTAAAGGAATATTATTTGGGGGTCCAGCCATGGAGAAGAGTTTAGACACTAGGATAAGATAAGGAACACACCCATTATAAAGAAATCACTTTAGGATTCTCTTTTTAAGCTGTTCCTTAAAACACTACTGCTTAGGAAATCAATTGGAGGCAGAAGCAGTCAAGGGTAGCCTAGGGTTAGGGTTAGGCTTAGGGTTAGGTTTAGGGTATGGCTTAGGGTACGGGTTCGGGGAGGGGTGCGGGTACGGCGTAGGGTATGGGTTAGGGTTAGGGTTAGGGTTAGTGTTAGGTTTAGGGCTCGGTTTAGGGTACAGGTTAGGATTAGGGTACGTGTTAGGGTTAGGGTAGGGGTTAGGGTTAGGGTACGCGTTAGGGTTAGGGTAGTTATTAAACCTATCCCACTCTCTAGATACCCCTTAGCACGTAAGGGAATATTATTTGGGGGTGCAGCCATGGAGAAGAGTTTAGACACTAGGATAAGATAAGGAACACACCCATTATAAAGAAATCACATTAGGATTCTCTTTTTAAGCTGTTCCTTAAAACACTAGTGCTTAGGAAATCTATTGGAGGCAGAAGCAGTCAAGGGTAGCCTAGGGTTAGGGTTAGGCTTAGGATTAGGCTTAGGGTACGGCTTAGGGTACGGGTTTGGGGAGGGGTTCAGGTACGGCGTAGGGTATGGGTTAGGGTTAGGGTTAGTGTTAGTGTTACGGTTAGGGCTCGGTTTAGGGTACGGGTTAGGATTAGGGTACGTGTTAGTGTTAGGGTAGGGGTTAGGGTTAGAGTACGCATTAGGGTTAGGGTAGTTATTAAACCTATCCCACTCTCTAGATACCCCTTAGCACGTAAGGCAATATTATTTGGGGGTGCAGCCATGGAGAAGAGTTTAGACACTAGGATAAGATAAGGAACACACCCATTATAAAGAAATCACATTAGGATTCTCTTTTTAAGCTGTTCCTTAAAACACTAGTGCTTAGGAAATCTATTGGAGGCAGAAGCAGTCAAGGGTAGCCTAGGGTTAGGGTTAGGCTTAGGGTTAGGCTTAGGGTACGGCTTAGGGTACGGGTTCAGGGAGGGGTGCGGGTACGGCGTAGGGTATGGGTTAGGGTTAGGGTTAGGGTTAGTGTTAGGGTTAGGGCTCGGTTTAGGGTACGGGTTAGGATTAGGGTATGTGTTAGGGTTAGGGTAGGGGTTAGGGTTAGGGTACGTGTTAGGGTTAGGGTAGTTATTAAACCTATCCCACTCTCTAGATACCCCTTAGCACGTAAAGGAATATTATTTGAGGGTCCAGCCATGGAGAAAAGTTTAGACACTAGGATAAGATAAGGAACACACCCATTATAAAGAAATCACATTAGGATTCTCTTTTTAAGCTGTTTCTTAAAACACTAGTGCTTAGGAAATCTATTGGAGGCAGAAGCAGTCAAGGGTAGCCTAGGGTTAGGGTTAGGCTTAGGGTTAGGCTTAGGGTACAGCTTAGGGTACGAGTTCGGGGAGGGTTTCGGGTACGGCGTAGGGTATGGGTTAGGGTTAGGGTTAGGGTTAGTGTTAGGGTTAGGGCTCGGTTTAGGGTAGGGGTTAGGATTAGGGTACGTGTTAGGGTTAGGGTAGGGGTTAGGGTTAGGGTACGCGTTAGGGTTAGGGTAGTTATTAAACCTATCCCACTCTCTAGATACCCCTTAGCACGTAAAGGAATATTATTTGGGGGTCCAGCCATGGAGAAGAGTTTAGACACTAGGATAAGATAAGGAACACACCCATTATAAAGAAATCACATTAGGATTCTCTTTTTAAGCTGTTCCTTAAAACACTAGTGCTTAGGAAATCTATTGGAGGCAGAAGCAGTCAAGGGTAGCCTAGGGTTAGGGTTAGGCTTAGGGTTAGGCTTAGGGTACGGCTTAGGGTACGGGTTCGGGGAGGGGTGCGGGTACGGCGTAGGGTATGGGTTAGGGTTAGGGTTAGGGTTAGTGTTAGGGTTAGGGCTCGGTTTAGGGTACGGGTTAGGATTAGGGTACGTGTTAGGGTTAGGGTAGGGGTTAGGGTTAGGGTACGCGTTAGGGTTAGGGTAGTTATTAAACCTATCCCACTCTCTAGATACCCCTTAGCACGTAAAGGAATATTATTTGAGGGTCCAGCCATGGAGAAGAGTTTAGACACTAGGATAAGACAAGGAACACACCCATTATAAAGAAATCACATTAGGATTCTCTTTTTAAGCTGTTCCTTAAAACACTAGTGCTTAGGAAATCTACTGGAGGCAGAAGCAGTCAAGGGTAGCCTAGGATAAGGTTAGGCTTAGGGTGAGGCTTAGGGTACGGCTTAGGGTACGGGTTCGGGGAGGGTTTCGGGTACGGCGTAGGGTATGGGTTAGGGTTAGGGTTAGTGTTAGGGTTAGGGCTCGGTTTAGGGTACGGGTTAGGATTAGGGTACGTGTTAGGGTTAGGGTAGGGGTTAGGGTTAGGGTACGCGTTAGGGTTAGGGTAGTTATTAAACCTATCCCACTCTCTAGATACCCCTTAGCACGTAAAGGAATATTATTTGGGGGTCCAGCCATGGAGAAGAGTTTAGACACTAGGATAAGATAAGGAACACACCCATTATAAAGAAATCACTTTAGGATTCTCTTTTTAAGCTGTTCCTTAAAACACTAGTGCTTAGGAAATCTATTGGAGGCAGAAGCAGTCAAGGGTAGCCTAGGGTTAGGGTTAGGCTTAGGGTTAGGCTTAGGGTACGGCTTAGGGTACGGGTTCGGGGAGGGTTTCGGGTACGGCGTAGGGTATGGGTTAGGGTTAGGGTTAGGGTTAGTGTTAGGGTTAGGGCTCGGTTTAAGGTACGGGTTAGGATTAGGGTACGTGTTAGGGTTAGGGTAGGGGTTAGGGTTAGGGTACGCGTTAGGGTTAGGGTAGTTATTAAACCTATCCCACTCTCTAGATACCCCTTAGCACGTAAAGGAATATTATTTGGGGGTCCAGCCATGGAGAAGAGTTTAGACACTAGGATAAGATAAGGAACACACCCATTATAAAGAAATCACAAGAGGATTCTCTTTTTAAGCTGTTGCTTAAAACACTAGTGCTTAGGAAATCTATTGGAGGCAGAAGCAGTCAAGGGTAGCCTAGGGTTAGGGTTAGGCTTAGGGTTAGGCTTAGGGTACGGCTTAGGGTACGGGTTCGGGGAGGGTTTCGGGTACGGCGTAGGGTATGGGTTAGGGTTAGGGTTAGGGTTAGTGTTAGGGTTAGGGCTCGGTTTAGGGTACGGTTAGGATTAGGGTACGTGTTAGGTTTAGGGTAGGGGTTAGGGTTAGGGTACGCGTTAGGGTTAGGGTAGTTAGTAAACCTATCCCACTCTCTAGATACCCCTTAGCACGTAAAGGAATATTATTTGGGGTTCCAGCCATGGAGAAGAATTTAGACACTAGGATAAGATAAGGAACACACTCATTATAAAGAAATCACATTAGGATTCTCTTTTTAAGCTGTTGCTTAAAACACTAGTGCTTAGGAAATCTATTGGAGGCAGAAGCAGTCAAGGGTAGCCTAGGGTTAGTGTTAGGCTTAAGGTTAGGCTTATGGTATGGCTTAGGGTACGGGTTTGGGGAGGGGTTCGGGTACAGCGTAGGGTATGTGTTAGGGTTAGGGTTAGTGTTAGTGTTAGGGTTAGGGCTCGGTTTAGGGTACGGGTTAGGATTAGGGTACGTGTTAGTGTTAGGGTAGGGGTTAGGGTTAGAGTACGCATTAGGGTTAGGGTAGTTATTAAACCTATCCCACTCTCTAGATACCCCTTAGCACGTAAGGCAATATTATTTGGGGGTGCAGCCATGGAGAAGAGTTTAGACACTAGGATAAGATAAGGAACACACCCATTATAAAGAAATCACATTAGGATTCTCTTTTTAAGCTGTTGCTTAAAACACTAGTGCTTAGGAAATCTATTGGAGGCAGAAGCAGTCAAGGGTAGCCTAGGGTTAGGGTTAGGCTTAGGGTTAGGCTTAGGGTATGGCTTAGGGTACGGGTTCGGGGAGGGTTTCGGGTACGGCGTAGGGTATGGGTTAGGGTTAGGGTTAGGGTTAGGGCTCGGTTTAGGGTACGGGTTAGGATTAGGGTACATGTTAGGGTTAGGGTAGGGGTTAGGGTGGGTACGCGTTAGGGTTAGGGTAGTTATTAAACCTATCCCACTCTCTAGATACCCCTTAGCACGTAAAGGAATATTATTTGGGGGTGCAGCCATGGAGAAGAGTTTAGACACTAGGATAAGATAAGGAACACACCCATTATAAAGAAATCACTTTAGGATTCTCTTTTTAAGCTGTTCTTAAAACACTAGTGCTTAGGAAATCTATTGGAGGCAGAAGCAGTCAAGGGTAGCCTAGGGTAAGGGTTAGGCTTAGGGTTAGGGTTAGGGTACGGCTTGGGGTATGGGTTCGGGGAGGTGTTCGTGTACGGCGTAGGGTATGGGTTAGGGTTAGGGTTTGGGTTAGTGTTAGGGTTAGGGCTCGGTTTAGGGTACGGGTTAGGATTAGGGTACGTGTTAGGGTTAGGGGAGGGGTTAGGGTTAGGTTACGCGTTAGGGCTAGGGTAGTTAGTAAACCTATCCCACTCTCTAGATCCCCCTTAGCACGTAAAGGAATATTATTTGGGGGTCCAGCCATGGAGAAGTGTTTAGACACTAGGATAAGATAAGGAACACACCCATTATAAAGAAATCACATTAGGATTCTCTTTTTAAGCTGTTCCTTAAAACACTAGTGCTTAGGAAATCAATTGGAGGCAGAAGCAGTCAAGGGTAGCCTAGGGTTAGGGTTAGGCTTAGGGTTAGGTTTAGGGTATGGCTTAGGGTACGGGTTCGGGGAGGGGTGCGGGTACGGCGTAGGGTATGGGTTAGGGTTAGGGTTAGGGTTAGTGTTAGGGTTAGGGCTCGGTTTAGGGTACAGGTTAGGATTAGGGTATGTGTTAGGGTTAGGGTAGGGGTTAGGGTTAGGGTACGCGTTAGGGTTAGGGTAGTTATTAAACCTATCCCACTCTCTAGATACCCCTTAGCACGTAAGGGAATATTATTTGGGGGTGCAGCCATGGAGAAGAGTTTAGACACTAGGATAAGATAAGGAACACACCCATTATAAAGAAATCACATTAGGATTCTCTTTTTAAGCTGTTCCTTAAAACAGTAGTGCTTAGGAAATCTATTGGAGGCAGAAGCAGTCAAGGGTAGCCTAGGGTTAGGGTTAGGCTTAGGGTTAGGCTTAGGGTACGGCTTAGGTTACGGGTTCGGGGAGGGGTGCGGGTACGGCGTAGGGTATGGGTTAGGGTTAGGGTTAGGGTTAGTGTTAGGGTTAGGGCTCGGTTTAGGGTACGGGTTAGGATTAGGGTACGTGTTAGGGTTAGGGTAGGGGTTAGGGTTAGGGTACGCGTTAGGGTTAGGGTAGTTATTAAACCTATCTCACTCTCTAGATACCCCTTAGCACGTAAAGGAATATTATTTGAGGGTCCAGCCATGGAGAAGAGTTTAGACACTAGGATAAGATAAGGAACACACCCATTATAAAGAAATCACATTAGGATTCTCTTTTTAAGCTGTTCCTTAAAACACTAGTGCTTAGGAAATCTATTGGAGGCAGAAGCAGTCAAGGGTAGCCTAGGGTTAGGGTTAGGCTTAGGGTTAGGCTTAGAGTACGGCTTAGGGTACGGGTTCGGGGAGGGTTTCGGGTACGGCGTAGGGTATGGGATAGGGTTAGGGTTAGGGTTAGTGTTAGGGTTAGGGCTCGGTTTAGGGTATGGTTAGGATTAGGGTACGTGTTAGGTTTAGGGTAGGGGTTAGGGTTAGGGTACGCGTTAGGTTTAGGGTAGTTAGTAAACCTATCCCACTCTCTAGATACCCCTTAGCACGTAAAGGAATATTATTTGGGGTTCCAGCAATGGAGAAGAATTTAGACACTAGGATAAGATAAGGAACACACCCATTATAAAGAAATCACATTAGGATTCTCTTTTTAAGCTGTTGCTTAAAACACTAGTGCTTAGGAAATCTATTGGAGGCAGAAGCAGTCAAGGGTAGCCTAGGGTTAGTGTTAGGCTTAGGGTTAGGCTTAGGGTACGGCTTAGGGTACGGCTTTGGGGAGGGGTTCAGGTACGGCGTAGGGTATGGGTTAGGGTTAGGGTTAGTGTTAGTGTTAGGGTTAGGGCTCGGTTTAGGGTACGGGTTAGGATTAGGGTACGTGTTAGTGTTAGGGTAGGGGTTAGGGTTAGAGTACGCATTAGGGTTAGGGTAGTTATTAAACCTATCCCACTCTCTAGATACCCCTTAGCACGTAAGGCAATATTATTTGGGGGTGCAGCCATGGAGAAGAGTTTAGACACTAGGATAAGATAAGGAACACACCCATTATAAAGAAATCACATTAGGATTCTCTTTTTAAGCTGTTCCTTAAAACACTAGTGCTTAGGAAATCTATTGGAGGCAGAAGCAGTCAAGGGTAGCCTAGTGTTAGGGTTAGGCTTAGGGTTAGGTTTAGGGTACGGCTTGGGGTATGGGTTCGGGGAGGTGTTCGTGTACGGCGTAGGGTATGGGTTAGGGTTAGGGTTTGGGTTAGTGTTAGGGTTAGGGCTCGGTTTAGGGTACGGGTTAGGATTAGGGTACGTGTTAGGGTTAGGGTAGGGGTTAGGGTTAGGTTACGCGTTAGGGCTAGGGTAGTTAGTAAACCTATCCCACTCTCTAGCTCCCCCTTAGCACGTAAAGGAATATTATTTGGGGGTCCAGCCATGGAGAAGAGTTTAGACACTAAGATAAGATAAGGAACACACCCATTATAAAGAAATCACTTTAGGATTCTCTTTTTAAGCTGTTCCTTAAAACACTACTGCTTAGGAAATCAATTGGAGGCAGAAGCAGTCAAGGGTAGCCTAGGGTTAGGGTTAGGTTTAGGGTATGGCTTAGGGTACGGGTTCGGGGAGGGTTTCGGGTACGGCGTAGGGTATGTGTTAGGGTTAGGGTTAGGGTTAGTGTTAGGGTTAGGCCTCGGTTTAGGGTACAGGTTAGGATTAGGGTACGTGTTAGGGTTAGGGTAGGGGTTAGGGTTAGGGTACGCGTTAGGGTTAGGGTAGTTATTAAACCTATCCCACTCTCTAGATACCCCTTAGCACGTAAGGGAATATTATTTGGGGGTGCAGCCATGGAGAAGAGTTTAGACACTAGGATAAGATAAGGAACACACCCATTATAAAGAAATCACATTAGGATTCTCTTTTTAAGCTGTTCCTTAAAACAGTAGTGCTTAGGAAATCTATTGGAGGCAGAAGCAGTCAAGGGTAGCCTAGGGTTAGGGTTAGGCTTAGGGTTAGGCTTAGGGTACGGCTTAGGGTACGGGTTCGGGGAGGGGTGCGGGTACGGCGTAGGGTATGGGTTAGGGTTAGGGTTAGGGTTAGTGTTAGGGTTAGGGCTCGGTTTAGGGTACGGGTTAGGATTAGGGTACATGTTAGGGTTAGGGTAGGGGTTAGGGTTAGGGTACGCGTTAGGGTTAGGGTAGTTATTAAACCTATCCCACTCTCTAGATACCCCTTAGCACGTAAAGGAATATTATTTGGGGGTGCAGCCATGGAGAAGAGTTTAGACACTAGGATAAGATAAGGAACACACCCATTATAAAGAAATCACTTTAGGATTCTCTTTTTAAGCTGTTCCTTAAAACACTAGTGCTTAGGAAATCTATTGGAGGCAGAAGCAGTCAAGGGTAGCCTAGGGTTAGGGTTAGGCTTAGGGTTAGGCTTAGGGTACGGCTTAGGGTACGGGTTCAGGGAGGGGTGCGTGTACGGCGTAGGGTATGGGTTAGGGTTAGGGTTAGGGTTAGTGTTAGGGTTAGGGCTCGGTTTAGGGTACGGGTTAGGATTAGGGTACGTGTTAGGGTTAGGGTAGGGGTTAGGGTTAGGGTATGCGTTAGGGTTAGGGTAGTTATTAAACCTATCCCAATCTCTAGATACCCCTTAGCACGTAAAGGAATATTATTTGAGGGTCCAGCCATGGAGAAAAGTTTAGACACTAGGATAAGATAAGGAACACACCCATTATAAAGAAATCACATTAGGATTCTCTTTTTAAGCTGTTCCTTAAAACACTAGTGCTTAGGAAATCTATTGGAGGCAGAAGCAGTCAAGGGTAGCCTAGGGTTAGGGTTAGGCTTAGGGTTAGGCTTAGGGTACGGCTTAGGGTACGGGTTCGGGGAGGGTTTCGGGTACGGCGTAGGGTATGGGTTAGGGTTAGGGTTAGGGTTAGTGTTAGGGTTAGGGCTCGGTTTAGGGTACGGTTAGGATTAGGGTACGTGTTAGGTTTAGGGTAGGGGTTAGGGTTAGGGTACGCGTTAGGGTTAGGGTAGTTAGTAAACCTATCCCACTCTCTAGATACCCCTTAGCACGTAAAGGAATATTATTTGGGGATCCAGCAATGGAGAAGAATTTAGACACTAGGATAAGATAAGGAACACACCCATTATAAAGAAATCACAAGAGGATTCTCTTTTTAAGCTGTTGCTTAAAACACTAGTGCTTAGGAAATCTATTGGAGGCAGAAGCAGTCAAGGGTAGCCTAGGGTTAGTGTTAGGCTTAGGGTTAGGCTTAGGGTACGGCTTAGGGTACGGGTTTGGGGAGGGGTTCGTGCACGGCGTAGGGTATGGGTTAGGGTTAGGTTTTGGGTTAGTGTTAGGGTTAGGGCTCGGTTTAGGGTACGGGTTAGGATTAGGGTACGTGTTAGGGTTAGGGTAGGGGTTAGGGTTAGGTTACGCGTTAGGGCTAGGGTAGTTAGTAAACCTATCCCACTCTCTAGCTCCCCCTTAGCACGTAAAGGAATATTATTTGGGGGTCCAGCCATGGAGAAGAGTTTAGACACTAGGATAAGATAAGGAACACACCCATTATAAAGAAATCACTTTAGGATTCTCTTTTTAAGCTGTTCCTTAAAACACTACTGCTTAGGAAATCAATTGGAGGCAGAAGCAGTCAAGGGTAGCCTAGGGTTAGGGTTAGGCTTAGGGTTAGGTTTAGGGTATGGCTTAGGGTACGGGTTCGGGGAGGGGTGCGGGTACGGCGTAGGGTATGGGTTAGGGTTAGGGTTAGGGTTAGTGTTAGGGTTAGGGCTCGGTTTAGGGTACAGGTTAGGATTAGGGTACGTGTTAGGGTTAGGGTAGGGGTTAGGGTTAGGGTACGCGTTAGGGTTAGGGTAGTTATTAAACCTATCCCACTCTCTAGATACCCCTTAGCACGTAAGGGAATATTATTTGGGGGTGCAGCCATGGAGAAGAGTTTAGAAACTAGGATAAGATAAGGAACACACCCATTATAAAGAAATCACATTAGGATTCTCTTTTTAAGCTGTTCCTTAAAACAGTAGTGCTTAGGAAATCTATTGGAGGCAGAAGCAGTCAAGGGTAGCCTAGGGTTAGGGTTAGGCTTAGGGTAAGGCTTAGGGTACGGCTTAGGTTACGGGTTCGGGGAGGGGTGCGGGTACGGCGTAGGGTATGGGTTAGGGTTAGGGTTAGGGTTAGTGTTAGGGTTAGGGCTCGGTTTAGGGTACGGGTTAGGATTAGGGTACGTGTTAGGGTTAGGGTAGGGGTTAGGGTTAGGGTACGCGTTAGGGTTAGGGTAGTTATTAAACCTATCTCACTCTCTAGATACCCCTTAGCACGTAAAGGAATATTATTTGAGGGTCCAGCCATGGAGAAGAGTTTAGACACTAGGATAAGATAAGGAACACACCCATTATAAAGAAATCACATTAGGATTCTCTTTTTAAGCTGTTCCTTAAAACACTAGTGCTTAGGAAATCTATTGGAGGCAGAAGCAGTCAAGGGTAGCCTAGGGTTAGGGTTAGGCTTAGGGTTAGGCTTAGAGTACGGCTTAGGGTACGGGTTCGGGGAGGGTTTCGGGTACGGCGTAGGGTATGGGATAGGGTTAGGGTTAGGGTTAGTGTTAGGGTTAGGGCTCGGTTTAGGGTATGGTTAGGATTAGGGTACGTGTTAGGTTTAGGGTAGGGGTTAGGGTTAGGGTACGCGTTAGGGTTAGGGTAGTTAGTAAACCTATCCCACTCTCTAGATACCCCTTAGCACGTAAAGGAATATTATTTGGGGTTCCAGCAATGGAGAAGAATTTAGACACTAGGATAAGATAAGGAACACACCCATTATAAAGAAATCACATTAGGATTCTCTTTTTAAGCTGTTGCTTAAAACACTAGTGCTTAGGAAATCTATTGGAGGCAGAAGCAGTCAAGGGTAGCCTAGGGTTAGTGTTAGGCTTAGGGTTAGGCTTAGGGTACGGCTTAGGGTACGGGTTTGGGGAGGGGTTCAGGTACGGCGTAGGGTATGGGTTAGGGTTAGGGTTAGTGTTAGTGTTAGGGTTAGGGCTCGGTTTAGGGTACGGGTTAGGATTAGGGTACGTGTTAGTGTTAGGGTAGGGGTTAGGGTTAGAGTACGCATTAGGGTTAGGGTAGTTATTAAACCTATCCCACTCTCTAGATACCCCTTAGCACGTAAGGCAATATTATTTGGGGGTGCAGCCATGGAGAAGAGTTTAGACACTAGGATAAGATAAGGAACACACCCATTATAAAGAAATCACTTTAGGATTCTCTTTTTAAGCTGTTCCTTAAAACACTAGTGCTTAGGAAATCTATTGGAGGCAGAAGCAGTCAAGGGTAGCCTAGTGTTAGGGTTAGGCTTAGGGTTAGGTTTAGGGTACGGCTTGGGGTATGGGTTCGGGGAGGTGTTCGTGTACGGCGTAGGGTATGGGTTAGGGTTAGGGTTTGGGTTAGTGTTAGGGTTAGGGCTCGGTTTAGGGTACGGGTTAGGATTAGGGTACGTGTTAGGGTTAGGGTAGGGGTTAGGGTTAGGTTACGCGTTAGGGCTAGGGTAGTTAGTAAACCTATCCCACTCTCTAGCTCCCCCTTAGCACGTAAAGGAATATTATTTGGGGGTCCAGCCATGGAGAAGAGTTTAGACACTAAGATAAGATAAGGAACACACCCATTATAAAGAAATCACTTTAGGATTCTCTTTTTAAGCTGTTCCTTAAAACACTACTGCTTAGGAAATCAATTGGAGGCAGAAGCAGTCAAGGGTAGCCTAGGGTTAGGGTTAGGCTTAGGGTTAGGTTTAGGGTATGGCTTAGGGTACGGGTTCGGGGAGGGGTGCGGGTACGGCGTAGGGTATGGGTAAGGGTTAGGGTTAGGGTTAGTGTTAGGGTTAGGGCTCGGTTTAGGGTACAGGTTAGGATTAGGGTACGTGTTAGGGTTAGGGTAGGGGTTAGGGTTAGGGTACGCGTTAGGGTTAGGGTAGTTATTAAACCTATCCCACTCTCTAGATACCCCTTAGCACGTAAGGGAATATTATTTGGGGGTGCAGCCATGGAGAAGAGTTTAGACACTAGGATAAGATAAGGAACACACCCATTATAAAGAAATCACATTAGGATTCTCTTTTTAAGCTGTTCCTTAAAACAGTAGTGCTTAGGAAATCTATTGGAGGCAGAAGCAGTCAAGGGTAGCCTAGGGTTAGGGTTAGGCTTAGGGTTAGGCTTAGGGTACGGCTTAGGGTACGGGTTCGGGGAGGGGTGCGGGTACGGCGTAGGGTATGGGTTAGGGTTAGGGTTAGGGTTAGTGTTAGGGTTAGGGCTCGGTTTAGGGTACAGGTTAGGATTAGGGTACGTGTTAGGGTTAGGGTAGGGGTTAGGGTTAGGTTACGCGTTAGGGTTAGGGTAGTTATTAAACCTATCCCACTCTCTAGATACCCCTTAGCACGTAAAGGAATATTATTTGAGGGTCCAGCCATGGAGAAGAGTTTAGACACTAGGATAAG
Organism: Balaenoptera borealis; assembly: GCF_965194805.1. Lineage (NCBI taxonomy): Eukaryota > Metazoa > Chordata > Mammalia > Artiodactyla > Balaenopteridae > Balaenoptera > Balaenoptera borealis. The sequence goes on from NW_028123274.1 coordinate 151,280, forward strand.
ATAAGGAACACACCCATTATAAAGAAATCACATTAGGATTCTCTTTTTAAGCTGTTCCTTAAAACACTAGTGCTTAGGAAATCTATTGGAGGCAGAAGCAGTCAAGGGTAGCCTAGGGTTAGGGTTAGGCTTAGGGTTAGGCTTAGGGTACGGCTTAGGGTACGGGTTCAGGGAGGGGTGCGTGTACGGCGTAGGGTATGGGTTAGGGTTAGGGTTAGGGTTAGTGTTAGGGTTAGGGCTCGGTTTAGGGTACGGGTTAGGATTAGGGTACGTGTTAGGGTTAGGGTAGGGGTTAGGGTTAGGGTACGCGTTAGGGTTAGGGTAGTTATTAAACCTATCCCAATCTCTAGATACCCCTTAGCCCGTAAAGGAATATTATTTGAGGGTCCAGCCATGGAGAAAAGTTTAGACACTAGGATAAGATAAGGAACACACCCATTATAAAGAAATCACATTAGGATTCTCTTTTTAAGCTGTTCCTTAAAACACTAGTGCTTAGGAAATCTATTGGAGGCAGAAGCAGTCAAGGGTAGCCTAGGGTTAGGGTTAGGCTTAGGGTTAGGCTTAGGGTACGGCTTAGGGTACGAGTTTGGGGAGGGTTTCGGGTACGGTGTAGGGTATGGGTTAGGGTTAGGGTTAGGGTTAGTGTTAGGGTTAGGGCTCGGTTTAGGGTACGGGTTAGGATTAGGGTACGTGTTAGGGTTAGGGTAGGGGTTAGGGTTAGGGTACGCGTTAGGGTTAGGGTAGTTATTAAACCTATCCCACTCTCTAGATACCCCTTAGCACGTAAAGGAATATTATTTGGGGGTCCAGCCATGGAGAAGAGTTTAGACACTAGGATAAGATAAGGAACACACCCATTATAAAGAAATCACTTTAGGATTCTCTTTTTAAGCTGTTCCTTAAAACAGTAGTGCTTAGGAAATCTATTGGAGGCAGAAGCAGTCAAGGGTAGCCTAGGGTTAGGGTTAGGCTTAGGGTTAGGGTTAGGGTACGGCTTGGGGTATGGGTTCGGGGAGGTGTTCGTGTACGGCGTAGGGTATGGGTTAGGGTTAGGGTTTGGGTTAGTGTTAGGGATAGGGCTCGGTTTAGGGTACGGGTTAGGATTAGGGTACGTGTTAGGGTTAGGGTAGGGGTTTGGGTTAGGTTACGCGTTAGGGCTAGGGTAGTTAGTAAACCTATCCCACTCTCTAGCTCCCCCTTAGCACGTAAAGGAATATTATTTGGGGGTCCAGCCATGGAGAAGAGTTTAGACACTAGGATAAGATAAGGAACACACCCATTATAAAGAAATCACTTTAGGATTCTCTTTTTAAGCTGTTCCTTAAAACACTACTGCTTAGGAAATCAATTGGAGGCAGAAGCAGTCAAGGGTAGCCTAGGGTTAGGGTTAGGCTTAGGGTTAGGTTTAGGGTATGGCTTAGGGTACGGGTTCGGGGAGGTGTGCGGGTATGGCGTAGGTTATGGGTTAGTTTTAGGGTTAGGGTTAGTGTTAGGGTTAGGCCTCGGTTTAGGGTACAGGTTAGGATTAGGGTACGTGTTAGGGTTAGGGTAGGGGTTAGGGTTAGGGTACGCGTTAGGGTTAGGGTAGTTATGAAACCTATCCCACTCTCCAGATACCCCTTAGCACGTAAGGGAATATTATTTGGGGGTGCAGCCATGGAGAAGAGTTTAGACACTAGGATAAGATAAGGAACACACCCATTATAAAGAAATCACATTAGGATTCTCTTTTTAAGCTGTTCCTTAAAACAGTAGTGCTTAGGAAATCTATTGGAGGCAGAAGCAGTCAAGGGTAGCCTAGGGTTAGGGTTAGGCTTAGGGTTATGCTTAGGGTACGGCTTAGGTTACGGGTTCGGGGAGGGGTGCGGGTACGGCGTAGGGTATGGGTTAGGGTTAGGGTTAGGGTTAGTGTTAGGGTTAGGGCTCGGTTTAGGGTACGTTTAGGATTAGGGTACGTGTTAGGTTTAGGGTAGGGGTTAGGGTTAGGGTACGCGTTAGGGTTAGGGTACTTAGTAAACCTATCCCACTCTCTAGATACCCCTTAGCACGTAAAGGAATATTATTTGGGGTTCCAGCCATGGAGAAGAATTTAGACACTAGGATAAGATAAGGAACACACCCATTATAAAGAAATCACATTAGGATTCTCTTTTTAAGCTGTTGCTTAAAACACTAGTGCTTAGGAAATCTATTGGAGGCAGAAGCAGTCAAGGGTAGCCTAGGGTTAGTGTTAGGCTTAGGGTTAGGCTTAGGGTACGGCTTACGGTACGGGTTTGGGGAGGGGTTCAGGTTCGGCGTAGGGTATGGGTTAGGGTTAGGGTTAGTGTTAGTGTTAGGGTTAGGGCTCGGTTTAGGGTACGGGTTAGGATTAGGGTACGTGTTAGTGTTAGGTTAGGGGTTAGGGTTAGAGTACGCATTAGGGTTAGGGTAGTTATTAAACCTATCCCACTCTCTAGATACCCCTTAGCACGTAAGGCAATATTATTTGGGGGTGCAGCCATGGAGAAGAGTTTAGACACTAGGATAAGATAAGGAACACACCCATTATAAAGAAATCACATTAGGATTCTCTTTTTAAGCTGTTCCTTAAAACACTAGTGCTTAGGAAATCTATTGGAGGCAGAAGCAGTCAAGGGTAGCCTAGGGTTAGGGTTAGGCTTAGGGTTAGGTTTAGGGTACGGCTTGGGGAATGGGTTCGGGGAGGGGTTCGGGTACAGCGTAGGGTTTGGGTTAGGGTTAGGGTTAGGGTTAGTGTTAGGGTTAGGGCTCGGTTTAGGGTACGGGTTAGGATTAGGGTACGTGTTAGGGTTAGGGTAGGGGTTAGGGTTAGGGTAGTTATTAAACCTATCCCACTCTCTAGATACCCCTTAGCACGTAAAGGAATATTATTTGGGGGTCCAGCCATGGAGAAGAGTTTAGACACTAGGATAAGATAAGGAACACACCCATTATAAAGAAATCACATTAGGATTCTCTTTTTAAGCTGTTCCTTAAAACACTAGTGCTTAGGAAATCTATTGGAGGCAGAAGCAGTCAAGGGTAGCGTAGGGTTAGGGTTAGGCTTAGGGTTAGGCTTAGAGTACGGCTTAGGGTTCAGGTTCGGGGAGGGTTTCGGGTACGGCGTAGGGTATGGGTTAGGGTTAGGGTTAGGGTTAGTGTTAGGGTTAGGGCTCGGTTTAGGGTACGGTTAGGATTAGGGTACGTGTTAGGTTTAGGGTAGGGGTTAGGGTTAGGGTACGCGTTAGGGTTAGGGTAGTTAGTAAACCTATCCCACTCTCTAGATACCCCTTAGCACGTAAAGGAATATTATTTGGGGTTCCAGCAATGGAGAAGAATTTAGACACTAGGATAAGATAAGGAACACACCCATTATAAAGAAATCACATTAGGATTCTCTTTTTAAGCTGTTGCTTAAAACACTAGTGCTTAGGAAATCTATTGGAGGGAGAAGCAGTCAAGGGTAGCCTAGGGTTAGTGTTAGGCTTAGGGTTAGGCTTAGGGTACGGCTTAGGGTACGGGTTTGGGGAGGGGTTCAGGTACGGCGTAGGGTATGGGTTAGGGTTAGGGTTAGTGTTAGTGTTAGGGTTAGGGCTCGGTTTAGGGTACGGGTTAGGATTAGGGTACGTGTTAGTGTTAGGGTAGGGGTTAGGGTTAGAGTACGCATTAGGGTTAGGGTAGTTATTAAACCTATCCCACTCTCTAGATACCCCTTAGCACGTAAGGCAATATTATTTGGGGGTGCAGCCATGGAGAAGAGTTTAGACACTAGGATAAGATAAGGAACACACCCATTATAAAGAAATCACTTTAGGATTCTCTTTTTAAGCTGTTCCTTAAAACACTAGTGCTTAGGAAATCTATTGGAGGCAGAAGCAGTCAAGGGTAGCCTAGTGTTAGGGTTAGGCTTAGGGTTAGGTTTAGGGTACGGCTTGGGGTATGGGTTCGGGGAGGTGTTCGTGTACGGCGTAGGGTATGGGTTAGGGTTAGGGTTTGGGTTAGTGTTAGGGTTAGGGCTCGGTTTAGGGTACGGGTTAGGATTAGGGTACGTGTTAGGGTTAGGGTAGGGGTTAGGGTTAGGTTACGCGTTAGGGCTAGGGTAGTTAGTAAACCTATCCCACTCTCTAGCTCCCCCTTAGCACGTAAAGGAATATTATTTGGGGGTCCAGCCATGGAGAAGAGTTTAGACACTAAGATAAGATAAGGAACACACCCATTATAAAGAAATCACTTTAGGATTCTCTTTTTAAGCTGTTCCTTAAAACACTACTGCTTAGGAAATCAATTGGAGGCAGAAGCAGTCAAGGGTAGCCTAGGGTTAGGGTTAGGCTTAGGGTTAGGTTTAGGGTATGGCTTAGGGTACGGGTTCGGGGAGGGGTGCGGGTACGGCGTAGGGTATGGGTAAGGGTTAGGGTTAGGGTTAGTGTTAGGGTTAGGGCTCGGTTTAGGGTACAGGTTAGGATTAGGGTACGTGTTAGGGTTAGGGTAGGGGTTAGGGTTAGGGTACGCGTTAGGGTTAGGGTAGTTATTAAACCTATCCCACTCTCTAGATACCCCTTAGCACGTAAGGGAATATTATTTGGGGGTGCAGCCATGGAGAAGAGTTTAGACACTAGGATAAGATAAGGAACACACCCATTATAAAGAAATCACATTAGGATTCTCTTTTTAAGCTGTTCCTTAAAACAGTAGTGCTTAGGAAATCTATTGGAGGCAGAAGCAGTCAAGGGTAGCCTAGGGTTAGGGTTAGGCTTAGGGTTAGGCTTAGGGTACGGCTTAGGGTACGGGTTCGGGGAGGGGTGCGGGTACGGCGTAGGGTATGGGTTAGGGTTAGGGTTAGGGTTAGTGTTAGGGTTAGGGCTCGGTTTAGGGTACAGGTTAGGATTAGGGTACGTGTTAGGGTTAGGGTAGGGGTTAGGGTTAGGTTACGCGTTAGGGTTAGGGTAGTTATTAAACCTATCCCACTCTCTAGATACCCCTTAGCACGTAAAGGAATATTATTTGAGGGTCCAGCCATGGAGAAGAGTTTAGACACTAGGATAAGATAAGGAACACACCCATTATAAAGAAATCACATTAGGATTCTCTTTTTAAGCTGTTCCTTAAAACACTAGTGCTTAGGAAATCTATTGGAGGCAGAAGCAGTCAAGGGTAGCCTAGGGTTAGGGTTAGGCTTAGGGTTAGGCTTAGGGTACGGCTTAGGGTACGGGTTCAGGGAGGGGTGCGTGTACGGCGTAGGGTATGGGTTAGGGTTAGGGTTAGGGTTAGTGTTAGGGTTAGGGCTCGGTTTAGGGTACGGGTTAGGATTAGGGTACGTGTTAGGGTTAGGGTAGGGGTTAGGGTTAGGGTACGCGTTAGGGTTAGGGTAGTTATTAAACCTATCCCAATCTCTAGATACCCCTTAGCCCGTAAAGGAATATTATTTGAGGGTCCAGCCATGGAGAAAAGTTTAGACACTAGGATAAGATAAGGAACACACCCATTATAAAGAAATCACATTAGGATTCTCTTTTTAAGCTGTTCCTTAAAACACTAGTGCTTAGGAAATCTATTGGAGGCAGAAGCAGTCAAGGGTAGCCTAGGGTTAGGGTTAGGCTTAGGGTTAGGCTTAGGGTACGGCTTAGGGTACGAGTTTGGGGAGTTTTTCGGGTACGGTGTAGGGTATGGGTTAGGGTTAGGGTTAGGGTTAGTGTTAGGGTTAGGGCTCGGTTTAGGGTACGGGTTAGGATTAGGGTACGTGTTAGGGTTAGGGTAGGGGTTAGGGTTAGGGTACGCGTTAGGGTTAGGGTAGTTATTAAACCTATCCCACTCTCTAGATACCCCTTAGCACGTAAAGGAATATTATTTGGGGGTCCAGCCATGGAGAAGAGTTTAGACACTAGGATAAGATAAGGAACACACCCATTATAAAGAAATCACTTTAGGATTCTCTTTTTAAGCTGTTCCTTAAAACAGTAGTGCTTAGGAAATCTATTGGAGGCAGAAGCAGTCAAGGGTAGCCTAGGGTTAGGGTTAGGCTTAGGGTTAGGGTTAGGGTACGGCTTGGGGTATGGGTTCGGGGAGGTGTTCGTGTACGGCGTAGGGTATGGGTTAGGGTTAGGGTTTGGGTTAGTGTTAGGGATAGGGCTCGGTTTAGGGTACGGGTTAGGATTAGGGTACGTGTTAGGGTTAGGGTAGGGGTTTGGGTTAGGTTACGCGTTAGGGCTAGGGTAGTTAGTAAACCTATCCCACTCTCTAGCTCCCCCTTAGCACGTAAAGGAATATTATTTGGGGGTCCAGCCATGGAGAAGAGTTTAGACACTAGGATAAGATAAGGAACACACCCATTATAAAGAAATCACTTTAGGATTCTCTTTTTAAGCTGTTCCTTAAAACACTACTGCTTAGGAAATCAATTGGAGGCAGAAGCAGTCAAGGGTAGCCTAGGGTTAGGGTTAGGCTTAGGGTTAGGTTTAGGGTATGGCTTAGGGTACGGGTTCGGGGAGGTGTGCGGGTATGGCGTAGGTTATGGGTTAGTTTTAGGGTTAGGGTTAGTGTTAGGGTTAGGCCTCGGTTTAGGGTACAGGTTAGGATTAGGGTACGTGTTAGGGTTAGGGTAGGGGTTAGGGTTAGGGTACGCGTTAGGGTTAGGGTAGTTATGAAACCTATCCCACTCTCCAGATACCCCTTAGCACGTAAGGGAATATTATTTGGGGGTGCAGCCATGGAGAAGAGTTTAGACACTAGGATAAGATAAGGAACACACCCATTATAAAGAAATCACATTAGGATTCTCTTTTTAAGCTGTTCCTTAAAACAGTAGTGCTTAGGAAATCTATTGGAGGCAGAAGCAGTCAAGGGTAGCCTAGGGTTAGGGTTAGGCTTAGGGTTATGCTTAGGGAACGGCTTAGGTTACGGGTTCGGGGAGGGGTGCGGGTACGGCGTAGGGTATGGGTTAGGGTTAGGGTTAGGGTTAGTGTTAGGGTTAGGGCTCGGTTTAGGGTACGTTTAGGATTAGGGTACGTGTTAGGTTTAGGGTAGGGGTTAGGGTTAGGGTACGCGTTAGGGTTAGGGTACTTAGTAAACCTATCCCACTCTCTAGATACCCCTTAGCACGTAAAGGAATATTATTTGGGGTTCCAGCCATGGAGAAGAATTTAGACACTAGGATAAGATAAGGAACACACCCATTATAAAGAAATCACATTAGGATTCTCTTTTTAAGCTGTTGCTTAAAACACTAGTGCTTAGGAAATCTATTGGAGGCAGAAGCAGTCAAGGGTAGCCTAGGGTTAGTGTTAGGCTTAGGGTTAGGCTTAGGGTACGGCTTACGGTACGGGTTTGGGGAGGGGTTCAGGTACGGCGTAGGGTATGGGTTAGGGTTAGGGTTAGTGTTAGTGTTAGGGTTAGGGCTCGGTTTAGGGTACGGGTTAGGATTAGGGTACGTGTTAGTGTTAGGTTAGGGGTTAGGGTTAGAGTACGCATTAGGGTTAGGGTAGTTATTAAACCTATCCCACTCTCTAGATACCCCTTAGCACGTAAGGCAATATTATTTGGGGGTGCAGCCATGGAGAAGAGTTTAGACACTAGGATAAGATAAGGAACACACCCATTATAAAGAAATCACATTAGGATTCTCTTTTTAAGCTGTTCCTTAAAACACTAGTGCTTAGGAAATCTATTGGAGGCAGAAGCAGTCAAGGGTAGCCTAGGGTTAGGGTTAGGCTTAGGGTTAGGTTTAGGGTACGGCTTGGGGAATGGGTTCGGGGAGGGGTTCGGGTACAGCGTAGGGTTTGGGTTAGGGTTAGGGTTAGGGTTAGTGTTAGGGTTAGGGCTCGGTTTAGGGTACGGGTTAGGATTAGGGTACGTGTTAGGGTTAGGGTAGGGGTTAGGGTTAGGGTAGTTATTAAACCTATCCCACTCTCTAGATACCCCTTAGCACGTAAAGGAATATTATTTGGGGGTCCAGCCATGGAGAAGAGTTTAGACACTAGGATAAGATAAGGAACACACCCATTATAAAGAAATCACATTAGGATTCTCTTTTTAAGCTGTTCCTTAAAACACTAGTGCTTAGGAAATCTATTGGAGGCAGAAGCAGTCAAGGGTAGCGTAGGGTTAGGGTTAGGCTTAGGGTTAGGCTTAGAGTACGGCTTAGGGTTCAGGTTCGGGGAGGGTTTCGGGTACGGCGTAGGGTATGGGTTAGGGTTAGGGTTAGGGTTAGTGTTAGGGTTAGGGCTCGGTTTAGGGTACGGTTAGGATTAGGGTACGTGTTAGGTTTAGGGTAGGGGTTAGGGTTAGGGTACGCGTTAGGGTTAGGGTAGTTAGTAAACCTATCCCACTCTCTAGATACCCCTTAGCACGTAAAGGAATATTATTTGGGGTTCCAGCAATGGAGAAGAATTTAGACACTAGGATAAGATAAGGAACACACCCATTATAAAGAAATCACATTAGGATTCTCTTTTTAAGCTGTTGCTTAAAACACTAGTGCTTAGGAAATCTATTGGAGGGAGAAGCAGTCAAGGGTAGCCTAGGGTTAGTGTTAGGCTTAGGGTTAGGCTTAGGGTACGGCTTAGGGTACGGGTTTGGGGAGGGGTTCAGGTACGGCGTAGGGTATGGGTTAGGGTTAGGGTTAGTGTTAGTGTTAGGGTTAGGGCTCGGTTTAGGGTACGGGTTAGGATTAGGGTACGTGTTAGTGTTAGGGTAGGGGTTAGGGTTAGAGTACGCATTAGGGTTAGGGTAGTTATTAAACCTATCCCACTCTCTAGATACCCCTTAGCACGTAAGGCAATATTATTTGGGGGTGCAGCCATGGAGAAGAGTTTAGACACTAGGATAAGATAAGGAACACACCCATTATAAAGAAATCACATTAGGATTCTCTTTTTAAGCTGTTCGTTAAAACACTAGTGCTTAGGAAATCTATTGGAGGCAGAAGCAGTCAAGGGTAGCCTAGGGTTAGGGTTAGGCTTAGGGTTAGGCTTAGGGTACGGCTTAGGTTACGGGTTCGGGGAGGGGTGCGGGTACGGCGTAGGGTATGGGTTAGGGTTAGGGTTAGGGTTAGTGTTAGGGTTAGGGCTCGGTTTAGGGTACGGGTTAGGATTAGGGTACGTGTTAGGGTTAGGGTAGGGGTTAGGGTTAGGGTACGCGTTAGGGTTAGGGTAGTTATTAAACCTATCTCACTCTCTAGATACCCCTTAGCACGTAAAGGAATATTATTTGAGGGTCCAGCCATGGAGAAGAGTTTAGACACTAGGATAAGATAAGGAACACACCCATTATAAAGAAATCACATTAGGATTCTCTTTTTAAGCTGTTCCTTAAAACACTAGTGCTTAGGAAATCTATTGGAGGCAGAAGCAGTCAAGGGTAGCCTAGGGTTAGGGTTAGGCTTAGGGTTAGGCTTAGAGTACGGCTTAGGGTACGGGTTCGGGGAGGGTTTCGGGTACGGCGTAGGGTATGGGATAGGGTTAGGGTTAGGGTTAGTGTTAGGGTTAGGGCTCGGTTTAGGGTATGGTTAGGATTAGGGTACGTGTTAGGTTTAGGATAGGGGTTAGGGTTAGGGTACGCGTTAGGGTTAGGGTAGTTAGTAAACCTATCCCACTCTCTAGATACCCCTTAGCATGTAAAGGAATATTATTTGGGGTTCCAGCAATGGAGAAGAATTTAGACACTAGGATAAGATAAGGAACACACCCATTATAAAGAAATCACATTAGGATTCTCTTTTTAAGCTGTTGCTTAAAACACTAGTGCTTAGGAAATCTATTGGAGGCAGAAGCAGTCAAGGGTAGCCTAGGGTTAGTGTTAGGCTTAGGGTTAGGCTTAGGGTACGGCTTAGGGTACGGGTTTGGGGAGGGGTTCAGGTACGGCGTAGGGTATGGGTTAGGGTTAGGGTTAGTGTTAGTGTTAGGGTTAGGGCTCGGTTTAGGGTACGGGTTAGGATTAGGGTACGTGTTAGTGTTAGGGTAGGGGTTAGGGTTAGAGTACGCATTAGGGTTAGGGTAGTTATTAAACCTATCCCACTCTCTAGATACCCCTTAGCACGTAAGGCAATATTATTTGGGGGTGCAGCCATGGAGAAGAGTTTAGACACTAGGATAAGATAAGGAACACACCCATTATAAAGAAATCACATTAGGATTCTCTTTTTAAGCTGTTCCTTAAAACACTAGTGCTTAGGAAATCTATTGGAGGCAGAAGCAGTCAAGGGTAGCCTAGTGTTAGGGTTAGGCTTAGGGTTAGGTTTAGGGTACGGCTTGGGGTATGGGTTCGGGGAGGTGTTCGTGTATGGCGTAGGGTATGGGTTAGGGTTAGGGTTTGGGTTAGTGTTAGGGTTAGGGCTCGGTTTAGGGTACGGGTTAGGATTAGGGTACGTGTTAGGGTTAGGGTAGGGGTTAGGGTTAGGTTACGCGTTAGGGCTAGGGTAGTTAGTAAACCTATCCCACTCTCTAGCTCCCCCTTAGCACGTAAAGGAATATTATTTGGGGGTCCAGCCATGGAGAAGAGTTTAGACACTAAGATAAGATAAGGAACACACCCATTATAAAGAAATCACTTTAGGATTCTCTTTTTAAGCTGTTCCTTAAAACACTACTGCTTAGGAAATCAATTGGAGGCAGAAGCAGTCAAGGGTAGCCTAGGGTTATGGTTAGGCTTAGGGTTAGGTTTAGGGTATGGCTTAGGGTACGGGTTCGGGGAGGGGTGCGGGTACGGCGTAGGGTATGGGTAAGGGTTAGGGTTAGGGTTAGTGTTAGGGTTAGGGCTCGGTTTAGGGTACAGGTTAGGATTAGGGTACGTGTTAGGGTTAGGGTAGGGGTTAGGGTTAGGGTACGCGTTAGGGTTAGGGTAGTTATTAAACCTATCCCACTCTCTAGATACCCCTTAGCACGTAAGGGAATATTATTTGGGGGTGCAGCCATGGAGAAGAGTTTAGACACTAGGATAAGATAAGGAACACACCCATTATAAAGAAATCACATTAGGATTCTCTTTTTAAGCTGTTCCTTAAAACAGTAGTGCTTAGGAAATCTATTGGAGGCAGAAGCAGTCAAGGGTAGCCTAGGGTTAGGGTTAGGCTTAGGGTTAGGCTTAGGGTACGGCTTAGGGTACGGGTTCGGGGAGGGGTGCGGGTACGGCGTAGGGTATGGGTTAGGGTTAGGGTTAGGGTTAGTGTTAGGGTTAGGGCTCGGTTTAGGGTACAGGTTAGGATTAGGGTACGTGTTAGGGTTAGGGTAGGGGTTAGGGTTAGGGTACGCGTTAGGGTTAGGGTAGTTATTAAACCTATCCCACTCTCTAGATACCCCTTAGCACGTAAAGGAATATTATTTGAGGGTCCAGCCATGGAGAAGAGTTTAGACACTAGGATAAGATAAGGAACACACCCATTATAAAGAAATCACATTAGGATTCTCTTTTTAAGCTGTTCCTTAAAACACTAGTGCTTAGGAAATCTATTGGAGGCAGAAGCAGTCAAGGGTAGCCTAGGGTTAGGGTTAGGCTTAGGGTTCGGCTTAGGGTACGGCTTAGGGTACGGGTTCGGGGAGGGGTGCGGGTACGGCCTACGGTATGGGTTAGGGTTAGGGTTAGGGTTAGTGTTAGGGTTAGGGCTCGGTTTAGGGTACGGGTTAGGATTAGGGTACGTGTTAGGGTTAGGGTAGGGGTTAGGGTTAGGGTACGCGTTAGGGTTAGGGTAGTTATTAAACCTATCCCAATCTCTAGATACCCCTTAGCACGTAAAGGAATATTATTTGAGGGTCCAGCCATGGAGAAAAGTTTAGACACTAGGATAAGATAAGGAACACACCCATTATAAAGAAATCACATTAGGATTCTCTTTTTAAGCTGTTCCTTAAAACACTAGTGCTTAGGAAATCTATTGGAGGCAGAAGCAGTCAAGGGTAGCCTAGGGTTAGGGTTAGGCTTAGGGTTAGGCTTAGGGTACGGCTTAGGGTACGAGTTCGGGGAGGGTTTCGGGTACGGTGTAGGGTATGGGTTAGGGTTAGGGTTAGGGTTAGTGTTAGGGTTAGGGCTCGGTTTAGGGTACGGGTTAGGATTAGGGTACGTGTTAGGGTTAGGGTAGGGGTTAGGGTTAGGGTACGCGTTAGAGTTAGGGTAGTTATTAAACCTATCCCACTCTCTAGATACCCCTTAGCACGTAAAGGAATATTATTTGGGGGTCCAGCCATGGAGAAGAGTTTAGACACTAGGATAAGATAAGGAACACACCCATTATAAAGAAATCACTTTAGGATTCTCTTTTTAAGCTGTTCCTTAAAACAGTAGTGCTTAGGAAATCTATTGGAGGCAGAAGCAGTCAAGGGTAGCCTAGGGTTAGGGTTAGGCTTAGGGTTAGGGTTAGGGTACGGCTTGGGGTATGGGTTCGGGGAGGTGTTCGTGTACGGCGTAGGGTATGGGTTAGGGTTAGGGTTTGGGTTAGTGTTAGGGATAGGGCTCGGTTTAGGGTACGGGTTAGGATTAGGGTACGTGTTAGGGTTAGGGTAGGGGTTAGGGTTAGGTTACGCGTTAGGGCTAGGGTAGTTAGTAAACCTATCCCACTCTCTAGCTCCCCCTTAGCACGTAAAGGAATATTATTTGGGGGTCCAGCCATGGAGAAGAGTTTAGACACTAGGATAAGATAAGGAACACACCCATTATAAAGAAATCACTTTAGGATTCTCTTTTTAAGCTGTTCCTTAAAACACTACTGCTTAGGAAATCAATTGGAGGCAGAAGCAGTCAAGGGTAGCCTAGGGTTAGGGTTAGGCTTAGGGTTAGGTTTAGGGTATGGCTTAGGGTACGGGTTCGGGGAGGTGTGCGGGTATGGCGTAGGTTATGGGTTAGGGTTAGGGTTAGGGTTAGTGTTAGGGTTAGGCCTCGGTTTAGGGTACAGGTTAGGATTAGGGTACGTGTTAGGTTTAGGGTAGGGGTTAGGGTTAGGGTACGCGTTAGGGTTAGGGTAGTTATGAAACCTATCCCACTCTCTAGATACCCCTTAGCACGTAAGGGAATATTATTTGGGGGTGCAGCCATGGAGAAGAGTTTAGACACTAGGATAAGATAAGGAACACACCCATTATAAAGAAATCACATTAGGATTCTCTTTTTAAGCTGTTCCTTAAAACAGTAGTGCTTAGGAAATCTATTGGAGGCAGAAGCAGTCAAGGGTAGCCTAGGGTTAGGGTTAGGCTTAGGGTTAGGCTTAAGGTACGTCTTAGGTTACGGGTTCGGGGAGGGGTGCGGGTACGGCGTAGGGTATGGGTTAGGGTTACGGTTAGGGTTAGTGTTAGGGTTAGGGCTCGGTTTAGGGTACGTTTAGGATTAGGGTACGTGTTAGGTTTAGGGTAGGGGTTAGGGTTAGGGTACGCGTTAGGGTTAGGGTACTTAGTAAACCTATCCCACTCTCTAGATACCCCTTAGCACGTAAAGGAATATTATTTGGGGTTCCAGCCATGGAGAAGAATTTAGACACTAGGATAAGATAAGGAACACACCCATTATAAAGAAATCACATTAGGATTCTCTTTTTAAGCTCTTCCTTAAAACACTAGTGCTTAGGAAATCTATTGGAGGCAGAAGCAGTCAAGGGTAGCCTAGGGTTAGTGTTAGGCTTAGGGTTAGGCTTAGGGTACGGCTTACGGTACGGGTTTGGGGAGGGGTTCAGGTACGGCGTAGGGTATGGGTTAGGGTTAGGGTTAGTGTTAGTGTTAGGGTTAGGGCTCGGTTTAGGGTACGGGTTAGGATTAGGGTACGTGTTAGTGTTAGGTTAGGGGTTAGGGTTAGAGTACGCATTAGGGTTAGGGTAGTTATTAAACCTATCCCACTCTCTAGATACCCCTTAGCACGTAAGGCAATATTATTTGGGGGTGCAGCCATGGAGAAGAGTTTAGACACTAGGATAAGATAAGGAACACACCCATTATAAAGAAATCACATTAGGATTCTCTTTTTAATCTGTTCCTTAAAACACTAGTGCTTAGGAAATCTATTGGAGGCAGAAGCAGTCAAGGGTAGCCTAGGGTTAGGGTTAGGCTTAGGGTTAGGTTTAGGGTACGGCTTGGGGAATGGGTTCGGGGAGGGGTTCGGGTACAGCGTAGGGTTTGGGTTAGGGTTAGGGTTAGGGTTAGTGTTAGGGTTAGGGCTCGGTTTAGGGTACGGGTTAGGATTAGGGTACGTGTTAGGGTTAGGGTAGGGGTTAGGGTTAGGGTAGTTATTAAACCTATCCCACTCTCTAGATACCCCTTAGCACGTAAAGGAATATTATTTGGGGGTCCAGCCATGGAGAAGAGTTTAGACACTAGGATAAGATGAGGAACACACCCATTATAAAGAAATCACATTAGGATTCTCTTTTTAAGCTGTTCCTTAAAACACTAGTGCTTAGGAAATCTATTGGAGGCAGAAGCAGTCAAGGGTAGCCTAGGGTTAGGGTTAGGCTTAGGGTTAGGCTTAGGGTACGGCTTAGGGTACGGGTTCGGGGAGGGGTGCGGGTACGGCGTAGGGTATGGGTTAGGGTTAGGGTTAGGGTTAGGGTTAGGGTTAGGGCTCGGTTTAGGGTACGGGTTAGGATTAGGGTACGTGTTAGGGTTAGGGTAGGGGTTAGGGTTAGGGTACGCGTTAGGGTTAGGGTAGTTATTAAACCTATCCCACTCTCTAGATACCCCTTAGCACGTAAAGGAATATTATTTGAGGGTCCAGCCATGGAGAAGAGTTTAGACACTAGGATAAGATAAGGAACACACCCATTATAAAGAAATCACATTAGGATTCTCTTTTTAAGCTGTTCGTTAAAACACTAGTGCTTAGGAAATCTATTGGAGGCAGAAGCAGTCAAGGGTAGCCTAGGGTTAGGGTTAGGCTTAGGGTTAGGCTTAGGGTACGGCTTAGGGTACGAGTTCGGGGAGGGTTTCGGGTACGGCGTAGGGTATGGGTTAGGGTTAGGGTTAGGGTTAGTGTTAGGGTTAGGGCTCGGTTTAGGGTATGGGTTAGGATTAGGGTACGTGTTAGGGTTAGGGTAGGGGTTAGGGTTAGGGTACGCGTTAGGGTTAGGGTAGTTATTAAACCTATCCCACTCTCTAGATACCCCTTAGCACGTAAAGGAATATTATTTGGGGGTCCAGCCATGGAGAAGAGTTTAGACACTAGGATAAGATAAGGAACACACCCATTATAAAGAAATCACTTTAGGATTCTCTTTTTAAGCTGTTCGTTAAAACACTAGTGCTTAGGAAATCTATTGGAGGCAGAAGCAGTCAAGGGTAGCCTAGGGTTAGGGTTAGGCTTAGGGTTAGGCTTAGGGTACGGCTTAGGGTACGAGTTCGGGGAGGGTTTCGGGTACGGCGTAGGGTATGGGTTAGGGTTAGGGTTAGGGTTAGTGTTAGGGTTAGGGCTCGGTTTAGGGTACGGGTTAGGATTAGGGTACGTGTTAGGGTTAGGGTAGGGGTTAGGGTTAGGGTACGCCTTAGGGTTAGGGTAGTTATTAAACCTATCCCACTCTCTAGATACCCCTTAGCACGTAAAGGAATATTATTTGGGGGTCCAGCCATGGAGAAGAGTTTAGACACTAGGATAAGATAAGGAACACACCCATTATAAAGAAATCACATTAGGATTCTCTTTTTAAGCTGTTCGTTAAAACACTAGTGCTTAGGAAATCTATTGGAGGCAGAAGCAGTCAAGGGTAGCCGAGGGTTAGGGTTAGGCTTAGGGTTAGGCTTAGGGTACGGCTTAGGGTACGAGTTCGGGGAGGGTTTCGGGTACGGCGTAGGGTATGGGTTAGGGTTAGGGTTAGGGTTAGTGTTAGGGTTAGGGCTCGGTTTAGGGTACGGGTTAGGATTAGGGTACGTGTTAGGGTTAGGGTAGGGGTTAGGGTTAGGGTACGCGTTAGGGTTAGGGTAGTTATTAAACCTATCCCGCTCTCTAGATACCCCTTAGCACGTAAAGGAATATTATTTGGGGGTGCAGCCATGGAGAAGAGTTTAGACACTAGGATAAGATAAGGAACACACCCATTATAAAGAAATCACATTAGGATTCTCTTTTTAAGCTGTTCGTTAAAACACTAGTGCTTAGGAAATCTATTGGAGGCAGAAGCAGTCAAGGGTAGCCTAGGGTTAGGGTTAGGCTTAGGGTTAGGGTTAGGGTACGGTTTGGGGTATGGGTTCGGGGAGGTGTTCGTGTACGGCGTAGGGTATGGGTTAGGGTTAGGGTTTGGGTTAGTGTTAGGGATAGGGCTCGGTTTAGGGTACGGGTTAGGATTAGGGTACCTGTTAGGGTTAGGGTAGGGGTTAGGGTTAGGTTACGCGTTAGGGCTAGGGTAGTTAGTAAACCTCTCCCACTCTCTAGCTCCCCCTTAGCACGTAAAGGAATATTATTTGGGGGTCCAACCATGGAGAAGTGTTTAGACACTAGGATAAGATAAGGAACACACCCATTATAAAGAAATCACTTTAGGATTCTCTTTTTAAGCTGTTCCTTAAAACACTACTGCTTAGGAAATCAATTGGAGGCAGAAGCAGTCAAGGGTAGCCTAGGGTTAGGGTTAGGCTTAGGGTTAGGTTTAGGGTATGGCTTAGGGTACGGGTTCGGGGAGGTGTGCGGGTACGGCGTAGGGTATGGGTTAGGGTTTGGGTTAGGGTTAGTGTTAGGGTTAGGCCTCGGATTAGGGTACAGGTTAGGATTAGGGTACGTGTTAGGGTTAGGGTAGGGGTTAGGGTTAGGGTACGCGTTAGGGTTAGGGTAGTTATTAAACCTATCCCACTCTCTAGATACCCCTTAGCACGTAAGGGAATATTATTTGGGGGTGCAGCCATGGAGAAGAGTTTAGACACTAGGATAAGATAAGGAACACACCCATTATAAAGAAATCACATTAGGATTCTCTTTTTAAGCTGTTCCTTAAAACAGTAGTGCTTAGGAAATCTATTGGAGGCAGAAGCAGTCAAGGGTAGCCTAGGGTTAGGGTTAGGCTTAGGGTTAGGCTTAGGGTACGGCTTAGGTTACGGGTTCGGGGAGGGGTGCGGGTACTGCGTAGGGTATGGGTTAGGGTTAGGGTTAGGGTTAGTGTTAGGGTTAGGGCTCGGTTTAGGGTACGTTTAGGATTAGGGTACGTGTTAGGTTTAGGGTAGGGGTTAGGGTTAGGGTACGCGTTAGGGTTAGGGTACTTAGTAAACCTATCCCACTCTCTAGATACCCCTTAGCACGTAAAGGAATATTATTTGGGGTTCCAGCCATGGAGAAGAATTTAGACACTAGGATAAGATAAGGAACACACCCATTATAAAGAAATCACATTAGGATTCTCTTTTTAAGCTGTTGCTTAAAACACTAGTGCTTAGGAAATCTATTGGAGGCAGAAGCAGTCAAGGGTAGCCTAGGGTTAGTGTTAGGCTTAGGGTTAGGCTTAGGGTACGGCTTACGGTACGGGTTTGGGGAGGGGTTCAGGTACGGCGTAGGGTATGGGTTAGGGTTAGGGTTAGTGTTAGTGTTAGGGTTAGGGCTCGGTTTAGGGTACGGGTTAGGATTAGGGTACGTGTTAGTGTTAGGTTAGGGGTTAGGGTTAGAGTACGCATTAGGGTTAGGGTAGTTATTAAACCTATCCCACTCTCTAGATACCCCTTAGCACGTAAGGCAATATTATTTGGGGGTGCAGCCATGGAGAAGAGTTTAGACACTAGGATAAGATAAGGAACACACCCATTATAAAGAAATCACATTAGGATTCTCTTTTTAAGCTGTTCCTTAAAACACTAGTGCTTAGGAAATCTATTGGAGGCAGAAGCAGTCAAGGGTAGCCTAGGGTTAGGGTTAGGCTTAGGGTTAGGTTTAGGGTACGGCTTGGGGAATGGGTTCGGGGAGGGGTTCGGGTACAGCGTAGGGTTTGGGTTAGGGTTAGGGTTAGGGTTAGTGTTAGGGTTAGGGCTCGGTTTAGGGTACGGGTTAGGATTAGGGTACGTGTTAGGGTTAGGGTAGGGGTTAGGGTTAGGGTAGTTATTAAACCTATCCCACTCTCTAGATACCCCTTAGCACGTAAAGGAATATTATTTGGGGGTCCAGCCATGGAGAAGAGTTTAGACACTAGGATAAGATAAGGAACACACCCATTATAAAGAAATCACATTAGGATTCTCTTTTTAAGCTGTTCCTTAAAACACTAGTGCTTAGGAAATCTATTGGAGGCAGAAGCAGTCAAGGGTAGCCTAGGGTTAGGGTTAGGCTTAGGGTTAGGCTTAGGGTACGGCTTAGGGTACGGGTTCGGGGAGGGGTGCGGGTACGGCGTAGGGTATGGGTTAGGGTTAGGGTTAGGGTTAGTGTTAGGGTTAGGGCTCGGTTTAGGGTACAGGTTAGTATTAGGGTACGTGTTAGTGTTAGGGTAGGGGTTAGGGTTAGGGTACGCGTTAGGGTTAGGGTAGTTATTAAACCTATCCCACTCTCTAGATACCCCTTAGCACGTAAAGGAATATTATTTAGGGTCCAGCCATGGAGAAGAGTTTAGACACTAGGATAAGATAAGGAACACACCCATTATAAAGAAATCACATTAGGATTCTGTTTTTAAGCTGTTCCTTAAAACACTAGTGCTTAGGAAATCTATTGGAGGCAGAAGCAGTCAAGGGTAGCCTAGGGTTAGGGTTAGGCTTAGGGTTAGGCTTAGGGTACGGCTTAGGGTACGGGTTCGGGGAGGGTTTCGGGTACGGCGTAGGGTATGGGTTAGGGTTAGGGTTAGGGTTAGTGTTAGGGTTAGGGCTCGGTTTAGGGTACGGGTTAGGATTAGGGTACGTGTTAGGGTTAGGGTAGGGGTTAGGGTTAGGGTATGCGTTAGGGTTAGGGTAGTTATTAAACCTATCCCACTCTCTAGATACCCCTTAGCACGTAAAGGAATATTATTTGGGGGTCCAGCCATGGAGAAGAGTTTAGACACTAGGATAAGATAAGGAACACACCCATTATAAAGAAATCACATTAGGATTCTCTTTTTAAGCTGTTCGTTAAAACACTAGTGCTTAGGAAATCTATTGGAGGCAGAAGCAGTCAAGGGTAGCCTAGGGTTAGGGTTAGGCTTAGGGTTAGGCTTAGGGTACGGCTTAGGGTACGAGTTCGGGGAGGGTTTCGGGTACGGCGTAGGGTATGGGTTAGGGTTAGGGTTAGGGTTAGTGTTAGGGTTAGGGCTCGGTTTAGGGTATGGGTTAGGATTAGGGTACGTGTTAGGGTTAGGGTAGGGGTTAGGGTTAGGGTACGCGTTAGGGTTAGGGTAGTTATTAAACCTATCCCACTCTCTAGATACCCCTTAGCACGTAAAGGAATATTATTTGGGGGTCCAGCCATGGAGAAGAGTTTAGACACTAGGATAAGATAAGGAACACACCCATTATAAAGAAATCACTTTAGGATTCTCTTTTTAAGCTGTTCGTTAAAACACTAGTGCTTAGGAAATCTATTGGAGGCAGAAGCAGTCAAGGGTAGCCTAGGGTTAGGGTTAGGCTTAGGGTTAGGCTTAGGGTACGGCTTAGGGTACGAGTTCGGGGAGGGTTTCGGGTACGGCGTAGGGTATGGGTTAGGGTTAGGGTTAGGGTTAGTGTTAGGGTTAGGGCTCGGTTTAGGGTACGGGTTAGGATTAGGGTACGTGTTAGGGTTAGGGTAGGGGTTAGGGTTAGGATACGCCTTAGGGTTAGGGTAGTTATTAAACCTATCCCACTCTCTAGATACCCCTTAGCACGTAAAGGAATATTATTTGGGGGTCCAGCCATGGAGAAGAGTTTAGACACTAGGATAAGATAAGGAACACACCCATTATAAAGAAATCACATTAGGATTCTCTTTTTAAGCTGTTCGTTAAAACACTAGTGCTTAGGAAATCTATTGGAGGCAGAAGCAGTCAAGGGTAGCCGAGGGTTAGGGTTAGGCTTAGGGTTAGGCTTAGGGTACGGCTTAGGGTACGAGTTCGGGGAGGGTTTCGGGTACGGCGTAGGGTATGGGTTAGGGTTAGGGTTAGGGTTAGTGTTAGGGTTAGGGCTCGGTTTAGGGTACGGGTTAGGATTAGGGTACGTGTTAGGGTTAGGGTAGGGGTTAGGGTTAGGGTACGCGTTAGGGTTAGGGTAGTTATTAAACCTATCCCACTCTCTAGATACCCCTTAGCACGTAAAGGAATATTATTTGGGGGTGCAGCCATGGAGAAGAGTTTAGACACTAGGATAAGATAAGGAACACACCCATTATAAAGAAATCACATTAGGATTCTCTTTTTAAGCTGTTCGTTAAAACACTAGTGCTTAGGAAATCTATTGGAGGCAGAAGCAGTCAAGGGTAGCCTAGGGTTAGGGTTAGGCTTAGGGTTAGGCTTAGGGTACGGCTTAGGGTACGAGTTCGGGGAGGGTTTCGGGTACGGCGTAGGGTATGGGTTAGGGTTAGGGTTAGGGTTAGTGTTAGGGTTAGGGCTCGGTTTAGGGTACGGGTTAGGATTAGGGTACGTGTTAGGGTTAGGGTAGGGGTTAGGGTTAGGGTACGCGTTAGGGTTAGGGTAGTTATTAAACCTATCCCACTCTCTAGATACCCCTTAGCACGTAAAGGAATATTATTTGGGGGTCCAGCCATGGAGAAGAGTTTAGACACTAGGATAAGATAAGGAACACACCCATTATAAAGAAATCACTTTAGGATTCTCTTTTTAAGCTGTTCCTTAAAACAGTAGTGCTTAGGAAATCTATTGGAGGCAGAAGCAGTCAAGGGTAGCCTAGGGTTAGGGTTAGGCTTAGGGTTAGGGTTAGGGTACGGCTTGGGGTATGGGTTCGGGGAGGTGTTCGTGTACGGCGTAGGGTATGGGTTAGGGTTAGGGTTTGGGTTAGTGTTAGGGATAGGGCTCGGTTTAGGGTACGGGTTAGGATTAGGGTACGTGTTAGGGTTAGGGTAGGGGTTAGGGTTAGGTTACGCGTTAGGGCTAGGGTAGTTAGTAAACCTCTCCCACTCTCTAGCTCCCCCTTAGCACGTAAAGGAATATTATTTGGGGGTCCAGCCATGGAGAAGAGTTTAGACACTAGGATAAGATAAGGAACACACCCATTATAAAGAAATCACTTTAGGATTCTCTTTTTAAGCTGTTCCTTAAAACACTACTGCTTAGGAAATCAATTGGAGGCAGAAGCAGTCAAGGGTAGCCTAGGGTTAGGGTTAGGCTTAGGGTTAGGTTTAGGGTATGGCTTAGGGTACGGGTTCGGGGAGGTGTGCGGGTACGGCGTAGGGTATGGGTTAGGGTTTGGGTTAGGGTTAGTGTTAGGGTTAGGCCTCGGATTAGGGTACAGGTTAGGATTAGGGTACGTGTTAGGGTTAGGGTAGGGGTTAGGGTTAGGGTACGCGTTAGGGTTAGGGTAGTTATTAAACCTATCCCACTCTCTAGATACCCCTTAGCACGTAAGGGAATATTATTTGGGGGTGCAGCCATGGAGAAGAGTTTAGACACTAGGATAAGATAAGGAACACACCCATTATAAAGAAATCACATTAGGATTCTCTTTTTAAGCTGTTCCTTAAAACAGTAGTGCTTAGGAAATCTATTGGAGGCAGAAGCAGTCAAGGGTAGCCTAGGGTTAGGGTTAGGCTTAGGGTTAGGCTTAGGGTACGGCTTAGGTTACGGGTTCGGGGAGGGGTGCGGGTACTGCGTAGGGTATGGGTTAGGGTTAGGGTTAGGGTTAGTGTTAGGGTTAGGGCTCGGTTTAGGGTACGTTTAGGATTAGGGTACGTGTTAGGTTTAGGGTAGGGGTTAGGGTTAGGGTACGCGTTAGGGTTAGGGTACTTAGTAAACCTATCCCACTCTCTAGATACCCCTTAGCACGTAAAGGAATATTATTTGGGGTTCCAGCCATGGAGAAGAATTTAGACACTAGGATAAGATAAGGAACACACCCATTATAAAGAAATCACATTAGGATTCTCTTTTTAAGCTGTTGCTTAAAACACTAGTGCTTAGGAAATCTATTGGAGGCAGAAGCAGTCAAGGGTAGCCTAGGGTTAGTGTTAGGCTTAGGGTTAGGCTTAGGGTACGGCTTACGGTACGGGTTTGGGGAGGGGTTCAGGTACGGCGTAGGGTATGGGTTAGGGTTAGGGTTAGTGTTAGTGTTAGGGTTAGGGCTCGGTTTAGGGTACGGGTTAGGATTAGGGTACGTGTTAGTGTTAGGTTAGGGGTTAGGGTTAGAGTACGCATTAGGGTTAGGGTAGTTATTAAACCTATCCCACTCTCTAGATACCCCTTAGCACGTAAGGCAATATTATTTGGGGGTGCAGCCATGGAGAAGAGTTTAGACACTAGGATAAGATAAGGAACACACCCATTATAAAGAAATCACATTAGGATTCTCTTTTTAAGCTGTTCCTTAAAACACTAGTGCTTAGGAAATCTATTGGAGGCAGAAGCAGTCAAGGGTAGCCTAGGGTTAGGGTTAGGCTTAGGGTTAGGTTTAGGGTACGGCTTGGGGAATGGGTTCGGGGAGGGGTTCGGGTACAGCGTAGGGTTTGGGTTAGGGTTAGGGTTAGGGTTAGTGTTAGGGTTAGGGCTCGGTTTAGGGTACGGGTTAGGATTAGGGTACGTGTTAGGGTTAGGGTAGGGGTTAGGGTTAGGGTAGTTATTAAACCTATCCCACTCTCTAGATACCCCTTAGCACGTAAAGGAATATTATTTGGGGGTCCAGCCATGGAGAAGAGTTTAGACACTAGGATAAGATAAGGAACACACCCATTATAAAGAAATCACATTAGGATTCTCTTTTTAAGCTGTTCCTTAAAACACTAGTGCTTAGGAAATCTATTGGAGGCAGAAGCAGTCAAGGGTAGCCTAGGGTTAGGGTTAGGCTTAGGGTTAGGCTTAGGGTACGGCTTAGGGTACGGGTTCGGGGAGGGGTGCGGGTACGGCGTAGGGTATGGGTTAGGGTTAGGGTTAGGGTTAGTGTTAGGGTTAGGGCTCGGTTTAGGGTACAGGTTAGTATTAGGGTACGTGTTAGTGTTAGGGTAGGGGTTAGGGTTAGGGTACGCGTTAGGGTTAGGGTAGTTATTAAACCTATCCCACTCTCTAGATACCCCTTAGCACGTAAAGGAATATTATTTAGGGTCCAGCCATGGAGAAGAGTTTAGACACTAGGATAAGATAAGGAACACACCCATTATAAAGAAATCACATTAGGATTCTGTTTTTAAGCTGTTCCTTAAAACACTAGTGCTTAGGAAATCTATTGGAGGCAGAAGCAGTCAAGGGTAGCCTAGGGTTAGGGTTAGGCTTAGGGTTAGGCTTAGGGTACGGCTTAGGGTACGGGTTCGGGGAGGGTTTCGGGTACGGCGTAGGGTATGGGTTAGGGTTAGGGTTAGGGTTAGTGTTAGGGTTAGGGCTCGGTTTAGGGTACGGGTTAGGATTAGGGTACGTGTTAGGGTTAGGGTAGGGGTTAGGGTTAGGGTATGCGTTAGGGTTAGGGTAGTTATTAAACCTATCCCACTCTCTAGATACCCCTTAGCACGTAAAGGAATATTATTTGGGGGTCCAGCCATGGAGAAGAGTTTAGACACTAGGATAAGATAAGGAACACACCCATTATAAAGAAATCACATTAGGATTCTCTTTTTAAGCTGTTCGTTAATACACTAGTGCTTAGGAAATCTATTGGAGGCAGAAGCAGTCAAGGGTAGCCTAGGGTTAGGGTTAGGCTTAGGGTTAGGCTTAGGGTACGGCTTAGGGTACGAGTTCGGGGAGGGTTTCGGGTACGGCGTAGGGTATGGGTTAGGGTTAGGGTTAGGGTTAGTGTTAGGGTTAGGGCTCGGTTTAGGGTATGGGTTAGGATTAGGGTACGTGTTAGGGTTAGGGTAGGGGTTAGGGTTAGGGTACGCGTTAGGGTTAGGGTAGTTATTAAACCTATCCCACTCTCTAGATACCCCTTAGCACGTAAAGGAATATTATTTGGGGGTCCAGCCATGGAGAAGAGTTTAGACACTAGGATAAGATAAGGAACACACCCATTATAAAGAAATCACTTTAGGATTCTCTTTTTAAGCTGTTCGTTAAAACACTAGTGCTTAGGAAATCTATTGGAGGCAGAAGCAGTCAAGGGTAGCCTAGGGTTAGGGTTAGGCTTAGGGTTAGGCTTAGGGTACGGCTTAGGGTACGAGTTCGGGGAGGGTTTCGGGTACGGCGTAGGGTATGGGTTAGGGTTAGGGTTAGGGTTAGTGTTAGGGTTAGGGCTCGGTTTAGGGTACGGGTTAGGATTAGGGTACGTGTTAGGGTTAGGGTAGGGGTTAGGGTTAGGATACGCCTTAGGGTTAGGGTAGTTATTAAACCTATCCCACTCTCTAGATACCCCTTAGCACGTAAAGGAATATTATTTGGGGGTCCAGCCATGGAGAAGAGTTTAGACACTAGGATAAGATAAGGAACACACCCATTATAAAGAAATCACATTAGGATTCTCTTTTTAAGCTGTTCGTTAAAACACTAGTGCTTAGGAAATCTATTGGAGGCAGAAGCAGTCAAGGGTAGCCGAGGGTTAGGGTTAGGCTTAGGGTTAGGCTTAGGGTACGGCTTAGGGTACGAGTTCGGGGAGGGTTTCGGGTACGGCGTAGGGTATGGGTTAGGGTTAGGGTTAGGGTTAGTGTTAGGGTTAGGGCTCGGTTTAGGGTACGGGTTAGGATTAGGGTACGTGTTAGGGTTAGGGTAGGGGTTAGGGTTAGGGTACGCGTTAGGGTTAGGGTAGTTATTAAACCTATCCCACTCTCTAGATACCCCTTAGCACGTAAAGGAATATTATTTGGGGGTGCAGCCATGGAGAAGAGTTTAGACACTAGGATAAGATAAGGAACACACCCATTATAAAGAAATCACATTAGGATTCTCTTTTTAAGCTGTTCGTTAAAACACTAGTGCTTAGGAAATCTATTGGAGGCAGAAGCAGTCAAGGGTAGCCTAGGGTTAGGGTTAGGCTTAGGGTTAGGCTTAGGGTACGGCTTAGGGTACGAGTTCGGGGAGGGTTTCGGGTACGGCGTAGGGTATGGGTTAGGGTTAGGGTTAGGGTTAGTGTTAGGGTTAGGGCTCGGTTTAGGGTACGGGTTAGGATTAGGGTACGTGTTAGGGTTAGGGTAGGGGTTAGGGTTAGGGTACGCGTTAGGGTTAGGGTAGTTATTAAACCTATCCCACTCTCTAGATACCCCTTAGCACGTAAAGGAATATTATTTGGGGGTCCAGCCATGGAGAAGAGTTTAGACACTAGGATAAGATAAGGAACACACCCATTATAAAGAAATCACTTTAGGATTCTCTTTTTAAGCTGTTCCTTAAAACAGTAGTGCTTAGGAAATCTATTGGAGGCAGAAGCAGTCAAGGGTAGCCTAGGGTTAGGGTTAGGCTTAGGGTTAGGGTTAGGGTACGGCTTGGGGTATGGGTTCGGGGAGGTGTTCGTGTACGGCGTAGGGTATGGGTTAGGGTTAGGGTTTGGGTTAGTGTTAGGGATAGGGCTCGGTTTAGGGTACGGGTTAGGATTAGGGTACGTGTTAGGGTTAGGGTAGGGGTTAGGGTTAGGTTACGCGTTAGGGCTAGGGTAGTTAGTAAACCTCTCCCACTCTCTAGCTCCCCCTTAGCACGTAAAGGAATATTATTTGGGGGTCCAGCCATGGAGAAGAGTTTAGACACTAGGATAAGATAAGGAACACACCCATTATAAAGAAATCACTTTAGGATTCTCTTTTTAAGCTGTTCCTTAAAACACTACTGCTTAGGAAATCAATTGGAGGCAGAAGCAGTCAAGGGTAGCCTAGGGTTAGGGTTAGGCTTAGGGTTAGGTTTAGGGTATGGCTTAGGGTACGGGTTCGGGGAGGTGTGCGGGTACGGCGTAGGGTATGGGTTAGGGTTTGGGTTAGGGTTAGTGTTAGGGTTAGGCCTCGGATTAGGGTACAGGTTAGGATTAGGGTACGTGTTAGGGTTAGGGTAGGGGTTAGGGTTAGGGTACGCGTTAGGGTTAGGGTAGTTATTAAACCTATCCCACTCTCTAGATACCCCTTAGCACGTAAGGGAATATTATTTGGGGGTGCAGCCATGGAGAAGAGTTTAGACACTAGGATAAGATAAGGAACACACCCATTATAAAGAAATCACATTAGGATTCTCTTTTTAAGCTGTTCCTTAAAACAGTAGTGCTTAGGAAATCTATTGGAGGCAGAAGCAGTCAAGGGTAGCCTAGGGTTAGGGTTAGGCTTAGGGTTAGGCTTAGGGTACGGCTTAGGTTACGGGTTCGGGGAGGGGTGCGGGTACTGCGTAGGGTATGGGTTAGGGTTAGGGTTAGGGTTAGTGTTAGGGTTAGGGCTCGGTTTAGGGTACGTTTAGGATTAGGGTACGTGTTAGGTTTAGGGTAGGGGTTAGGGTTAGGGTACGCGTTAGGGTTAGGGTACTTAGTAAACCTATCCCACTCTCTAGATACCCCTTAGCACGTAAAGGAATATTATTTGGGGTTCCAGCCATGGAGAAGAATTTAGACACTAGGATAAGATAAGGAACACACCCATTATAAAGAAATCACATTAGGATTCTCTTTTTAAGCTGTTCCTTAAAACACTAGTGCTTAGGAAATCTATTGGAGGCAGAAGCAGTCAAGGGTAGCCTAGGGTTAGGGTTAGGCTTAGGGTTAGGTTTAGGGTACGGCTTGGGGAATGGGTTCGGGGAGGGGTTCGGGTACAGCGTAGGGTTTGGGTTAGGGTTAGGGTTAGGGTTAGTGTTAGGGTTAGGGCTCGGTTTAGGGTACGGGTTAGGATTAGGGTACGTGTTAGGGTTACGGTAGGGGTTAGGGTTAGGGTAGTTATTAAACCTATCCCACTCTCTAGATACCCCTTAGCACGTAAAGTAATATTATTTGGGGGTCCAGCCATGGAGAAGAGTTTAGACACTAGGATAAGATAAGGAACACACCCATTATAAAGAAATCACATTAGGATTCTCTTTTTAAGCTGTTCCTTAAAACACTAGTGCTTAGGAAATCTATTGGAGGCAGAAGCAGTCAAGGGTAGCCTAGGGTTAGGGTTAGGCTTAGGGTTAGGCTTAGGGTACGGCTTAGGGTACGGGTTCGGGGAGGGTTTTGGGTACGGCGTAGGGTATGGGTTAGGGTTAGGGTTAGGGTTAGTGTTAGGGTTAGGGCTCGGTTTAGGGTACGGGTTAGGATTAGGGTACGTGTTAGGGTTAGGGTAGGGGTTAGGGTTACGGTACGCGTTAGGGTTAGGTAGTTATTAAACCTATCCCACTCTCTAGATACCCCTTAGCACGTAAAGGAATATTATTTGAGGGTCCAGCCATGGAGAAGAGTTTAGACACTAGGATAAGATAAGGAACACACCCATTATAAAGAAATCACATTAGGATTCTCTTTTTAAGCTGTTCGTTAAAACACTAGTGCTTAGGAAATCTATTGGAGGCAGAAGCAGTCAAGGGTAGCCTAGGGTTAGGGTTAGGCTTAGGGTTAGGCTTAGGGTACGGCTTAGGGTACGGGTTCGGGGAGGGTTTCGGGTACGGCGTAGGGTATGGGTTAGGGTTAGGGTTAGGGTTAGTGTTAGGGTTAGGGCTCGGTTTAGGGTACGGTTAGGATTAGGGTACGTGTTAGGTTTAGGGTAGGGGTTAGGGTTAGGGTACGCGTTAGGGTTAGGGTAGTTAGTAAACCTATCCCACTCTCTAGATACCCCTTAGCACGTAAAGGAATATTATTTGGGGTTCCAGCCATGGAGAAGAATTTAGACACTAGGATAAGATAAGGAACACACCCATTATAAAGAAATCACATTAGGATTCTCTTTTTAAGCTGTTGCTTAAAACACTAGTGCTTAGGAAATCTATTGGAGGCAGAAGCAGTCAAGGGTAGCCTAGGGTTAGTGTTAGGCTTAGGGTTAGGCTTAGGGTACGGCTTAGGGTACGGGTTTGGGGAGGGGTTCAGGTACGGCGTAGGGTATGGGTTAGGGTTAGGGTTAGTGTTAGTGTTAGGGTTAGGGCTCGGTTTAGGGTACGGGTTAGGATTAGGGTACGTGTTAGTGTTAGGTTAGGGGTTAGGGTTAGAGTACGCATTAGGGTTAGGGTAGTTATTAAACCTATCCCACTCTCTAGATACCCCTTAGCACGTAAGGCAATATTATTTGGGGGTGCAGCCATGGAGAAGAGTTTAGACACTAGGATAAGATAAGGAACACACCCATTATAAAGAAATCACATTAGGATTCTCTTTTTAAGCTGTTCCTTAAAACACTAGTGCTTAGGAAATCTATTGGAGGCAGAAGCAGTCAAGGGTAGCCTAGGGTTAGGGTTAGGCTTAGGGTTAGGTTTAGGGTACGGCTTGGGGAATGGGTTCGGGGAGGGGTTCGGGTACAGCGTAGGGTTTGGGTTAGGGTTAGGGTTAGGGTTAGTGTTAGGGTTAGGGCTCGGTTTAGGGTACGGGTTAGGATTAGGGTACGTGTTAGGGTTACGGTAGGGGTTAGGGTTAGGGTAGTTATTAAACCTATCCCACTCTCTAGATACCCCTTAGCACGTAAAGGAATATTATTTGGGGGTCCAGCCATGGAGAAGAGTTTAGACACTAGGATAAGATAAGGAACACACCCATTATAAAGAAATCACATTAGGATTCTCTTTTTAAGCTGTTCCTTAAAACACTAGTGCTTAGGAAATCTATTGGAGGCAGAAGCAGTCAAGGGTAGCCTAGGGTTAGGGTTAGGCTTAGGGTTAGGCTTAGGGTACGGCTTAGGGTTCGGGTTCGGGGAGGGTTTCGGGTACGGCGTAGGGTATGGGTTAGGGTTAGGGTTAGGGTTAGTGTTAGGGTTAGGGCTCGGTTTAGGGTACGGGTTAGGATTAGGGTACGTGTTTGGGTTAGGGTAGGGGTTAGGGTTACGGTACGCGTTAGGGTTAGGTAGTTATTAAACCTATCCCACTCTCTAGATACCCCTTAGCACGTAAAGGAATATTATTTGAGGGTCCAGCCATGGAGAAGAGTTTAGACACTAGGATAAGATAAGGAACACACCCATTATAAAGAAATCACATTAGGATTCTCTTTTTAAGCTGTTCGTTAAAACACTAGTGCTTAGGAAATCTATTGGAGGCAGAAGCAGTCAAGGGTAGCCTAGGGTTAGGGTTAGGCTTAGGGTTAGGCTTAGGGTACGGCTTAGGGTACGGGTTCGGGGAGGGTTTCGGGTACGGCGTAGGGTATGGGTTAGGGTTAGGGTTAGGGTTAGTGTTAGGGTTAGGGCTCGGTTTAGGGTACGGTTAGGATTAGGGTACGTGTTAGGTTTAGGGTAGGGGTTAGGGTTAGGGTACGCGTTAGGGTTAGGGTAGTTAGTAAACCTATCCCACTCTCTAGATACCCCTTAGCACGTAAAGGAATATTATTTGGGGTTCCAGCCATGGAGAAGAATTTAGACACTAGGATAAGATAAGGAACACACCCATTATAAAGAAATCACATTAGGATTCTCTTTTTAAGCTGTTGCTTAAAACACTAGTGCTTAGGAAATCTATTGGAGGCAGAAGCAGTCAAGGGTAGCCTAGGGTTAGTGTTAGGCTTAGGGTTAGGCTTAGGGTACGGCTTAGGGTACGGGTTTGGGGAGGGGTTCAGGTACGGCGTAGGGTATGGGTTAGGGTTAGGGTTAGTGTTAGTGTTAGGGTTAGGGCTCGGTTTAGGGTACGGGTTAGGATTAGGGTACGTGTTAGTGTTAGGGTAGCGGTTAGGGTTAGAGTACGCATTAGGTTTAGGGTAGTTATTAAACCTATCCCACTCTCTAGATACCCCTTAGCACGTAAGGCAATATTATTTGGGGGTGCAGCCATGGAGAAGAGTTTAGACACTAGGATAAGATAAGGAACACACCCATTATAAAGAAATCACATTAGGATTCTCTTTTTAAGCTGTTCCTTAAAACACTAGTGGTTAGGAAATCAATTGGAGGCAGAAGCAGTCAAGGGTAGCCTAGGGTTAGGTTTAGGCTTAGGGTTCGGCTTAGGGTACGGCTTAGGGTACGGGTTCGGGGAGGGGTGCGGGTACTGCGTACGGTATGGGTTAGGGTTAGGGTTAGGGTTAGTGTTAGGGTTAGGGCTCGGTTTAGGGTACGGGTTAGGATTAGGGTACGTGTTAGGGTTAGGGTAGGGGTTAGGTTTAGGGTACGCGTTAGGGTTAGGGTAGTTGTTAAACCTATCCCACTCTCTAGATACCCCTTAGCACGTAAAGGAATATTATTTGGGGGTCCAGCGATGGAGAAGAGTTTAGACACTAGGATAAGATAAGGAACACACCCATTATAAAGAAATCACATTAGGATTCTCTTTTTCAGCTCTTCCTTAAAACACTAGTGCTTAGGAAATCTATTAGAGGCAGAAGCAGTCAAGGGTAGCCTAGGGTTAGGGTTAGGCTTAGGGTTAGGCTTAGGGTACGGCTTAGGGTACGGGTTCGGGGAGGGTTTCGGGTACGGCGTAGGGTATGGGTTAGGGTTAGGGTTAGGGTTTGTGTTAGGGTTAGGGCTCGGTTTAGGGTACGGTTAGGATTAGGGTACGTGGTAGGTTTAGGGTAGGGGTTAGGGTTAGGGTACGCATTAGGTTTAGGGTCGTTAGTAAACCTATCCCACTCTCTAGATACCCCTTAGCACATAAAGGAATATTATTTGCGGGTCCAGCCATGGAGAAGAGTTTAGACACTAGGATAAGATAAGGAACACACCCATTATAAAGAAATCACATTAGGATTCTCTTTTTAAGCTGTTGCTTAAAACACTAGTGCTTAGGAAATCTATTGGAGGCAGAAGCAGTCAAGGGTAGCCTAGGGTTAGTGTTGGCTTAGGGTTAGGCTTAGGGTATGGCTTAGGGTACGGGTTCGGGGAGGGTTTCGGGTACGGCGTAGGGTATGGGTTAGGGTTAGGGTTAGGGTTAGTGTTAGGGTTAGGGCTCGGTTTAGGGTACAGGTTAGGATTAGGGTACGTGTTAGGTTTAGGGTAGGGGTTAGGGTTAGGGTACGCGTTAGGGTTAGGGTAGTTATTAAACCTATCCCACTCTCTAGATACCCCTTAGCACGTAAAGGAATATTATTTGAGGGTCCAGCCATGGAGAAGAGTTTAGACACTAGGATAAGATAAGGAACACACCCATTATAAAGAAATCACATTAGGATTCTCTTTTTAAGCTGTTCCTTAAAACACTAGTGCTTAGGAAATCTATTGGAGGCAGAAGCAGTCAAGGGTAGCCTAGGATAAGGTTAGGCTTAGGGTGAGGCTTAGGGTAGGGCTTAGGGTACGGGTTCGGGGAGGGTTTCGGGTACGGCGTAGGGTATGGGTTAGGGTTAGGGTTAGTGTTAGGGTTAGGGTAGGGGTTAGGGTTAGGGTACGCGTTAGGGTTAGGGTAGTTATTAAACCTATCCCACTCTCTAGATACCCCTTAGCACATAAAGGAATATTATTTGGGGGTCCAGCCATGGAGAAGAGTTTAGACACTAGGATAAGAAAAGGAACACACCCATTATAAAGAAATCACTTTAGGATTCTCTTTTTAAGCTGTTCGTTAAAACACTAGTGCTTAGGAAATCTATTGGAGGCAGAAGCAGTCAAGGGTAGCCTAGGGTTAGGGTTAGGCTTAGGGTTAGGCTTAGGGTAAGGCTTAGGGTACGGGTTCGGGGAGGGTTTCGGGTACGGCGTAGGGTATGGGTTAGGGTTAGGGTTAGGGTTAGTGTTAGGGTTAGGGCTCGGTTTAGGGTACGGTTAGGATTAGGGTACGTGTTAGGTTTAGGGTAGGGGTTAGGGTTAGGGTACGCGTTAGGGTTAGGGTAGTTAGTAAACCTATCCCACTCTCTAGATACCCCTTAGCACGTAAAGGAATATTATTTGGGGTTCCAGCCATGGAGAAGAATTTAGACACTAGGATAAGATAAGGAACACACCCATTATAAAGAAATCACATTAGGATTCTCTTTTTAAGCTGTTGCTTAAAACACTAGTGCTTAGGAAATCTATTGGAGGCAGAAGCAGTCAAGGGTAGCCTAGGGTTAGTGTTAGGCTTAGGGTTAGGCTTAGGGTACGGCTTAGGGTACGGGTTTGGGGAGGGGTTCAGGTACGGCCTAGGGTATGGGTTAGGGTTAGGGTTAGTGTTAGTGTTAGGGTTAGGGCTCGGTTTAGGGTACGGGTTAGGATTAGGGTACGTGTTAGTGTTAGGGTAGGGGTTAGGGTTAGAGTACGCATTAGGTTTAGGGTAGTTATTAAACCTATCCCACTCTCTAGATACCCCTTAGCACGTAAGGCAATATTATTTGGGGGTGCAGCCATGGAGAAGAGATTAGACACTAGGATAAGATAAGGAACACACCCATTATAAAGAAATCACATTAGGATTCTCTTTTTAAGCTGTTCCTTAAAACACTAGTGCTTAGGAAATCAATTGGAGGCAGAAGCAGTCAAGGGTAGCCTAGGTTTAGGGTTAGGCTTAGGGTTCGGCTTAGGGTACGGCTTAGGGTACGGGTTCGGGGAGGGGTGCGGGTACGGCCTACGGTATGGGTTAGGGTTAGGGTTAGGGTTAGTGTTAGGGTTAGGGCTCGGTTTAGGGTACGGGTTAGGATTAGGGTACGTGTTAGGGTTAGGGTAGGGGTTAGGTTTAGGGTACGCGTTAGGGTTAGGGTAGTTGTTAAACCTATCCCACTCTCTAGATACCCCTTAGCACGTAAAGGAATATTATTTGGGGGTCCAGCCATGGAGAAGAGTTTAGACACTAGGATAAGATAAGGAACACACCCATTATAAAGAAATCACATTAGGATTCTCTTTTTAAGCTGTTCCTTAAAACAGTAGTGCTTAGGAAATCTATTGGAGGCAGAAGCAGTCAAGGGTAGCCTAGGGTTAGGGTTAGGCTTAGGGTTAGGCTTAGGGTACGGCTTAGGGTACGGGTTCGGGGAGGGGTGCGGGTACGGCGTAGGGTATGGGTTAGGGTTAGGGTTAGGGTTAGTGTTAGGGTTAGGGCTCGGTTTAGGGTACAGGTTAGGATTAGGGTACGTGTTAGGGTTAGGGTAGGGGTTAGGGTTAGGGTACGCGTTAGGGTTAGGGTAGTTATTAAACCTATCCCACTCTCTAGATACCCCTTAGCACGTAATGGAATATTATTTGAGGGTCCAGCCATGGAGAAGAGTTTAGACACTAGGATAAGATAAGGAACACACCCATTATAAAGAAATCACATTAGGATTCTCTTTTTAAGCTGTTCCTTAAAACACTAGTGCTTAGGAAATCTATTGGAGGCAGAAGCAGTCAAGGGTAGCCTAGGATAAGGTTAGGCTTAGGGTGAGGCTTAGGGTACGGCTTAGGGTACGGGTTCGGGGAGGGTTTCGGGTACGGCGTAGGGTATGGGTTAGGGTTAGGGTTAGTGTTAGGGTTAGGGCTCGGTTTAGGGTACGGGTTAGGATTAGGGTACGTGTTAGGGTTAGGGTAGGGGTTAGGGTTAGGGTACGCGTTAGGGTTAGGGTAGTTATTAAACCTATCCCACTCTCTAGATACCCCTTAGCACGTAAAGGAATATTATTTGGGGGTCCAGCCATGGAGAAGAGTTTAGACACTAGAATAAGATAAGGAACACACCCATTATATAGAAATCACTTTAAGATTCTCTTTTTAAGCTGTTCGTTAAAACACTAGTGCTTAGGAAATCTATTGGAGGCAGAAGCAGTCAAGGGTAGCCTAGGGTTAGGGTTAGGCTTAGGGTTAGGCTTAGGGTACGGCTTAGGGTACGAGTTCGGGGAGGGTTTCGGGTACGGCGTAGGTTATGGGTTAGGGTTAGGGTTAGGGTTAGTGTTAGGGTTAGGGCTCGGTTTAGGGTAGGGGTTAGGATTAGGGTACGTGTTAGGGTTAGGGTAGGGGTTAGGGTTAGGGTACGCGTTAGGGTTAGGGTAGTTATTAAACCTATCCCACTCTCTAGATACCCCTTAGCACGTAAGGGAATATTATTTGGGGGTGCAGCCATGGAGAAGAGTTTAGACACTAGGATAAGATAAGGAACACACCCATTATAAAGAAATCACATTAGGATTCTCTTTTTAAGCTGTTCCTTAAAACACTAGTGCTTAGGAAATCTATTGGAGGCAGAAGCAGTCAAGGGTAGCCTAGGGTTAGGGTTAGGCTTAGGGTTAGGCTTAGGGTACGGCTTAGGTTACGGGTTCGGGGAGGGGTGCGGCTACGGCGTAGGGTATGGGTTAGGGTTAGGGTTAGGGTTAGTGTTAGGGTTAGGGCTCGGTTTAGGGTACGGTTAGGATTAGGGTACGTGTTAGGTTTAGGGTAGGGATTAGGGTTAGGGTACGCGTTAGGGTTAGGGTAGTTAGTAAACCTATCCCACTCTCTAGATACCTATTAGCACGTAAAGGAATATTATTTGGGGTTCCAGCCATGGAGAAGAATTTAGACACTAGGATAAGATAAGGAACACACCCATTATAAAGAAATCACATTAGGATTCTCTTTTTAAGCTGTTGCTTAAAACACTAGTGCTTAGGAAATCTATTGGAGGCAGAAGCAGTCAAGGGTAGCCTAGGGTTAGTGTTAGGCTTAGGGTTAGGCTTAGGGTACGGCTTACGGTACGGGTTTGGGGAGGGGTTCAGGTACGGCGTAGGGTATGGGTTAGGGTTAGGGTTAGTGTTAGTGTTAGGGTTAGGGCTCGGTTTAGGGTACGGGTTAGGATTAGGGTACGTGTTAGTGTTAGGTTAGGGGTTAGGGTTAGAGTACGCATTAGGGTTAGGGTAGTTATTAAACCTATCCCACTCTCTAGATACCCCTTAGCACGTAAGGAAATATTATTTGGGGGTGCAGCCATGGAGAAGAGTTTAGACACTAGGATAAGATAAGGAACACACCCATTATAAAGAAATCACATTAGGATTCTCTTTTTAAGCTGTTCCTTAAAACACTAGTGCTTAGGAAATCTATTGGAGGCAGAAGCAGTCAAGGGTAGCCTAGGGTTAGGGTTAGGCTTAGGGTTAGGTTTAGGGTACGGCTTGGGGAATGGGTTCGGGGAGGGGTTCGGGTACGGCGTAGGGTATGGGTTAGGGTTAGGGTTAGGGTTAGTGTTAGGGTTAGGGCTCGGTTTAGGGTACGGGTTAGGATTAGGGTACGTGTTAGGGTTAGGGTAGGGGTTAGGGTTAGGGTATGCGTTAGGGTTAGGTTAGTTATTAAACCTATCCCACTCTCTAGATACCCCTTAGCACGTAAAGGAATATTATTTGGGGGTGCAGCCATGGAGAAGAGTTTTGACACTAAGATAAGATAAGGAACACACCCATTATAAAGAAATCACATTAGGATTCTCTTTTTAAGCTGTTCCTTAAAACACTAGTGCTTAGGAAATCTATTGGAGGCAGAAGCAGTCAAGGGTAGCCTAGGGTTAGGGTTAGGCTTAGGGTTAGGCTTAGGGTACGGCTTAGGGTACGGGTTCGGGGAGGGTTTCGGGTACGGCGTAGGGTATGGGTTAGGGTTAGGGTTAGGGTTAGTGTTAGGGTTAGGGCTCGGTTTAGGGTACGGTTAGGATTAGGGTACGTGTTAGGTTTAGGGTAGGGGTTAGGGTTAGGGTACGCGTTAGGGTTAGGGTAGTTAGTAAACCTATCCCACTCTCTAGATACCCCTTAGCACGTAAAGGAATATTATTTGGGGTTCCAGCCATGGAGAAGAATTTAGACACTAGGATAAGATAAGGAACACACCCATTATAAAGAAATCACATTAGGATTCTCTTTTTAAGCTGTTGCTTAAAACACTAGTGCTTAGGAAATCTATTGGAGGCAGAAGCAGTCAAGGGTAGCCTAGGGTTAGTGTTAGGCTTAGGGTTAGGCTTAGGGTACGGCTTAGGGTACGGGTTTGGGGAGGGGTTCAGGTACGGCGTAGGGTATGGGTTAGGGTTAGGGTTAGTGTTAGTGTTAGGGTTAGGGCTCGGTTTAGGGTACGGGTTAGGATTAGGGTACGTGTTAGTGTTAGGGTAGGGGTTAGGGTTAGAGTACGCATTAGGTTTAGGGTAGTTATTAAACCTATCCCACTCTCTAGATACCCCTTAGCACGTAAGGCAATATTATTTGGGGGTGCAGCCATGGAGAAGAGTTTAGACACTAGGATAAGATAAGGAACACACCCATTATAAAGAAATCACATTAGGATTCTCTTTTTAAGCTGTTCCTTAAAACACTAGTGCTTAGGAAATCAATTGGAGGCAGAAGCAGTCAAGGGTAGCCTAGGGTTAGGGTTAGGCTTAGGGTTCGGCTTAGGGTACGGCTTAGGGTACGGGTTCGGGGAGGGGTGCGGGTACGGCCTACGGTATGGGTTAGGGTTAGGGTTAGGGTTAGTGTTAGGGTTATGGCTCGGTTTAGGGTACGGGTTAGGATTAGGGTACGTGTTAGGGTTAGGGTAGGGGTTAGGTTTAGGGTACGCGTTAGGGTTAGGGTAGTTGTTAAACCTATCCCACTCTCTAGATACCCCTTAGCACGTAAAGGAATATTATTTGGGGGTCCAGCCATGGAGAAGAGTTTAGACACTAGGATAAGATAAGGAACACACCCATTATAAAGAAATCACATTAGGATTCTCTTTTTCAGCTCTTCCTTAAAACACTAGTGCTTAGGAAATCTATTGGAGGCAGAAGCAGTCAAGGGTAGCCTAGGGTTAGGGTTAGGCTTAGGGTTAGGCTTAGGGTACGGCTTAGGGTACGGGTTCGGGGAGGGTTTCGGGTACGGCGTAGGGTATGGGTTAGGGTTAGGGTTAGGGTTTGTGTTAGGGTTAGGGCTCGGTTTAGGGTACGGTTAGGATTAGGGTACGTGGTAGGTTTAGGGTAGGGGTTAGGGTTAGGGTACGCATTAGGGTTAGGGTCGTTAGTAAACCTATAACACTCTCTAGATACCCCTTAGCACGTAAAGGAATATTATTTGGGGGTCCAGCCATGGAGAAGAGTTTAGACACTAGGATAAGATAAGGAACACACCCATTATAAAGAAATCACATTAGGATTCTCTTTTTAAGCTGTTGCTTAAAACACTAGTGCTTAGGAAATCTATTGGAGGCAGAAGCAGTCAAGGGTAGCCTAGGGTTAGTGTTAGGCTTAGGGTTAGGCTTAGGGTATGGCTTAGGGTACGGGTTCGGGGAGGGTTTCGGGTACGGCGTAGGGTATGGGTTAGGGTTAGGGTTAGGGTTAGTGTTAGGGTTAGGGCTCGGTTTAGGGTACGGGTTAGGATTAGGGTACATGTTAGGGTTAGGGTAGGGGTTAGGGTTAGGGTACGCGTTAGGGTTAGGGTAGTTATTAAACCTATCCCACTCTCTAGATACCCCTTAGCACGTAAAGGAATATTATTTGGGGGTGCAGCCATGGAGAAGAGTTTAGACACTAGGAT
Source organism: Balaenoptera borealis (assembly GCF_965194805.1). Taxonomy (NCBI): domain Eukaryota; kingdom Metazoa; phylum Chordata; class Mammalia; order Artiodactyla; family Balaenopteridae; genus Balaenoptera; species Balaenoptera borealis. The sequence continues at coordinate 188,626 of NW_028123274.1, forward strand.
AAGATAAGGAACACACCCATTATAAAGAAATCACTTTAGGATTCTCTTTTTAAGCTGTTCTTAAAACACTAGTGCTTAGGAAATCTATTGGAGGCAGAAGCAGTCAAGGGTAGCCTAGGGTAAGGGTTAGGCTTAGGGTTAGGGTTAGGGTACGGCTTGGGGTATGGGTTCGGGGAGGTGTTCGTGTACGGCGTAGGGTATGGGTTAGGGTTAGGGTTTGGGTTAGTGTTAGGGTTAGGGCTCGGTTTAGGGTACGGGTTAGGATTAGGGTACGTGTTAGGGTTAGGGTAGGGGTTAGGGTTAGGTTACGCGTTAGGGCTAGGGTAGTTAGTAAACCTATCCCACTCTCTAGCTCCCCCTTAGCACGTAAAGGAATATTATTTGGGGGTCCAGCCATGGAGAAGTGTTTAGACACTAGGATAAGATAAGGAACACACCCATTATAAAGAAATCACATTAGGATTCTCTTTTTAAGCTGTTCCTTAAAACACTACTGCTTAGGAAATCAATTGGAGGCAGAAGCAGTCAAGGGTAGCCTAGGGTTAGGGTTAGGCTTAGGGTTAGGTTTAGGGTATGGCTTAGGGTACGGGTTCGGGGAGGGGTGCGGGTACGGCGTAGGGTATGGGTTAGGGTTAGGGTTAGTGTTAGGGTTAGGGCTCGGTTTAGGGTACAGGTTAGTATTAGGGTACGTGTTAGGGTTAGGGTAGGGGTTAGGGTTAGGGTACGCGTTAGGGTTAGGGTAGTTATTAAACCTATCCCACTCTCTAGATACCCCTTAGCACGTAAGGGAATATTATTTGGGGGTGCAGCCATGGAGAAGAGTTTAGACACTAGGATAAGGTAAGGAACACACCCATTATAAAGAAATCACATTAGGATTCTCTTTTTAAGCTGTTCCTTAAAACAGTAGTGCTTAGGAAATCTATTGGAGGCAGAAGCAGTCAAGGGTAGCCTAGGGTTAGGGTTAGGCTTAGGGTTAGGCTTAGGGTACGGCTTAGGTTACGGGTTCGGGGAGGGGTGCGGGTACGGCGTAGGGTATGGGTTAGGGTTAGGGTTAGTGTTAGGGTTAGGGCTCGGTTTAGGGTACGGGTTAGGATTAGGGTACGTGTTAGGGTTAGGGTAGGGGTTAGGGTTAGGGTAAGCGTTAGGGTTAGGGTAGTTTTTAAACCTATCCCACTCTCTAGATACCCCTTAGCACGTAAAGGAATATTATTTGTGGGTCGAGCCATGGAGAAGAGTTTAGACACTAGGATAAGATAAGGAACACACCCATTATAAAGAAATCACTTTAGGATTCTCTTTTTAAGCTGTTCCTTAAAACACTAGTGCTTAGGAAATCTATTGGAGGCAGAAGCAGTCAAGGGTAGACTAGGGTTAGGGTTAGGCTTAGGGTTAGGGTTAGGGTACGGCTGGGGTATGGGTTCGGGGAGGTGTTTGTGTACGGCGTAGGGTATGGGTTAGGGTTAGGGTTTGGGTTAGTGTTAGGGTTAGGGCTCGGTTTAGGGTACGGGTTAGGATTAGGGTACGTGTTAGGGTTAGGGTAGGGGTTAGGGTTAGGTTACGCGTTAGGGCTAGGGTAGTTAGTAAACCTATCCCACTCTCTAGCTCCCCCTTAGCACGTAAAGGAATATTATTTGGGGGTCCAGCCATGGAGAAGAGTTTAGACACTAGGATAAGATAAGGAACACACCCATTATAAAGAAATCACATTAGGATTCTCTTTTTAAGCTGTTCCTTAAAACACTACTGCTTAGGAAATCAATTGGAGGCAGAAGCAGTCAAGGGTAGCCTAGGGTTAGGGTTAGGCTTAGGGTTAGGTTTAGGGTATGGCTTAGGGTACGGGTTCGGGGAGGTGTGCGGGTACGGCGTAGGGTATGGGTTAGGGTTAGGGTTAGGGTTAGTGTTAGGCTTAGGCCTCGGTTTAGGGTACAGGTTAGGATTAGGGTACGTGTTAGGGTTAGGGTAGGGGTTAGGGTTAGGGTACGCGTTAGGGTTAGGGTAGTTATTAAACCTATCCCACTCTCTAGATACCCCTTAGCACGTAAGGGAATATTATTTGGGGGTGCAGCCATGGAGAAGAGTTTAGACACTAGGATAAGATAAGGAACACACCCATTATAAAGAAATCACATTAGGATTCTCTTTTTAAGCTGTTCCTTAAAACAGTAGTGCTTAGGAAATCTATTGGAGGCAGAAGCAGTCAAGGGTAGCCTAGGGTTAGGGTTAGGCTTAGGGTTAGGCTTAGGGTACGGCTTAGGTTACGGGTTCGGGGAGGGGTGCGGGTACTGCGTAGGGTATGGGTTAGGGTTAGGGTTAGGGTTAGTGTTAGGGTTAGGGCTCGGTTTAGGGTACGTTTAGGATTAGGGTACGTGTTAGGTTTAGGGTAGGGGTTAGGGTTAGGGTACGCGTTAGGGTTAGGGTACTTAGTAAACCTATCCCACTCTCTAGATACCCCTTAGCACGTAAAGGAATATTATTTGGGGTTCCAGCCATGGAGAAGAATTTAGACACTAGGATAAGATAAGGAACACACCCATTATAAAGAAATCACATTAGGATTCTCTTTTTAAGCTGTTGCTTAAAACACTAGTGCTTAGGAAATCTATTGGAGGCAGAAGCAGTCAAGGGTAGCCTAGGGTTAGTGTTAGGCTTAGGGTTAGGCTTAGGGTACGGCTTACGGTACGGGTTTGGGGAGGGGTTCAGGTACGGCGTAGGGTATGGGTTAGGGTTAGGGTTAGTGTTAGTGTTAGGGTTAGGGCTCGGTTTAGGGTACGGGTTAGGATTAGGGTACGTGTTAGTGTTAGGTTAGGGGTTAGGGTTAGAGTACGCATTAGGGTTAGGGTAGTTATTAAACCTATCCCACTCTCTAGATACCCCTTAGCACGTAAGGCAATATTATTTGGGGGTGCAGCCATGGAGAAGAGTTTAGACACTAGGATAAGATAAGGAACACACCCATTATAAAGAAATCACATTAGGATTCTCTTTTTAAGCTGTTCCTTAAAACACTAGTGCTTAGGAAATCTATTGGAGGCAGAAGCAGTCAAGGGTAGCCTAGGGTTAGGGTTAGGCTTAGGGTTAGGTTTAGGGTACGGCTTGGGGAATGGGTTCGGGGAGGGGTTCGGGTACAGCGTAGGGTTTGGGTTAGGGTTAGGGTTAGGGTTAGTGTTAGGGTTAGGGCTCGGTTTAGGGTACGGGTTAGGATTAGGGTACGTGTTAGGGTTACGGTAGGGGTTAGGGTTAGGGTAGTTATTAAACCTATCCCACTCTCTAGATACCCCTTAGCACGTAAAGTAATATTATTTGGGGGTCCAGCCATGGAGAAGAGTTTAGACACTAGGATAAGATAAGGAACACACCCATTATAAAGAAATCACATTAGGATTCTCTTTTTAAGCTGTTCCTTAAAACACTAGTGCTTAGGAAATCTATTGGAGGCAGAAGCAGTCAAGGGTAGCCTAGGGTTAGGGTTAGGCTTAGGGTTAGGCTTAGGGTACGGCTTAGGGTACGGGTTCGGGGAGGGTTTTGGGTACGGCGTAGGGTATGGGTTAGGGTTAGGGTTAGGGTTAGTGTTAGGGTTAGGGCTCGGTTTAGGGTACGGGTTAGGATTAGGGTACGTGTTAGGGTTAGGGTAGGGGTTAGGGTTACGGTACGCGTTAGGGTTAGGTAGTTATTAAACCTATCCCACTCTCTAGATACCCCTTAGCACGTAAAGGAATATTATTTGAGGGTCCAGCCATGGAGAAGAGTTTAGACACTAGGATAAGATAAGGAACACACCCATTATAAAGAAATCACATTAGGATTCTCTTTTTAAGCTGTTCGTTAAAACACTAGTGCTTAGGAAATCTATTGGAGGCAGAAGCAGTCAAGGGTAGCCTAGGGTTAGGGTTAGGCTTAGGGTTAGGCTTAGGGTACGGCTTAGGGTACGGGTTCGGGGAGGGTTTCGGGTACGGCGTAGGGTATGGGTTAGGGTTAGGGTTAGGGTTAGTGTTAGGGTTAGGGCTCGGTTTAGGGTACGGTTAGGATTAGGGTACGTGTTAGGTTTAGGGTAGGGGTTAGGGTTAGGGTACGCGTTAGGGTTAGGGTAGTTAGTAAACCTATCCCACTCTCTAGATACCCCTTAGCACGTAAAGGAATATTATTTGGGGTTCCAGCCATGGAGAAGAATTTAGACACTAGGATAAGATAAGGAACACACCCATTATAAAGAAATCACATTAGGATTCTCTTTTTAAGCTGTTGCTTAAAACACTAGTGCTTAGGAAATCTATTGGAGGCAGAAGCAGTCAAGGGTAGCCTAGGGTTAGTGTTAGGCTTAGGGTTAGGCTTAGGGTACGGCTTAGGGTACGGGTTTGGGGAGGGGTTCAGGTACGGCGTAGGGTATGGGTTAGGGTTAGGGTTAGTGTTAGTGTTAGGGTTAGGGCTCGGTTTAGGGTACGGGTTAGGATTAGGGTACGTGTTAGTGTTAGGTTAGGGGTTAGGGTTAGAGTACGCATTAGGGTTAGGGTAGTTATTAAACCTATCCCACTCTCTAGATACCCCTTAGCACGTAAGGCAATATTATTTGGGGGTGCAGCCATGGAGAAGAGTTTAGACACTAGGATAAGATAAGGAACACACCCATTATAAAGAAATCACATTAGGATTCTCTTTTTAAGCTGTTCCTTAAAACACTAGTGCTTAGGAAATCTATTGGAGGCAGAAGCAGTCAAGGGTAGCCTAGGGTTAGGGTTAGGCTTAGGGTTAGGTTTAGGGTACGGCTTGGGGAATGGGTTCGGGGAGGGGTTCGGGTACAGCGTAGGGTTTGGGTTAGGGTTAGGGTTAGGGTTAGTGTTAGGGTTAGGGCTCGGTTTAGGGTACGGGTTAGGATTAGGGTACGTGTTAGGGTTACGGTAGGGGTTAGGGTTAGGGTAGTTATTAAACCTATCCCACTCTCTAGATACCCCTTAGCACGTAAAGGAATATTATTTGGGGGTCCAGCCATGGAGAAGAGTTTAGACACTAGGATAAGATAAGGAACACACCCATTATAAAGAAATCACATTAGGATTCTCTTTTTAAGCTGTTCCTTAAAACACTAGTGCTTAGGAAATCTATTGGAGGCAGAAGCAGTCAAGGGTAGCCTAGGGTTAGGGTTAGGCTTAGGGTTAGGCTTAGGGTACGGCTTAGGGTTCGGGTTCGGGGAGGGTTTCGGGTACGGCGTAGGGTATGGGTTAGGGTTAGGGTTAGGGTTAGTGTTAGGGTTAGGGCTCGGTTTAGGGTACGGGTTAGGATTAGGGTACGTGTTTGGGTTAGGGTAGGGGTTAGGGTTACGGTACGCGTTAGGGTTAGGTAGTTATTAAACCTATCCCACTCTCTAGATACCCCTTAGCACGTAAAGGAATATTATTTGAGGGTCCAGCCATGGAGAAGAGTTTAGACACTAGGATAAGATAAGGAACACACCCATTATAAAGAAATCACATTAGGATTCTCTTTTTAAGCTGTTCGTTAAAACACTAGTGCTTAGGAAATCTATTGGAGGCAGAAGCAGTCAAGGGTAGCCTAGGGTTAGGGTTAGGCTTAGGGTTAGGCTTAGGGTACGGCTTAGGGTACGAGTTCGGGGAGGGTTTCGGGTACGGCGTAGGGTATGGGTTAGGGTTAGGGTTAGGGTTAGTGTTAGGGTTAGGGCTCGGTTTAGGGTACGGTTAGGATTAGGGTACGTGTTAGGTTTAGGGTAGGGGTTAGGGTTAGGGTACGCGTTAGGGTTAGGGTAGTTAGTAAACCTATCCCACTCTCTAGATACCCCTTAGCACGTAAAGGAATATTATTTGGGGGTCCAGCCATGGAGAAGAGTTTAGACACTAGGATAAGATAAGGAACACACCCATTATAAAGAAATCACTTTAGGATTCTCTTTTTAAGCTGTTCTTAAAACACTAGTGCTTAGGAAATCTATTGGAGGCAGAAGCAGTCAAGGGTAGCCTAGGGTAAGGGTTAGGCTTAGGGTTAGGGTTAGGGTACGGCTTGGGGTATGGGTTCGGGGAGGTGTTCGTGTACGGCGTAGGGTATGGGTTAGGGTTAGGGTTTGGGTTAGTGTTAGGGTTAGGGCTCGGTTTAGGGTACGGGTTAGGATTAGGGTACGTGTTAGGGTTAGGGTAGGGGTTAGGGTTAGGTTACGCGTTAGGGCTAGGGTAGTTAGTAAACCTATCCCACTCTCTAGCTCCCCCTTAGCACGTAAAGGAATATTATTTGGGGGTCCAGCCATGGAGAAGTGTTTAGACACTAGGATAAGATAAGGAACACACCCATTATAAAGAAATCACATTAGGATTCTCTTTTTAAGCTGTTCCTTAAAACACTACTGCTTAGGAAATCAATTGGAGGCAGAAGCAGTCAAGGGTAGCCTAGGGTTAGGGTTAGGCTTAGGGTTAGGTTTAGGGTATGGCTTAGGGTACGGGTTCGGGGAGGGGTGCGGGTACGGCGTAGGGTATGGGTTAGGGTTAGGGTTAGTGTTAGGGTTAGGGCTCGGTTTAGGGTACAGGTTAGTATTAGGGTACGTGTTAGGGTTAGGGTAGGGGTTAGGGTTAGGGTACGCGTTAGGGTTAGGGTAGTTATTAAACCTATCCCACTCTCTAGATACCCCTTAGCACGTAAGGGAATATTATTTGGGGGTGCAGCCATGGAGAAGAGTTTAGACACTAGGATAAGGTAAGGAACACACCCATTATAAAGAAATCACATTAGGATTCTCTTTTTAAGCTGTTCCTTAAAACAGTAGTGCTTAGGAAATCTATTGGAGGCAGAAGCAGTCAAGGGTAGCCTAGGGTTAGGGTTAGGCTTAGGGTTAGGCTTAGGGTACGGCTTAGGTTACGGGTTCGGGGAGGGGTGCGGGTACGGCGTAGGGTATGGGTTAGGGTTAGGGTTAGTGTTAGGGTTAGGGCTCGGTTTAGGGTACGGGTTAGGATTAGGGTACGTGTTAGGGTTAGGGTAGGGGTTAGGGTTAGGGTAAGCGTTAGGGTTAGGGTAGTTTTTAAACCTATCCCACTCTCTAGATACCCCTTAGCACGTAAAGGAATATTATTTGTGGGTCGAGCCATGGAGAAGAGTTTAGACACTAGGATAAGATAAGGAACACACCCATTATAAAGAAATCACTTTAGGATTCTCTTTTTAAGCTGTTCCTTAAAACACTAGTGCTTAGGAAATCTATTGGAGGCAGAAGCAGTCAAGGGTAGACTAGGGTTAGGGTTAGGCTTAGGGTTAGGGTTAGGGTACGGCTGGGGTATGGGTTCGGGGAGGTGTTTGTGTACGGCGTAGGGTATGGGTTAGGGTTAGGGTTTGGGTTAGTGTTAGGGTTAGGGCTCGGTTTAGGGTACGGGTTAGGATTAGGGTACGTGTTAGGGTTAGGGTAGGGGTTAGGGTTAGGTTACGCGTTAGGGCTAGGGTAGTTAGTAAACCTATCCCACTCTCTAGCTCCCCCTTAGCACGTAAAGGAATATTATTTGGGGGTCCAGCCATGGAGAAGAGTTTAGACACTAGGATAAGATAAGGAACACACCCATTATAAAGAAATCACATTAGGATTCTCTTTTTAAGCTGTTCCTTAAAACACTACTGCTTAGGAAATCAATTGGAGGCAGAAGCAGTCAAGGGTAGCCTAGGGTTAGGGTTAGGCTTAGGGTTAGGTTTAGGGTATGGCTTAGGGTACGGGTTCGGGGAGGTGTGCGGGTACGGCGTAGGGTATGGGTTAGGGTTAGGGTTAGGGTTAGTGTTAGGCTTAGGCCTCGGTTTAGGGTACAGGTTAGGATTAGGGTACGTGTTAGGGTTAGGGTAGGGGTTAGGGTTAGGGTACGCGTTAGGGTTAGGGTAGTTATTAAACCTATCCCACTCTCTAGATACCCCTTAGCACGTAAGGGAATATTATTTGGGGGTGCAGCCATGGAGAAGAGTTTAGACACTAGGATAAGATAAGGAACACACCCATTATAAAGAAATCACATTAGGATTCTCTTTTTAAGCTGTTCCTTAAAACAGTAGTGCTTAGGAAATCTATTGGAGGCAGAAGCAGTCAAGGGTAGCCTAGGGTTAGGGTTAGGCTTAGGGTTAGGCTTAGGGTACGGCTTAGGTTACGGGTTCGGGGAGGGGTGCGGGTACTGCGTAGGGTATGGGTTAGGGTTAGGGTTAGGGTTAGTGTTAGGGTTAGGGCTCGGTTTAGGGTACGTTTAGGATTAGGGTACGTGTTAGGTTTAGGGTAGGGGTTAGGGTTAGGGTACGCGTTAGGGTTAGGGTACTTAGTAAACCTATCCCACTCTCTAGATACCCCTTAGCACGTAAAGGAATATTATTTGGGGTTCCAGCCATGGAGAAGAATTTAGACACTAGGATAAGATAAGGAACACACCCATTATAAAGAAATCACATTAGGATTCTCTTTTTAAGCTGTTGCTTAAAACACTAGTGCTTAGGAAATCTATTGGAGGCAGAAGCAGTCAAGGGTAGCCTAGGGTTAGTGTTAGGCTTAGGGTTAGGCTTAGGGTACGGCTTACGGTACGGGTTTGGGGAGGGGTTCAGGTACGGCGTAGGGTATGGGTTAGGGTTAGGGTTAGTGTTAGTGTTAGGGTTAGGGCTCGGTTTAGGGTACGGGTTAGGATTAGGGTACGTGTTAGTGTTAGGTTAGGGGTTAGGGTTAGAGTACGCATTAGGGTTAGGGTAGTTATTAAACCTATCCCACTCTCTAGATACCCCTTAGCACGTAAGGCAATATTATTTGGGGGTGCAGCCATGGAGAAGAGTTTAGACACTAGGATAAGATAAGGAACACACCCATTATAAAGAAATCACATTAGGATTCTCTTTTTAAGCTGTTCCTTAAAACACTAGTGCTTAGGAAATCTATTGGAGGCAGAAGCAGTCAAGGGTAGCCTAGGGTTAGGGTTAGGCTTAGGGTTAGGTTTAGGGTACGGCTTGGGGAATGGGTTCGGGGAGGGGTTCGGGTACAGCGTAGGGTTTGGGTTAGGGTTAGGGTTAGGGTTAGTGTTAGGGTTAGGGCTCGGTTTAGGGTACGGGTTAGGATTAGGGTACGTGTTAGGGTTACGGTAGGGGTTAGGGTTAGGGTAGTTATTAAACCTATCCCACTCTCTAGATACCCCTTAGCACGTAAAGTAATATTATTTGGGGGTCCAGCCATGGAGAAGAGTTTAGACACTAGGATAAGATAAGGAACACACCCATTATAAAGAAATCACATTAGGATTCTCTTTTTAAGCTGTTCCTTAAAACACTAGTGCTTAGGAAATCTATTGGAGGCAGAAGCAGTCAAGGGTAGCCTAGGGTTAGGGTTAGGCTTAGGGTTAGGCTTAGGGTACGGCTTAGGGTACGGGTTCGGGGAGGGTTTTGGGTACGGCGTAGGGTATGGGTTAGGGTTAGGGTTAGGGTTAGTGTTAGGGTTAGGGCTCGGTTTAGGGTACGGGTTAGGATTAGGGTACGTGTTAGGGTTAGGGTAGGGGTTAGGGTTACGGTACGCGTTAGGGTTAGGTAGTTATTAAACCTATCCCACTCTCTAGATACCCCTTAGCACGTAAAGGAATATTATTTGAGGGTCCAGCCATGGAGAAGAGTTTAGACACTAGGATAAGATAAGGAACACACCCATTATAAAGAAATCACATTAGGATTCTCTTTTTAAGCTGTTCGTTAAAACACTAGTGCTTAGGAAATCTATTGGAGGCAGAAGCAGTCAAGGGTAGCCTAGGGTTAGGGTTAGGCTTAGGGTTAGGCTTAGGGTACGGCTTAGGGTACGGGTTCGGGGAGGGTTTCGGGTACGGCGTAGGGTATGGGTTAGGGTTAGGGTTAGGGTTAGTGTTAGGGTTAGGGCTCGGTTTAGGGTACGGTTAGGATTAGGGTACGTGTTAGGTTTAGGGTAGGGGTTAGGGTTAGGGTACGCGTTAGGGTTAGGGTAGTTAGTAAACCTATCCCACTCTCTAGATACCCCTTAGCACGTAAAGGAATATTATTTGGGGTTCCAGCCATGGAGAAGAATTTAGACACTAGGATAAGATAAGGAACACACCCATTATAAAGAAATCACATTAGGATTCTCTTTTTAAGCTGTTGCTTAAAACACTAGTGCTTAGGAAATCTATTGGAGGCAGAAGCAGTCAAGGGTAGCCTAGGGTTAGTGTTAGGCTTAGGGTTAGGCTTAGGGTACGGCTTAGGGTACGGGTTTGGGGAGGGGTTCAGGTACGGCGTAGGGTATGGGTTAGGGTTAGGGTTAGTGTTAGTGTTAGGGTTAGGGCTCGGTTTAGGGTACGGGTTAGGATTAGGGTACGTGTTAGTGTTAGGTTAGGGGTTAGGGTTAGAGTACGCATTAGGGTTAGGGTAGTTATTAAACCTATCCCACTCTCTAGATACCCCTTAGCACGTAAGGCAATATTATTTGGGGGTGCAGCCATGGAGAAGAGTTTAGACACTAGGATAAGATAAGGAACACACCCATTATAAAGAAATCACATTAGGATTCTCTTTTTAAGCTGTTCCTTAAAACACTAGTGCTTAGGAAATCTATTGGAGGCAGAAGCAGTCAAGGGTAGCCTAGGGTTAGGGTTAGGCTTAGGGTTAGGTTTAGGGTACGGCTTGGGGAATGGGTTCGGGGAGGGGTTCGGGTACAGCGTAGGGTTTGGGTTAGGGTTAGGGTTAGGGTTAGTGTTAGGGTTAGGGCTCGGTTTAGGGTACGGGTTAGGATTAGGGTACGTGTTAGGGTTACGGTAGGGGTTAGGGTTAGGGTAGTTATTAAACCTATCCCACTCTCTAGATACCCCTTAGCACGTAAAGGAATATTATTTGGGGGTCCAGCCATGGAGAAGAGTTTAGACACTAGGATAAGATAAGGAACACACCCATTATAAAGAAATCACATTAGGATTCTCTTTTTAAGCTGTTCCTTAAAACACTAGTGCTTAGGAAATCTATTGGAGGCAGAAGCAGTCAAGGGTAGCCTAGGGTTAGGGTTAGGCTTAGGGTTAGGCTTAGGGTACGGCTTAGGGTTCGGGTTCGGGGAGGGTTTCGGGTACGGCGTAGGGTATGGGTTAGGGTTAGGGTTAGGGTTAGTGTTAGGGTTAGGGCTCGGTTTAGGGTACGGGTTAGGATTAGGGTACGTGTTTGGGTTAGGGTAGGGGTTAGGGTTACGGTACGCGTTAGGGTTAGGTAGTTATTAAACCTATCCCACTCTCTAGATACCCCTTAGCACGTAAAGGAATATTATTTGAGGGTCCAGCCATGGAGAAGAGTTTAGACACTAGGATAAGATAAGGAACACACCCATTATAAAGAAATCACATTAGGATTCTCTTTTTAAGCTGTTCGTTAAAACACTAGTGCTTAGGAAATCTATTGGAGGCAGAAGCAGTCAAGGGTAGCCTAGGGTTAGGGTTAGGCTTAGGGTTAGGCTTAGGGTACGGCTTAGGGTACGGGTTCGGGGAGGGTTTCGGGTACGGCGTAGGGTATGGGTTAGGGTTAGGGTTAGGGTTAGTGTTAGGGTTAGGGCTCGGTTTAGGGTACGGTTAGGATTAGGGTACGTGTTAGGTTTAGGGTAGGGGTTAGGGTTAGGGTACGCGTTAGGGTTAGGGTAGTTAGTAAACCTATCCCACTCTCTAGATACCCCTTAGCACGTAAAGGAATATTATTTGGGGTTCCAGCCATGGAGAAGAATTTAGACACTAGGATAAGATAAGGAACACACCCATTATAAAGAAATCACATTAGGATTCTCTTTTTAAGCTGTTGCTTAAAACACTAGTGCTTAGGAAATCTATTGGAGGCAGAAGCAGTCAAGGGTAGCCTAGGGTTAGTGTTAGGCTTAGGGTTAGGCTTAGGGTACGGCTTAGGGTACGGGTTTGGGGAGGGGTTCAGGTACGGCGTAGGGTATGGGTTAGGGTTAGGGTTAGTGTTAGTGTTAGGGTTAGGGCTCGGTTTAGGGTACGGGTTAGGATTAGGGTACGTGTTAGTGTTAGGGTAGCGGTTAGGGTTAGAGTACGCATTAGGTTTAGGGTAGTTATTAAACCTATCCCACTCTCTAGATACCCCTTAGCACGTAAGGCAATATTATTTGGGGGTGCAGCCATGGAGAAGAGTTTAGACACTAGGATAAGATAAGGAACACACCCATTATAAAGAAATCACATTAGGATTCTCTTTTTAAGCTGTTCCTTAAAACACTAGTGGTTAGGAAATCAATTGGAGGCAGAAGCAGTCAAGGGTAGCCTAGGGTTAGGTTTAGGCTTAGGGTTCGGCTTAGGGTACGGCTTAGGGTACGGGTTCGGGGAGGGGTGCGGGTACTGCGTACGGTATGGGTTAGGGTTAGGGTTAGGGTTAGTGTTAGGGTTAGGGCTCGGTTTAGGGTACGGGTTAGGATTAGGGTACGTGTTAGGGTTAGGGTAGGGGTTAGGTTTAGGGTACGCGTTAGGGTTAGGGTAGTTGTTAAACCTATCCCACTCTCTAGATACCCCTTAGCACGTAAAGGAATATTATTTGGGGGTCCAGCGATGGAGAAGAGTTTAGACACTAGGATAAGATAAGGAACACACCCATTATAAAGAAATCACATTAGGATTCTCTTTTTCAGCTCTTCCTTAAAACACTAGTGCTTAGGAAATCTATTAGAGGCAGAAGCAGTCAAGGGTAGCCTAGGGTTAGGGTTAGGCTTAGGGTTAGGCTTAGGGTACGGCTTAGGGTACGGGTTCGGGGAGGGTTTCGGGTACGGCGTAGGGTATGGGTTAGGGTTAGGGTTAGGGTTTGTGTTAGGGTTAGGGCTCGGTTTAGGGTACGGTTAGGATTAGGGTACGTGGTAGGTTTAGGGTAGGGGTTAGGGTTAGGGTACGCATTAGGTTTAGGGTCGTTAGTAAACCTATCCCACTCTCTAGATACCCCTTAGCACATAAAGGAATATTATTTGGGGGTCCAGCCATGGAGAAGAGTTTAGACACTAGGATAAGATAAGGAACACACCCATTATAAAGAAATCACATTAGGATTCTCTTTTTAAGCTGTTGCTTAAAACACTAGTGCTTAGGAAATCTATTGGAGGCAGAAGCAGTCAAGGGTAGCCTAGGGTTAGTGTTGGCTTAGGGTTAGGCTTAGGGTATGGCTTAGGGTACGGGTTCGGGGAGGGTTTCGGGTACGGCGTAGGGTATGGGTTAGGGTTAGGGTTAGGGTTAGTGTTAGGGTTAGGGCTCGGTTTAGGGTACAGGTTAGGATTAGGGTACGTGTTAGGTTTAGGGTAGGGGTTAGGGTTAGGGTACGCGTTAGGGTTAGGGTAGTTATTAAACCTATCCCACTCTCTAGATACCCCTTAGCACGTAAAGGAATATTATTTGAGGGTCCAGCCATGGAGAAGAGTTTAGACACTAGGATAAGATAAGGAACACACCCATTATAAAGAAATCACATTAGGATTCTCTTTTTAAGCTGTTCCTTAAAACACTAGTGCTTAGGAAATCTATTGGAGGCAGAAGCAGTCAAGGGTAGCCTAGGATAAGGTTAGGCTTAGGGTGAGGCTTAGGGTAGGGCTTAGGGTACGGGTTCGGGGAGGGTTTCGGGTACGGCGTAGGGTATGGGTTAGGGTTAGGGTTAGTGTTAGGGTTAGGGTAGGGGTTAGGGTTAGGGTACGCGTTAGGGTTAGGGTAGTTATTAAACCTATCCCACTCTCTAGATACCCCTTAGCACATAAAGGAATATTATTTGGGGGTCCAGCCATGGAGAAGAGTTTAGACACTAGGATAAGAAAAGGAACACACCCATTATAAAGAAATCACTTTAGGATTCTCTTTTTAAGCTGTTCGTTAAAACACTAGTGCTTAGGAAATCTATTGGAGGCAGAAGCAGTCAAGGGTAGCCTAGGGTTAGGGTTAGGCTTAGGGTTAGGCTTAGGGTAAGGCTTAGGGTACGGGTTCGGGGAGGGTTTCGGGTACGGCGTAGGGTATGGGTTAGGGTTAGGGTTAGGGTTAGTGTTAGGGTTAGGGCTCGGTTTAGGGTACGGTTAGGATTAGGGTACGTGTTAGGTTTAGGGTAGGGGTTAGGGTTAGGGTACGCGTTAGGGTTAGGGTAGTTAGTAAACCTATCCCACTCTCTAGATACCCCTTAGCACGTAAAGGAATATTATTTGGGGTTCCAGCCATGGAGAAGAATTTAGACACTAGGATAAGATAAGGAACACACCCATTATAAAGAAATCACATTAGGATTCTCTTTTTAAGCTGTTGCTTAAAACACTAGTGCTTAGGAAATCTATTGGAGGCAGAAGCAGTCAAGGGTAGCCTAGGGTTAGTGTTAGGCTTAGGGTTAGGCTTAGGGTACGGCTTAGGGTACGGGTTTGGGGAGGGGTTCAGGTACGGCCTAGGGTATGGGTTAGGGTTAGGGTTAGTGTTAGTGTTAGGGTTAGGGCTCGGTTTAGGGTACGGGTTAGGATTAGGGTACGTGTTAGTGTTAGGGTAGGGGTTAGGGTTAGAGTACGCATTAGGTTTAGGGTAGTTATTAAACCTATCCCACTCTCTAGATACCCCTTAGCACGTAAGGCAATATTATTTGGGGGTGCAGCCATGGAGAAGAGATTAGACACTAGGATAAGATAAGGAACACACCCATTATAAAGAAATCACATTAGGATTCTCTTTTTAAGCTGTTCCTTAAAACACTAGTGCTTAGGAAATCAATTGGAGGCAGAAGCAGTCAAGGGTAGCCTAGGTTTAGGGTTAGGCTTAGGGTTCGGCTTAGGGTACGGCTTAGGGTACGGGTTCGGGGAGGGGTGCGGGTACGGCCTACGGTATGGGTTAGGGTTAGGGTTAGGGTTAGTGTTAGGGTTAGGGCTCGGTTTAGGGTACGGGTTAGGATTAGGGTACGTGTTAGGGTTAGGGTAGGGGTTAGGTTTAGGGTACGCGTTAGGGTTAGGGTAGTTGTTAAACCTATCCCACTCTCTAGATACCCCTTAGCACGTAAAGGAATATTATTTGGGGGTCCAGCCATGGAGAAGAGTTTAGACACTAGGATAAGATAAGGAACACACCCATTATAAAGAAATCACATTAGGATTCTCTTTTTAAGCTGTTCCTTAAAACAGTAGTGCTTAGGAAATCTATTGGAGGCAGAAGCAGTCAAGGGTAGCCTAGGGTTAGGGTTAGGCTTAGGGTTAGGCTTAGGGTACGGCTTAGGGTACGGGTTCGGGGAGGGGTGCGGGTACGGCGTAGGGTATGGGTTAGGGTTAGGGTTAGGGTTAGTGTTAGGGTTAGGGCTCGGTTTAGGGTACAGGTTAGGATTAGGGTACGTGTTAGGGTTAGGGTAGGGGTTAGGGTTAGGGTACGCGTTAGGGTTAGGGTAGTTATTAAACCTATCCCACTCTCTAGATACCCCTTAGCACGTAATGGAATATTATTTGAGGGTCCAGCCATGGAGAAGAGTTTAGACACTAGGATAAGATAAGGAACACACCCATTATAAAGAAATCACATTAGGATTCTCTTTTTAAGCTGTTCCTTAAAACACTAGTGCTTAGGAAATCTATTGGAGGCAGAAGCAGTCAAGGGTAGCCTAGGATAAGGTTAGGCTTAGGGTGAGGCTTAGGGTACGGCTTAGGGTACGGGTTCGGGGAGGGTTTCGGGTACGGCGTAGGGTATGGGTTAGGGTTAGGGTTAGTGTTAGGGTTAGGGCTCGGTTTAGGGTACGGGTTAGGATTAGGGTACGTGTTAGGGTTAGGGTAGGGGTTAGGGTTAGGGTACGCGTTAGGGTTAGGGTAGTTATTAAACCTATCCCACTCTCTAGATACCCCTTAGCACGTAAAGGAATATTATTTGGGGGTCCAGCCATGGAGAAGAGTTTAGACACTAGAATAAGATAAGGAACACACCCATTATATAGAAATCACTTTAAGATTCTCTTTTTAAGCTGTTCGTTAAAACACTAGTGCTTAGGAAATCTATTGGAGGCAGAAGCAGTCAAGGGTAGCCTAGGGTTAGGGTTAGGCTTAGGGTTAGGCTTAGGGTACGGCTTAGGGTACGAGTTCGGGGAGGGTTTCGGGTACGGCGTAGGTTATGGGTTAGGGTTAGGGTTAGGGTTAGTGTTAGGGTTAGGGCTCGGTTTAGGGTAGGGGTTAGGATTAGGGTACGTGTTAGGGTTAGGGTAGGGGTTAGGGTTAGGGTACGCGTTAGGGTTAGGGTAGTTATTAAACCTATCCCACTCTCTAGATACCCCTTAGCACGTAAGGGAATATTATTTGGGGGTGCAGCCATGGAGAAGAGTTTAGACACTAGGATAAGATAAGGAACACACCCATTATAAAGAAATCACATTAGGATTCTCTTTTTAAGCTGTTCCTTAAAACACTAGTGCTTAGGAAATCTATTGGAGGCAGAAGCAGTCAAGGGTAGCCTAGGGTTAGGGTTAGGCTTAGGGTTAGGCTTAGGGTACGGCTTAGGTTACGGGTTCGGGGAGGGGTGAGGCTACGGCGTAGGGTATGGGTTAGGGTTAGGGTTAGGGTTAGTGTTAGGGTTAGGGCTCGGTTTAGGGTACGGTTAGGATTAGGGTACGTGTTAGGTTTAGGGTAGGGATTAGGGTTAGGGTACGCGTTAGGGTTAGGGTAGTTAGTAAACCTATCCCACTCTCTAGATACCTATTAGCACGTAAAGGAATATTATTTGGGGTTCCAGCCATGGAGAAGAATTTAGACACTAGGATAAGATAAGGAACACACCCATTATAAAGAAATCACATTAGGATTCTCTTTTTAAGCTGTTGCTTAAAACACTAGTGCTTAGGAAATCTATTGGAGGCAGAAGCAGTCAAGGGTAGCCTAGGGTTAGTGTTAGGCTTAGGGTTAGGCTTAGGGTACGGCTTACGGTACGGGTTTGGGGAGGGGTTCAGGTACGGCGTAGGGTATGGGTTAGGGTTAGGGTTAGTGTTAGTGTTAGGGTTAGGGCTCGGTTTAGGGTACGGGTTAGGATTAGGGTACGTGTTAGTGTTAGGTTAGGGGTTAGGGTTAGAGTACGCATTAGGGTTAGGGTAGTTATTAAACCTATCCCACTCTCTAGATACCCCTTAGCACGTAAGGAAATATTATTTGGGGGTGCAGCCATGGAGAAGAGTTTAGACACTAGGATAAGATAAGGAACACACCCATTATAAAGAAATCACATTAGGATTCTCTTTTTAAGCTGTTCCTTAAAACACTAGTGCTTAGGAAATCTATTGGAGGCAGAAGCAGTCAAGGGTAGCCTAGGGTTAGGGTTAGGCTTAGGGTTAGGTTTAGGGTACGGCTTGGGGAATGGGTTCGGGGAGGGGTTCGGGTACGGCGTAGGGTATGGGTTAGGGTTAGGGTTAGGGTTAGTGTTAGGGTTAGGGCTCGGTTTAGGGTACGGGTTAGGATTAGGGTACGTGTTAGGGTTAGGGTAGGGGTTAGGGTTAGGGTATGCGTTAGGGTTAGGTTAGTTATTAAACCTATCCCACTCTCTAGATACCCCTTAGCACGTAAAGGAATATTATTTGGGGGTGCAGCCATGGAGAAGAGTTTTGACACTAAGATAAGATAAGGAACACACCCATTATAAAGAAATCACATTAGGATTCTCTTTTTAAGCTGTTCCTTAAAACACTAGTGCTTAGGAAATCTATTGGAGGCAGAAGCAGTCAAGGGTAGCCTAGGGTTAGGGTTAGGCTTAGGGTTAGGCTTAGGGTACGGCTTAGGGTACGGGTTCGGGGAGGGTTTCGGGTACGGCGTAGGGTATGGGTTAGGGTTAGGGTTAGGGTTAGTGTTAGGGTTAGGGCTCGGTTTAGGGTACGGTTAGGATTAGGGTACGTGTTAGGTTTAGGGTAGGGGTTAGGGTTAGGGTACGCGTTAGGGTTAGGGTAGTTAGTAAACCTATCCCACTCTCTAGATACCCCTTAGCACGTAAAGGAATATTATTTGGGGTTCCAGCCATGGAGAAGAATTTAGACACTAGGATAAGATAAGGAACACACCCATTATAAAGAAATCACATTAGGATTCTCTTTTTAAGCTGTTGCTTAAAACACTAGTGCTTAGGAAATCTATTGGAGGCAGAAGCAGTCAAGGGTAGCCTAGGGTTAGTGTTAGGCTTAGGGTTAGGCTTAGGGTACGGCTTAGGGTACGGGTTTGGGGAGGGGTTCAGGTACGGCGTAGGGTATGGGTTAGGGTTAGGGTTAGTGTTAGTGTTAGGGTTAGGGCTCGGTTTAGGGTACGGGTTAGGATTAGGGTACGTGTTAGTGTTAGGGTAGGGGTTAGGGTTAGAGTACGCATTAGGTTTAGGGTAGTTATTAAACCTATCCCACTCTCTAGATACCCCTTAGCACGTAAGGCAATATTATTTGGGGGTGCAGCCATGGAGAAGAGTTTAGACACTAGGATAAGATAAGGAACACACCCATTATAAAGAAATCACATTAGGATTCTCTTTTTAAGCTGTTCCTTAAAACACTAGTGCTTAGGAAATCAATTGGAGGCAGAAGCAGTCAAGGGTAGCCTAGGGTTAGGGTTAGGCTTAGGGTTCGGCTTAGGGTACGGCTTAGGGTACGGGTTCGGGGAGGGGTGCGGGTACGGCCTACGGTATGGGTTAGGGTTAGGGTTAGGGTTAGTGTTAGGGTTATGGCTCGGTTTAGGGTACGGGTTAGGATTAGGGTACGTGTTAGGGTTAGGGTAGGGGTTAGGTTTAGGGTACGCGTTAGGGTTAGGGTAGTTGTTAAACCTATCCCACTCTCTAGATACCCCTTAGCACGTAAAGGAATATTATTTGGGGGTCCAGCCATGGAGAAGAGTTTAGACACTAGGATAAGATAAGGAACACACCCATTATAAAGAAATCACATTAGGATTCTCTTTTTCAGCTCTTCCTTAAAACACTAGTGCTTAGGAAATCTATTGGAGGCAGAAGCAGTCAAGGGTAGCCTAGGGTTAGGGTTAGGCTTAGGGTTAGGCTTAGGGTACGGCTTAGGGTACGGGTTCGGGGAGGGTTTCGGGTACGGCGTAGGGTATGGGTTAGGGTTAGGGTTAGGGTTTGTGTTAGGGTTAGGGCTCGGTTTAGGGTACGGTTAGGATTAGGGTACGTGGTAGGTTTAGGGTAGGGGTTAGGGTTAGGGTACGCATTAGGGTTAGGGTCGTTAGTAAACCTATAACACTCTCTAGATACCCCTTAGCACGTAAAGGAATATTATTTGGGGGTCCAGCCATGGAGAAGAGTTTAGACACTAGGATAAGATAAGGAACACACCCATTATAAAGAAATCACATTAGGATTCTCTTTTTAAGCTGTTGCTTAAAACACTAGTGCTTAGGAAATCTATTGGAGGCAGAAGCAGTCAAGGGTAGCCTAGGGTTAGTGTTAGGCTTAGGGTTAGGCTTAGGGTATGGCTTAGGGTACGGGTTCGGGGAGGGTTTCGGGTACGGCGTAGGGTATGGGTTAGGGTTAGGGTTAGGGTTAGTGTTAGGGTTAGGGCTCGGTTTAGGGTACGGGTTAGGATTAGGGTACATGTTAGGGTTAGGGTAGGGGTTAGGGTTAGGGTACGCGTTAGGGTTAGGGTAGTTATTAAACCTATCCCACTCTCTAGATACCCCTTAGCACGTAAAGGAATATTATTTGGGGGTGCAGCCATGGAGAAGAGTTTAGACACTAGGATAAGATAAGGAACACACCCATTATAAAGAAATCACTTTAGGATTCTCTTTTTAAGCTGTTCTTAAAACACTAGTGCTTAGGAAATCTATTGGAGGCAGAAGCAGTCAAGGGTAGCCTAGGGTAAGGGTTAGGCTTAGGGTTAGGGTTAGGGTACGGCTTGGGGTATGGGTTCGGGGAGGTGTTCGTGTACGGCGTAGGGTATGGGTTAGGGTTAGGGTTTGGGTTAGTGTTAGGGTTAGGGCTCGGTTTAGGGTACGGGTTAGGATTAGGGTACGTGTTAGGGTTAGGGTAGGGGTTAG
Organism: Balaenoptera borealis; assembly: GCF_965194805.1. Taxonomy (NCBI): domain Eukaryota; kingdom Metazoa; phylum Chordata; class Mammalia; order Artiodactyla; family Balaenopteridae; genus Balaenoptera; species Balaenoptera borealis. The sequence continues at coordinate 208,580 of NW_028123274.1, forward strand.
GGTTAGGTTACGCGTTAGGGCTAGGGTAGTTAGTAAACCTATCCCACTCTCTAGCTCCCCCTTAGCACGTAAAGGAATATTATTTGGGGGTCCAGCCATGGAGAAGTGTTTAGACACTAGGATAAGATAAGGAACACACCCATTATAAAGAAATCACATTAGGATTCTCTTTTTAAGCTGTTCCTTAAAACACTACTGCTTAGGAAATCAATTGGAGGCAGAAGCAGTCAAGGGTAGCCTAGGGTTAGGGTTAGGCTTAGGGTTAGGTTTAGGGTATGGCTTAGGGTACGGGTTCGGGGAGGGGTGCGGGTACGGCGTAGGGTATGGGTTAGGGTTAGGGTTAGTGTTAGGGTTAGGGCTCGGTTTAGGGTACAGGTTAGTATTAGGGTACGTGTTAGGGTTAGGGTAGGGGTTAGGGTTAGGGTACGCGTTAGGGTTAGGGTAGTTATTAAACCTATCCCACTCTCTAGATACCCCTTAGCACGTAAGGGAATATTATTTGGGGGTGCAGCCATGGAGAAGAGTTTAGACACTAGGATAAGGTAAGGAACACACCCATTATAAAGAAATCACATTAGGATTCTCTTTTTAAGCTGTTCCTTAAAACAGTAGTGCTTAGGAAATCTATTGGAGGCAGAAGCAGTCAAGGGTAGCCTAGGGTTAGGGTTAGGCTTAGGGTTAGGCTTAGGGTACGGCTTAGGTTACGGGTTCGGGGAGGGGTGCGGGTACGGCGTAGGGTATGGGTTAGGGTTAGGGTTAGTGTTAGGGTTAGGGCTCGGTTTAGGGTACGGGTTAGGATTAGGGTACGTGTTAGGGTTAGGGTAGGGGTTAGGGTTAGGGTAAGCGTTAGGGTTAGGGTAGTTTTTAAACCTATCCCACTCTCTAGATACCCCTTAGCACGTAAAGGAATATTATTTGTGGGTCGAGCCATGGAGAAGAGTTTAGACACTAGGATAAGATAAGGAACACACCCATTATAAAGAAATCACTTTAGGATTCTCTTTTTAAGCTGTTCCTTAAAACACTAGTGCTTAGGAAATCTATTGGAGGCAGAAGCAGTCAAGGGTAGACTAGGGTTAGGGTTAGGCTTAGGGTTAGGGTTAGGGTACGGCTGGGGTATGGGTTCGGGGAGGTGTTTGTGTACGGCGTAGGGTATGGGTTAGGGTTAGGGTTTGGGTTAGTGTTAGGGTTAGGGCTCGGTTTAGGGTACGGGTTAGGATTAGGGTACGTGTTAGGGTTAGGGTAGGGGTTAGGGTTAGGTTACGCGTTAGGGCTAGGGTAGTTAGTAAACCTATCCCACTCTCTAGCTCCCCCTTAGCACGTAAAGGAATATTATTTGGGGGTCCAGCCATGGAGAAGAGTTTAGACACTAGGATAAGATAAGGAACACACCCATTATAAAGAAATCACATTAGGATTCTCTTTTTAAGCTGTTCCTTAAAACACTACTGCTTAGGAAATCAATTGGAGGCAGAAGCAGTCAAGGGTAGCCTAGGGTTAGGGTTAGGCTTAGGGTTAGGTTTAGGGTATGGCTTAGGGTACGGGTTCGGGGAGGTGTGCGGGTACGGCGTAGGGTATGGGTTAGGGTTAGGGTTAGGGTTAGTGTTAGGCTTAGGCCTCGGTTTAGGGTACAGGTTAGGATTAGGGTACGTGTTAGGGTTAGGGTAGGGGTTAGGGTTAGGGTACGCGTTAGGGTTAGGGTAGTTATTAAACCTATCCCACTCTCTAGATACCCCTTAGCACGTAAGGGAATATTATTTGGGGGTGCAGCCATGGAGAAGAGTTTAGACACTAGGATAAGATAAGGAACACACCCATTATAAAGAAATCACATTAGGATTCTCTTTTTAAGCTGTTCCTTAAAACAGTAGTGCTTAGGAAATCTATTGGAGGCAGAAGCAGTCAAGGGTAGCCTAGGGTTAGGGTTAGGCTTAGGGTTAGGCATAGGGTACGGCTTGGGGAATGGGTTCGGGGAGGGGTTCGGGTACGGCGTAGGGTATGGGTTAGGGTTAGGGTTAGGGTTAGTGTTAGGGTTAGGGCTCGGTTTAGGGTACGGGTTAGGATTAGGGTACGTGTTAGGGTTAGGGTTAGGGTATGCGTTAGGGTTAGGGTAGTTATTAAACCTATCCCACTCTCTAGATACCCCTTAGCACGTAAAGGAATATTATTTGGGGGTCCAGCCATGGAGAAGAGTTTAGACACTAGGATAAGATAAGGAACACACCCATTATAAAGAAATCACATTAGGATTCTCTTTTTAAGCTGTTCCTTAAAACACTAGTGCTTAGGAAATCTATTGGAGGCAGAAGCAGTCAAGGGTAGCCTAGGGTTAGGGTTAGGCTTAGGGTTAGGCTTAGGGTACGGCTTAGGGTACGGGTTCGGGGAGGGTTTCGGGTACGGCGTAGGGTATGGGTTAGGGTTAGGGTTAGGGTTAGTGTTAGGGTTAGGGCTCGGTTTAGGGTACGGGTTAGGATTAGGGTACGTGTTAGGGTTAGGGTAGGGGTTAGGGTTAGGGTACGCGTTAGGGTTAGGGTAGTTATTAAACCTATCCCACTCTCTAGATACCCCTTAGCACGTAAAGGAATATTATTTGAGGGTCCAGCCATGGAGAAGAGTTTAGACACTAGGATAAGATAAGGAACACACCCATTATAAAAAAATCACATTAGGATTCTCTTTTTAAGCTGTTCGTTAAAACACTAGTGCTTAGGAAATCTATTGGAGGCAGAAGCAGTCAAGGGTAGCCTAGGGTTAGGGTTAGGCTTAGGGTTAGGCTTAGGGTACGGCTTAGGGTACGGGTTCGGGGAGGGTTTCGGGTACGGCGTAGGGTATGGGTTAGGGTTAGGGTTAGGGTTAGTGTTAGGGTTAGGGCTCGGTTTAGGGTACAGTTAGGATTAGGGTACGTGTTAGGTTTAGGGTAGGGGTTAGGGTTAGGGTACGCGTTAGGGTTAGGGTAGTTAGTAAACCTATCCCACTCTCTAGATACCCCTTAGCACGTAAAGGAATATTATTTGGGGTTCCAGCCATGGAGAAGAATTTAGACACTAGGATAAGATAAGGAACACACCCATTATAAAGAAATCACATTAGGATTCTCTTTTTAAGCTGTTGCTTAAAACACTAGTGCTTAGGAAATCTATTGGAGGCAGAAGCAGTCAAGGGTAGCCTAGGGTTAGTGTTAGGCTTAGGGTTAGGCTTAGGGTACGGCTTAGGGTACGGGTTTGGGGAGGGGTTCAGGTACGGCGTAGGGTATGGGTTAGGGTTAGGGTTAGTGTTAGTGTTAGGGTTAGGGCTCGGTTTAGGGTACGGGTTAGGATTAGGGTACGTGTTAGTGTTAGGGTAGGGGTTAGGGTTAGAGTACGCATTAGGTTTAGGGTAGTTATTAAACCTATCCCACTCTCTAGATACCCCTTAGCACGTAAGGCAATATTATTTGGGGGTGCAGCCATGGAGAAGAGTTTAGACACTAGGATAAGATAAGGAACACACCCATTATAAAGAAATCACATTAGGATTCTCTTTTTAAGCTGTTCCTTAAAACACTAGTGCTTAGGAAATCAATTGGAGGCAGAAGCAGTCAAGGGTAGCCTAGGGTTAGGGTTAGGCTTAGGGTTCGGCTTAGGGTACGGCTTAGGGTACGGGTTCGGGGAGGGGTGCGGGTACGGCCTACGGTATGGGTTAGGGTTAGGGTTAGGGTTAGTGTTAGGGTTATGGCTCGGTTTAGGGTACGGGTTAGGATTAGGGTACGTGTTAGGGTTAGGGTAGGGGTTAGGTTTAGGGTACGCGTTAGGGTTAGGGTAGTTGTTAAACCTATCCCACTCTCTAGATACCCCTTAGCACGTAAAGGAATATTATTTGGGGGTCCAGCCATGGAGAAGAGTTTAGACACTAGGATAAGATAAGGAACACACCCATTATAAAGAAATCACATTAGGATTCTCTTTTTCAGCTCTTCCTTAAAACACTAGTGCTTAGGAAATCTATTGGAGGCAGAAGCAGTCAAGGGTAGCCTAGGGTTAGGGTTAGGCTTAGGGTTAGGCTTAGGGTACGGCTTAGGGTACGGGTTCGGGGAGGGTTTCGGGTACGGCGTAGGGTATGGGTTAGGGTTAGGGTTAGGGTTTGTGTTAGGGTTAGGGCTCGGTTTAGGGTACGGTTAGGATTAGGGTACGTGGTAGGTTTAGGGTAGGGGTTAGGGTTAGGGTACGCATTAGGGTTAGGGTCGTTAGTAAACCTATAACACTCTCTAGATACCCCTTAGCACGTAAAGGAATATTATTTGGGGGTCCAGCCATGGAGAAGAGTTTAGACACTAGGATAAGATAAGGAACACACCCATTATAAAGAAATCACATTAGGATTCTCTTTTTAAGCTGTTGCTTAAAACACTAGTGCTTAGGAAATCTATTGGAGGCAGAAGCAGTCAAGGGTAGCCTAGGGTTAGTGTTAGGCTTAGGGTTAGGCTTAGGGTATGGCTTAGGGTACGGGTTCGGGGAGGGTTTCGGGTACGGCGTAGGGTATGGGTTAGGGTTAGGGTTAGGGTTAGTGTTAGGGTTAGGGCTCGGTTTAGGGTACGGGTTAGGATTAGGGTACATGTTAGGGTTAGGGTAGGGGTTAGGGTTAGGGTACGCGTTAGGGTTAGGGTAGTTATTAAACCTATCCCACTCTCTAGATACCCCTTAGCACGTAAAGGAATATTATTTGGGGGTGCAGCCATGGAGAAGAGTTTAGACACTAGGATAAGATAAGGAACACACCCATTATAAAGAAATCACTTTAGGATTCTCTTTTTAAGCTGTTCTTAAAACACTAGTGCTTAGGAAATCTATTGGAGGCAGAAGCAGTCAAGGGTAGCCTAGGGTAAGGGTTAGGCTTAGGGTTAGGGTTAGGGTACGGCTTGGGGTATGGGTTCGGGGAGGTGTTCGTGTACGGCGTAGGGTATGGGTTAGGGTTAGGGTTTGGGTTAGTGTTAGGGTTAGGGCTCGGTTTAGGGTACGGGTTAGGATTAGGGTACGTGTTAGGGTTAGGGTAGGGGTTAGGGTTAGGTTACGCGTTAGGGCTAGGGTAGTTAGTAAACCTATCCCACTCTCTAGCTCCCCCTTAGCACGTAAAGGAATATTATTTGGGGGTCCAGCCATGGAGAAGTGTTTAGACACTAGGATAAGATAAGGAACACACCCATTATAAAGAAATCACATTAGGATTCTCTTTTTAAGCTGTTCCTTAAAACACTACTGCTTAGGAAATCAATTGGAGGCAGAAGCAGTCAAGGGTAGCCTAGGGTTAGGGTTAGGCTTAGGGTTAGGTTTAGGGTATGGCTTAGGGTACGGGTTCGGGGAGGGGTGCGGGTACGGCGTAGGGTATGGGTTAGGGTTAGGGTTAGTGTTAGGGTTAGGGCTCGGTTTAGGGTACAGGTTAGTATTAGGGTACGTGTTAGGGTTAGGGTAGGGGTTAGGGTTAGGGTACGCGTTAGGGTTAGGGTAGTTATTAAACCTATCCCACTCTCTAGATACCCCTTAGCACGTAAGGGAATATTATTTGGGGGTGCAGCCATGGAGAAGAGTTTAGACACTAGGATAAGGTAAGGAACACACCCATTATAAAGAAATCACATTAGGATTCTCTTTTTAAGCTGTTCCTTAAAACAGTAGTGCTTAGGAAATCTATTGGAGGCAGAAGCAGTCAAGGGTAGCCTAGGGTTAGGGTTAGGCTTAGGGTTAGGCTTAGGGTACGGCTTAGGTTACGGGTTCGGGGAGGGGTGCGGGTACGGCGTAGGGTATGGGTTAGGGTTAGGGTTAGTGTTAGGGTTAGGGCTCGGTTTAGGGTACGGGTTAGGATTAGGGTACGTGTTAGGGTTAGGGTAGGGGTTAGGGTTAGGGTAAGCGTTAGGGTTAGGGTAGTTATTAAACCTATCCCACTCTCTAGATACCCCTTAGCACGTAAAGGAATATTATTTGTGGGTCCAGCCATGGAGAAGAGTTTAGACACTAGGATAAGATAAGGAACACACCCATTATAAAGAAATCACTTTAGGATTCTCTTTTTAAGCTGTTCCTTAAAACACTAGTGCTTAGGAAATCTATTGGAGGCAGAAGCAGTCAAGGGTAGACTAGGGTTAGGGTTAGGCTTAGGGTTAGGGTTAGGGTACGGCTGGGGTATGGGTTCGGGGAGGTGTTCGTGTACGGCGTAGGGTATGGGTTAGGGTTAGGGTTTGGGTTAGTGTTAGGGTTAGGGCTCGGTTTAGGGTACGGGTTAGGATTAGGGTACGTGTTAGGGTTAGGGTAGGGGTTAGGGTTAGGTTACGCGTTAGGGCTAGGGTAGTTAGTAAACCTATCCCACTCTCTAGCTCCCCCTTAGCACGTAAAGGAATATTATTTGGGGGTCCAGCCATGGAGAAGAGTTTAGACACTAGGATAAGATAAGGAACACACCCATTATAAAGAAATCACATTAGGATTCTCTTTTTAAGCTGTTCCTTAAAACACTACTGCTTAGGAAATCAATTGGAGGCAGAAGCAGTCAAGGGTAGCCTAGGGTTAGGGTTAGGCTTAGGGTTAGGTTTAGGGTATGGCTTAGGGTACGGGTTCGGGGAGGTGTGCGGGTACGGCGTAGGGTATGGGTTAGGGTTAGGGTTAGGGTTAGTGTTAGGCTTAGGCCTCGGTTTAGGGTACAGGTTAGGATTAGGGTACGTGTTAGGGTTAGGGTAGGGGTTAGGGTTAGGGTACGCGTTAGGGTTAGGGTAGTTATTAAACCTATCCCACTCTCTAGATACCCCTTAGCACGTAAGGGGAATATTATTTGGGGGTGCAGCCATGGAGAAGAGTTTAGACACTAGGATAAGATAAGGAACACACCCATTATAAAGAAATCACATTAGGATTCTCTTTTTAAGCTGTTCCTTAAAACAGTAGTGCTTAGGAAATCTATTGGAGGCAGAAGCAGTCAAGGGTAGCCTAGGGTTAGGGTTAGGCTTAGGGTTAGGCATAGGGTACGGCTTGGGGAATGGGTTCGGGGAGGGGTTCGGGTACGGCGTAGGGTATGGGTTAGGGTTAGGGTTAGGGTTAGTGTTAGGGTTAGGGCTCGGTTTAGGGTACGGGTTAGGATTAGGGTACGTGTTAGGGTTAGGGTTAGGGTATGCGTTAGGGTTAGGGTAGTTATTAAACCTATCCCACTCTCTAGATACCCCTTAGCACGTAAAGGAATATTATTTGGGGGTCCAGCCATGGAGAAGAGTTTAGACACTAGGATAAGATAAGGAACACACCCATTATAAAGAAATCACATTAGGATTCTCTTTTTAAGCTGTTCCTTAAAACACTAGTGCTTAGGAAATCTATTGGAGGCAGAAGCAGTCAAGGGTAGCCTAGGGTTAGGGTTAGGCTTAGGGTTAGGCTTAGGGTACGGCTTAGGGTACGGGTTCGGGGAGGGGTGCGGGTACGGCGTAGGGTATGGGTTAGGGTTAGGGTTAGGGTTAGTGTTAGGGTTAGGGCTCGGTTTAGGGTACGGGTTAGGATTAGGGTACGTGTTAGGGTTAGGGTAGGGGTTAGGGTTAGGGTACGCGTTAGGGTTAGGGTAGTTATTAAACCTATCCCAATCTCTAGATACCCCTTAGCACGTAAAGGAATATTATTTGAGGGTCCAGCCATGGAGAAAAGTTTAGACACTAGGATAAGATAAGGAACACACCCATTATAAAGAAATCACATTAGGATTCTCTTTTTAAGCTGTTCCTTAAAACACTAGTGCTTAGGAAATCTATTGGAGGCAGAAGCAGTCAAGGGTAGCCTAGGGTTAGGGTTAGGCTTAGGGTTAGGCTTAGGGTACGGCTTAGGGTACGAGTTCGGGGAGGGTTTCGGGTACGGCGTAGGGTATGGGTTAGGGTTAGGGTTAGGGTTAGTGTTAGGGTTAGGGCTCGGTTTAGGGTAGGGGTTAGGATTAGGGTACGTGTTAGGGTTAGGGTAGGGGTTAGGGTTAGGGTACGCGTTAGGGTTAGGGTAGTTATTAAACCTATCCCACTCTCTAGATACCCCTTAGCACGTAAAGGAATATTATTTGGGGGTCCAGCCATGGAGAAGAGTTTAGACACTAGGATAAGATAAGGAACACACCCATTATAAAGAAATCACTTTAGGATTCTCTTTTTAAGCTGTTCCTTAAAACAGTAGTGCTTAGGAAATCTATTGGAGGCAGAAGCAGTCAAGGGTAGCCTAGGGTTAGGGTTAGGCTTAGGGTTAGGGTTAGGGTACGGCTTGGGGTATTGGTTCGGGGAGGTGTTCGTGTACGGCGTAGGGTATGGGTTAGGGTTAGGGTTTGGGTTAGTGTTAGGGTTAGGGCTCGGTTTAGGGTACGGGTTAGGATTAGGGTACGTGTTAGGGTTAGGGTAGGGGTTAGGGTTAGGTTACGCGTTAGGGCTAGGGTAGTTAGTAAACCTCTCCCACTCTCTAGCTCCCCCTTAGCACGTAAAGGAATATTATTTGGGGGTCCAGCCATGGAGAAGAGTTTAGACACTAGGATAAGATAAGGAACACACCCATTATAAAGAAATCACATTAGGATTCTCTTTTTAAGCTGTTCCTTAAAACACTACTGCTTAGGAAATCAATTGGAGGCAGAAGCAGTCAAGGGTAGCCTAGGGTTAGGGTTAGGCTTAGGGTTAGGTTTAGGGTATGGCTTAGGGTACGGGTTCGGGGAGGTGTGCGGGTACGGCGTAGGGTATGGGTTAGGGTTAGGGTTAGGGTTAGTGTTAGGGTTAGGCCTCGGTTTAGGGTACAGGTTAGGATTAGGGTACGTGTTAGGGTTAGGGTAGGGGTTAGGGTTAGGGTACGCGTTAGGGTTAGGGTAGTTATTAAACCTATCCCACTCTCTAGATACCCCTTAGCACGTAAGGGAATATTATTTGGGGGTGCAGCCATGGAGAAGAGTTTAGACACTAGGATAAGATAAGGAACACACCCATTATAAAGAAATCACATTAGGATTCTCTTTTTAAGCTGTTCCTTAAAACACTAGTGCTTAGGAAATCTATTGGAGGCAGAAGCAGTCAAGGGTAGCCTAGGGTTAGGGTTAGGCTTAGGGTTAGGCTTAGGGTACGGCCTAGGTTACGGGTTCGGGTAGGGGTGCGGGTACGGCGTAGGGTATGGGTTAGGGTTAGGGTTAGTGTTAGGGTTAGGGCTCGGTTTAGGGTATGGTTAGGATTAGGGTACGTGTTAGGTTTAGGGTAGGGATTAGGGTTAGGGTACGCGTTAGGGTTAGGGTAGTTAGTAAACCTATCCCACTCTCTAGATACCCCTTAGCACGTAAAGGAATATTATTTGGGGTTCCAGCCATGGAGAAGAATTTAGACACTAGGATAAGATAAGGAACACACCCATTATAAAGAAATCACATTAGGATTCTCTTTTTAAGCTGTTGCTTAAAACACTAGTGCTTAGGAAATCTATTGGAGGCAGAAGCAGTCAAGGGTAGCCTAGGGTTAGTGTTAGGCTTAGGGTTAGGCTTAGGGTACGGCTTACGGTACGGGTTTGGGGAGGGGTTCAGGTACGGCGTAGGGTATGGGTTAGGGTTAGGGTTAGTGTTAGTGTTAGGGTTAGGGCTCGGTTTAGGGTACGGGTTAGGATTAGGGTACGTGTTAGTGTTAGGTTAGGGGTTAGGGTTAGAGTACGCATTAGGGTTAGGGTAGTTATTAAACCTATCCCACTCTCTAGATACCCCTTAGCACGTAAGGAAATATTATTTGGGGGTGCAGCCATGGAGAAGAGTTTAGACACTAGGATAAGATAAGGAACACACCCATTATAAAGAAATCACATTAGGATTCTCTTTTTAAGCTGTTCCTTAAAACACTAGTGCTTAGGAAATCTATTGGAGGCAGAAGCAATCAAGGGTAGCCTAGGGTTAGGGTTAGGCTTAGGGTTCGGCTTAGGGTACGGCTTAGGGTACGGGTTCGGGGAGGGGTGCGGGTACGGCCTACGGTATGGGTTAGGGTTAGGGTTAGGGTTAGTGTTAGGGTTATGGCTCGGTTTAGGGTACGGGTTAGGATTAGGGTACGTGTTAGGGTTAGGGTAGGGGTTAGGTTTAGGGTACGCGTTAGGGTTAGGGTAGTTGTTAAACCTATCCCACTCTCTAGATACCCCTTAGCACGTAAAGGAATATTATTTGGGGGTCCAGCCATGGAGAAGAGTTTAGACACTAGGATAAGATAAGGAACACACCCATTATAAAGAAATCACATTAGGATTCTCTTTTTCAGCTCTTCCTTAAAACACTAGTGCTTAGGAAATCTATTGGAGGCAGAAGCAGTCAAGGGTAGCCTAGGGTTAGGGTTAGGCTTAGGGTTAGGCTTAGGGTACGGCTTAGGGTACGGGTTCGGGGAGGGTTTCGGGTACGGCGTAGGGTATGGGTTAGGGTTAGGGTTAGGGTTTGTGTTAGGGTTAGGGCTCGGTTTAGGGTACGGTTAGGATTAGGGTACGTGGTAGGTTTAGGGTAGGGGTTAGGGTTAGGGTACGCATTAGGGTTAGGGTCGTTAGTAAACCTATAACACTCTCTAGATACCCCTTAGCACGTAAAGGAATATTATTTGGGGGTCCAGCCATGGAGAAGAGTTTAGACACTAGGATAAGATAAGGAACACACCCATTATAAAGAAATCACATTAGGATTCTCTTTTTAAGCTGTTGCTTAAAACACTAGTGCTTAGGAAATCTATTGGAGGCAGAAGCAGTCAAGGGTAGCCTAGGGTTAGTGTTAGGCTTAGGGTTAGGCTTAGGGTATGGCTTAGGGTACGGGTTCGGGGAGGGTTTCGGGTACGGCGTAGGGTATGGGTTAGGGTTAGGGTTAGGGTTAGTGTTAGGGTTAGGGCTCGGTTTAGGGTACGGGTTAGGATTAGGGTACATGTTAGGGTTAGGGTAGGGGTTAGGGTTAGGGTACGCGTTAGGGTTAGGGTAGTTATTAAACCTATCCCACTCTCTAGATACCCCTTAGCACGTAAAGGAATATTATTTGGGGGTGCAGCCATGGAGAAGAGTTTAGACACTAGGATAAGATAAGGAACACACCCATTATAAAGAAATCACTTTAGGATTCTCTTTTTAAGCTGTTCTTAAAACACTAGTGCTTAGGAAATCTATTGGAGGCAGAAGCAGTCAAGGGTAGCCTAGGGTAAGGGTTAGGCTTAGGGTTAGGGTTAGGGTACGGCTTGGGGTATGGGTTCGGGGAGGTGTTCGTGTACGGCGTAGGGTATGGGTTAGGGTTAGGGTTTGGGTTAGTGTTAGGGTTAGGGCTCGGTTTAGGGTACGGGTTAGGATTAGGGTACGTGTTAGGGTTAGGGTAGGGGTTAGGGTTAGGTTACGCGTTAGGGCTAGGGTAGTTAGTAAACCTATCCCACTCTCTAGCTCCCCCTTAGCACGTAAAGGAATATTATTTGGGGGTCCAGCCATGGAGAAGTGTTTAGACACTAGGATAAGATAAGGAACACACCCATTATAAAGAAATCACATTAGGATTCTCTTTTTAAGCTGTTCCTTAAAACACTACTGCTTAGGAAATCAATTGGAGGCAGAAGCAGTCAAGGGTAGCCTAGGGTTAGGGTTAGGCTTAGGGTTAGGTTTAGGGTATGGCTTAGGGTACGGGTTCGGGGAGGGGTGCGGGTACGGCGTAGGGTATGGGTTAGGGTTAGGGTTAGTGTTAGGGTTAGGGCTCGGTTTAGGGTACAGGTTAGTATTAGGGTACGTGTTAGGGTTAGGGTAGGGGTTAGGGTTAGGGTACGCGTTAGGGTTAGGGTAGTTATTAAACCTATCCCACTCTCTAGATACCCCTTAGCACGTAAGGGAATATTATTTGGGGGTGCAGCCATGGAGAAGAGTTTAGACACTAGGATAAGGTAAGGAACACACCCATTATAAAGAAATCACATTAGGATTCTCTTTTTAAGCTGTTCCTTAAAACAGTAGTGCTTAGGAAATCTATTGGAGGCAGAAGCAGTCAAGGGTAGCCTAGGGTTAGGGTTAGGCTTAGGGTTAGGCTTAGGGTACGGCTTAGGTTACGGGTTCGGGGAGGGGTGCGGGTACGGCGTAGGGTATGGGTTAGGGTTAGGGTTAGTGTTAGGGTTAGGGCTCGGTTTAGGGTACGGGTTAGGATTAGGGTACGTGTTAGGGTTAGGGTAGGGGTTAGGGTTAGGGTAAGCGTTAGGGTTAGGGTAGTTATTAAACCTATCCCACTCTCTAGATACCCCTTAGCACGTAAAGGAATATTATTTGTGGGTCCAGCCATGGAGAAGAGTTTAGACACTAGGATAAGATAAGGAACACACCCATTATAAAGAAATCACTTTAGGATTCTCTTTTTAAGCTGTTCCTTAAAACACTAGTGCTTAGGAAATCTATTGGAGGCAGAAGCAGTCAAGGGTAGACTAGGGTTAGGGTTAGGCTTAGGGTTAGGGTTAGGGTACGGCTGGGGTATGGGTTCGGGGAGGTGTTCGTGTACGGCGTAGGGTATGGGTTAGGGTTAGGGTTTGGGTTAGTGTTAGGGTTAGGGCTCGGTTTAGGGTACGGGTTAGGATTAGGGTACGTGTTAGGGTTAGGGTAGGGGTTAGGGTTAGGTTACGCGTTAGGGCTAGGGTAGTTAGTAAACCTATCCCACTCTCTAGCTCCCCCTTAGCACGTAAAGGAATATTATTTGGGGGTCCAGCCATGGAGAAGAGTTTAGACACTAGGATAAGATAAGGAACACACCCATTATAAAGAAATCACATTAGGATTCTCTTTTTAAGCTGTTCCTTAAAACACTACTGCTTAGGAAATCAATTGGAGGCAGAAGCAGTCAAGGGTAGCCTAGGGTTAGGGTTAGGCTTAGGGTTAGGTTTAGGGTATGGCTTAGGGTACGGGTTCGGGGAGGTGTGCGGGTACGGCGTAGGGTATGGGTTAGGGTTAGGGTTAGGGTTAGTGTTAGGCTTAGGCCTCGGTTTAGGGTACAGGTTAGGATTAGGGTACGTGTTAGGGTTAGGGTAGGGGTTAGGGTTAGGGTACGCGTTAGGGTTAGGGTAGTTATTAAACCTATCCCACTCTCTAGATACCCCTTAGCACGTAAGGGGAATATTATTTGGGGGTGCAGCCATGGAGAAGAGTTTAGACACTAGGATAAGATAAGGAACACACCCATTATAAAGAAATCACATTAGGATTCTCTTTTTAAGCTGTTCCTTAAAACAGTAGTGCTTAGGAAATCTATTGGAGGCAGAAGCAGTCAAGGGTAGCCTAGGGTTAGGGTTAGGCTTAGGGTTAGGCATAGGGTACGGCTTGGGGAATGGGTTCGGGGAGGGGTTCGGGTACGGCGTAGGGTATGGGTTAGGGTTAGGGTTAGGGTTAGTGTTAGGGTTAGGGCTCGGTTTAGGGTACGGGTTAGGATTAGGGTACGTGTTAGGGTTAGGGTTAGGGTATGCGTTAGGGTTAGGGTAGTTATTAAACCTATCCCACTCTCTAGATACCCCTTAGCACGTAAAGGAATATTATTTGGGGGTCCAGCCATGGAGAAGAGTTTAGACACTAGGATAAGATAAGGAACACACCCATTATAAAGAAATCACATTAGGATTCTCTTTTTAAGCTGTTCCTTAAAACACTAGTGCTTAGGAAATCTATTGGAGGCAGAAGCAGTCAAGGGTAGCCTAGGGTTAGGGTTAGGCTTAGGGTTAGGCTTAGGGTACGGCTTAGGGTACGGGTTCGGGGAGGGGTGCGGGTACGGCGTAGGGTATGGGTTAGGGTTAGGGTTAGGGTTAGTGTTAGGGTTAGGGCTCGGTTTAGGGTACGGTTTAGGATTAGGGTACGTGTTAGGGTTAGGGTAGGGGTTAGGGTTAGGGTACGCGTTAGGGTTAGGGTAGTTATTAAACCTATCCCAATCTCTAGATACCCCTTAGCACGTAAAGGAATATTATTTGAGGGTCCAGCCATGGAGAAAAGTTTAGACACTAGGATAAGATAAGGAACACACCCATTATAAAGAAATCACATTAGGATTCTCTTTTTAAGCTGTTCCTTAAAACACTAGTGCTTAGGAAATCTATTGGAGGCAGAAGCAGTCAAGGGTAGCCTAGGGTTAGGGTTAGGCTTAGGGTTAGGCTTAGGGTACGGCTTAGGGTACGAGTTCGGGGAGGGTTTCGGGTACGGCGTAGGGTATGGGTTAGGGTTAGGGTTAGGGTTAGTGTTAGGGTTAGGGCTCGGTTTAGGGTAGGGGTTAGGATTAGGGTACGTGTTAGGGTTAGGGTAGGGGTTAGGGTTAGGGTACGCGTTAGGGTTAGGGTAGTTATTAAACCTATCCCACTCTCTAGATACCCCTTAGCACGTAAAGGAATATTATTTGGGGGTCCAGCCATGGAGAAGAGTTTAGACACTAGGATAAGATAAGGAACACACCCATTATAAAGAAATCACTTTAGGATTCTCTTTTTAAGCTGTTCCTTAAAACAGTAGTGCTTAGGAAATCTATTGGAGGCAGAAGCAGTCAAGGGTAGCCTAGGGTTAGGGTTAGGCTTAGGGTTAGGGTTAGGGTACGGCTTGGGGTATTGGTTCGGGGAGGTGTTCGTGTACGGCGTAGGGTATGGGTTAGGGTTAGGGTTTGGGTTAGTGTTAGGGTTAGGGCTCGGTTTAGGGTACGGGTTAGGATTAGGGTACGTGTTAGGGTTAGGGTAGGGGTTAGGGTTAGGTTACGCGTTAGGGCTAGGGTAGTTAGTAAACCTCTCCCACTCTCTAGCTCCTCCTTAGCACGTAAAGGAATATTATTTGGGGGTCCAGCCATGGAGAAGAGTTTAGACACTAGGATAAGATAAGGAACACACCCATTATAAAGAAATCACATTAGGATTCTCTTTTTAAGCTGTTCCTTAAAACACTACTGCTTAGGAAATCAATTGGAGGCAGAAGCAGTCAAGGGTAGCCTAGGGTTAGGGTTAGGCTTAGGGTTAGGTTTAGGGTATGGCTTAGGGTACGGGTTCGGGGAGGTGTGCGGGTACGGCGTAGGGTATGGGTTAGGGTTAGGGTTAGGGTTAGTGTTAGGGTTAGGCCTCGGTTTAGGGTACAGGTTAGGATTAGGGTACGTGTTAGGGTTAGGGTAGGGGTTAGGGTTAGGGTACGCGTTAGGGTTAGGGTAGTTATTAAACCTATCCCACTCTCTAGATACCCCTTAGCACGTAAGGGAATATTATTTGGGGGTGCAGCCATGGAGAAGAGTTTAGACACTAGGATAAGATAAGGAACACACCCATTATAAAGAAATCACATTAGGATTCTCTTTTTAAGCTGTTCCTTAAAACACTAGTGCTTAGGAAATCTATTGGAGGCAGAAGCAGTCAAGGGTAGCCTAGGGTTAGGGTTAGGCTTAGGGTTAGGCTTAGGGTACGGCCTAGGTTACGGGTTCGGGGAGGGGTGCGGGTACGGCGTAGGGTATGGGTTAGGGTTAGGGTTAGTGTTAGGGTTAGGGCTCGGTTTAGGGTATGGTTAGGATTAGGGTACGTGTTAGGTTTAGGGTAGGGATTAGGGTTAGGGTACGCGTTAGGGTTAGGGTAGTTAGTAAACCTATCCCACTCTCTAGATACCCCTTAGCACGTAAAGGAATATTATTTGGGGTTCCAGCCATGGAGAAGAATTTAGACACTAGGATAAGATAAGGAACACACCCATTATAAAGAAATCACATTAGGATTCTCTTTTTAAGCTGTTGCTTAAAACACTAGTGCTTAGGAAATCTATTGGAGGCAGAAGCAGTCAAGGGTAGCCTAGGGTTAGTGTTAGGCTTAGGGTTAGGCTTAGGGTACGGCTTACGGTACGGGTTTGGGGAGGGTTTCAGGTACGGCGTAGGGTATGGGTTAGGGTTAGGGTTAGTGTTAGTGTTAGGGTTAGGGCTCGGTTTAGGGTACGGGTTAGGATTAGGGTACGTGTTAGTGTTAGGTTAGGGGTTAGGGTTAGAGTACGCATTAGGGTTAGGGTAGTTATTAAACCTATCCCACTCTCTAGATACCCCTTAGCACGTAAGGAAATATTATTTGGGGGTGCAGCCATGGAGAAGAGTTTAGACACTAGGATAAGATAAGGAACACACCCATTATAAAGAAATCACATTAGGATTCTCTTTTTAAGCTGTTCCTTAAAACACTAGTGCTTAGGAAATCTATTGGAGGCAGAAGCAATCAAGGGTAGCCTAGGGTTAGGGTTAGGCTTAGGGTTCGGCTTAGGGTACGGCTTAGGGTACGGGTTCGGGGAGGGGTGCGGGTACGGCCTACGGTATGGGTTAGGGTTAGGGTTAGGGTTAGTGTTAGGGTTATGGCTCGGTTTAGGGTACGGGTTAGGATTAGGGTACGTGTTAGGGTTAGGGTAGGGGTTAGGTTTAGGGTACGCGTTAGGGTTAGGGTAGTTGTTAAACCTATCCCACTCTCTAGATACCCCTTAGCACGTAAAGGAATATTATTTGGGGGTCCAGCCATGGAGAAGAGTTTAGACACTAGGATAAGATAAGGAACACACCCATTATAAAGAAATCACATTAGGATTCTCTTTTTCAGCTCTTCCTTAAAACACTAGTGCTTAGGAAATCTATTGGAGGCAGAAGCAGTCAAGGGTAGCCTAGGGTTAGGGTTAGGCTTAGGGTTAGGCTTAGGGTACGGCTTAGGGTACGGGTTCGGGGAGGGTTTCGGGTACGGCGTAGGGTATGGGTTAGGGTTAGGGTTAGGGTTTGTGTTAGGGTTAGGGCTCGGTTTAGGGTACGGTTAGGATTAGGGTACGTGGTAGGTTTAGGGTAGGGGTTAGGGTTAGGGTACGCATTAGGGTTAGGGTCGTTAGTAAACCTATAACACTCTCTAGATACCCCTTAGCACGTAAAGGAATATTATTTGGGGGTCCAGCCATGGAGAAGAGTTTAGACACTAGGATAAGATAAGGAACACACCCATTATAAAGAAATCACATTAGGATTCTCTTTTTAAGCTGTTGCTTAAAACACTAGTGCTTAGGAAATCTATTGGAGGCAGAAGCAGTCAAGGGTAGCCTAGGGTTAGTGTTAGGCTTAGGGTTAGGCTTAGGGTATGGCTTAGGGTACGGGTTCGGGGAGGGTTTCGGGTACGGCGTAGGGTATGGGTTAGGGTTAGGGTTAGGGTTAGTGTTAGGGTTAGGGCTCGGTTTAGGGTACGGGTTAGGATTAGGGTACATGTTAGGGTTAGGGTAGGGGTTAGGGTTAGGGTACGCGTTAGGGTTAGGGTAGTTATTAAACCTATCCCACTCTCTAGATACCCCTTAGCACGTAAAGGAATATTATTTGGGGGTGCAGCCATGGAGAAGAGTTTAGACACTAGGATAAGATAAGGAACACACCCATTATAAAGAAATCACTTTAGGATTCTCTTTTTAAGCTGTTCTTAAAACACTAGTGCTTAGGAAATCTATTGGAGGCAGAAGCAGTCAAGGGTAGCCTAGGGTAAGGGTTAGGCTTAGGGTTAGGGTTAGGGTACGGCTTGGGGTATGGGTTCGGGGAGGTGTTCGTGTACGGCGTAGGGTATGGGTTAGGGTTAGGGTTTGGGTTAGTGTTAGGGTTAGGGCTCGGTTTAGGGTACGGGTTAGGATTAGGGTACGTGTTAGGGTTAGGGTAGGGGTTAGGGTTAGGTTACGCGTTAGGGCTAGGGTAGTTAGTAAACCTATCCCACTCTCTAGCTCCCCCTTAGCACGTAAAGGAATATTATTTGGGGGTCCAGCCATGGAGAAGTGTTTAGACACTAGGATAAGATAAGGAACACACCCATTATAAAGAAATCACATTAGGATTCTCTTTTTAAGCTGTTCCTTAAAACACTACTGCTTAGGAAATCAATTGGAGGCAGAAGCAGTCAAGGGTAGCCTAGGGTTAGGGTTAGGCTTAGGGTTAGGTTTAGGGTATGGCTTAGGGTACGGGTTCGGGGAGGGGTGCGGGTACGGCGTAGGGTATGGGTTAGGGTTAGGGTTAGTGTTAGGGTTAGGGCTCGGTTTAGGGTACAGGTTAGTATTAGGGTACGTGTTAGGGTTAGGGTAGGGGTTAGGGTTAGGGTACGCGTTAGGGTTAGGGTAGTTATTAAACCTATCCCACTCTCTAGATACCCCTTAGCACGTAAGGGAATATTATTTGGGGGTGCAGCCATGGAGAAGAGTTTAGACACTAGGATAAGGTAAGGAACACACCCATTATAAAGAAATCACATTAGGATTCTCTTTTTAAGCTGTTCCTTAAAACAGTAGTGCTTAGGAAATCTATTGGAGGCAGAAGCAGTCAAGGGTAGCCTAGGGTTAGGGTTAGGCTTAGGGTTAGGCTTAGGGTACGGCTTAGGTTACGGGTTCGGGGAGGGGTGCGGGTACGGCGTAGGGTATGGGTTAGGGTTAGGGTTAGTGTTAGGGTTAGGGCTCGGTTTAGGGTACGGGTTAGGATTAGGGTACGTGTTAGGGTTAGGGTAGGGGTTAGGGTTAGGGTAAGCGTTAGGGTTAGGGTAGTTATTAAACCTATCCCACTCTCTAGATACCCCTTAGCACGTAAAGGAATATTATTTGTGGGTCCAGCCATGGAGAAGAGTTTAGACACTAGGATAAGATAAGGAACACACCCATTATAAAGAAATCACTTTAGGATTCTCTTTTTAAGCTGTTCCTTAAAACACTAGTGCTTAGGAAATCTATTGGAGGCAGAAGCAGTCAAGGGTAGACTAGGGTTAGGGTTAGGCTTAGGGTTAGGGTTAGGGTACGGCTGGGGTATGGGTTCGGGGAGGTGTTCGTGTACGGCGTAGGGTATGGGTTAGGGTTAGGGTTTGGGTTAGTGTTAGGGTTAGGGCTCGGTTTAGGGTACGGGTTAGGATTAGGGTACGTGTTAGGGTTAGGGTAGGGGTTAGGGTTAGGTTACGCGTTAGGGCTAGGGTAGTTAGTAAACCTATCCCACTCTCTAGCTCCCCCTTAGCACGTAAAGGAATATTATTTGGGGGTCCAGCCATGGAGAAGAGTTTAGACACTAGGATAAGATAAGGAACACACCCATTATAAAGAAATCACATTAGGATTCTCTTTTTAAGCTGTTCCTTAAAACACTACTGCTTAGGAAATCAATTGGAGGCAGAAGCAGTCAAGGGTAGCCTAGGGTTAGGGTTAGGCTTAGGGTTAGGTTTAGGGTATGGCTTAGGGTACGGGTTCGGGGAGGTGTGCGGGTACGGCGTAGGGTATGGGTTAGGGTTAGGGTTAGGGTTAGTGTTAGGCTTAGGCCTCGGTTTAGGGTACAGGTTAGGATTAGGGTACGTGTTAGGGTTAGGGTAGGGGTTAGGGTTAGGGTACGCGTTAGGGTTAGGGTAGTTATTAAACCTATCCCACTCTCTAGATACCCCTTAGCACGTAAGGGGAATATTATTTGGGGGTGCAGCCATGGAGAAGAGTTTAGACACTAGGATAAGATAAGGAACACACCCATTATAAAGAAATCACATTAGGATTCTCTTTTTAAGCTGTTCCTTAAAACAGTAGTGCTTAGGAAATCTATTGGAGGCAGAAGCAGTCAAGGGTAGCCTAGGGTTAGGGTTAGGCTTAGGGTTAGGCATAGGGTACGGCTTGGGGAATGGGTTCGGGGAGGGGTTCGGGTACGGCGTAGGGTATGGGTTAGGGTTAGGGTTAGGGTTAGTGTTAGGGTTAGGGCTCGGTTTAGGGTACGGGTTAGGATTAGGGTACGTGTTAGGGTTAGGGTTAGGGTATGCGTTAGGGTTAGGGTAGTTATTAAACCTATCCCACTCTCTAGATACCCCTTAGCACGTAAAGGAATATTATTTGGGGGTCCAGCCATGGAGAAGAGTTTAGACACTAGGATAAGATAAGGAACACACCCATTATAAAGAAATCACATTAGGATTCTCTTTTTAAGCTGTTCCTTAAAACACTAGTGCTTAGGAAATCTATTGGAGGCAGAAGCAGTCAAGGGTAGCCTAGGGTTAGGGTTAGGCTTAGGGTTAGGCTTAGGGTACGGCTTAGGGTACGGGTTCGGGGAGGGGTGCGGGTACGGCGTAGGGTATGGGTTAGGGTTAGGGTTAGGGTTAGTGTTAGGGTTAGGGCTCGGTTTAGGGTACGGGTTAGGATTAGGGTACGTGTTAGGGTTAGGGTAGGGGTTAGGGTTAGGGTACGCGTTAGGGTTAGGGTAGTTATTAAACCTATCCCAATCTCTAGATACCCCTTAGCACGTAAAGGAATATTATTTGAGGGTCCAGCCATGGAGAAAAGTTTAGACACTAGGATAAGATAAGGAACACACCCATTATAAAGAAATCACATTAGGATTCTCTTTTTAAGCTGTTCCTTAAAACACTAGTGCTTAGGAAATCTATTGGAGGCAGAAGCAGTCAAGGGTAGCCTAGGGTTAGGGTTAGGCTTAGGGTTAGGCTTAGGGTACGGCTTAGGGTACGAGTTCGGGGAGGGTTTCGGGTACGGCGTAGGGTATGGGTTAGGGTTAGGGTTAGGGTTAGTGTTAGGGTTAGGGCTCGGTTTAGGGTAGGGGTTAGGATTAGGGTACGTGTTAGGGTTAGGGTAGGGGTTAGGGTTAGGGTACGCGTTAGGGTTAGGGTAGTTATTAAACCTATCCCACTCTCTAGATACCCCTTAGCACGTAAAGGAATATTATTTGGGGGTCCAGCCATGGAGAAGAGTTTAGACACTAGGATAAGATAAGGAACACACCCATTATAAAGAAATCACTTTAGGATTCTCTTTTTAAGCTGTTCCTTAAAACAGTAGTGCTTAGGAAATCTATTGGAGGCAGAAGCAGTCAAGGGTAGCCTAGGGTTAGGGTTAGGCTTAGGGTTAGGGTTAGGGTACGGCTTGGGGTATTGGTTCGGGGAGGTGTTCGTGTACGGCGTAGGGTATGGGTTAGGGTTAGGGTTTGGGTTAGTGTTAGGGTTAGGGCTCGGTTTAGGGTACGGGTTAGGATTAGGGTACGTGTTAGGGTTAGGGTAGGGGTTAGGGTTAGGTTACGCGTTAGGGCTAGGGTAGTTAGTAAACCTCTCCCACTCCCTAGCTCCCCCTTAGCACGTAAAGGAATATTATTTGGGGGTCCAGCCATGGAGAAGAGTTTAGACACTAGGATAAGATAAGGAACACACCCATTATAAAGAAATCACATTAGGATTCTCTTTTTAAGCTGTTCCTTAAAACACTACTGCTTAGGAAATCAATTGGAGGCAGAAGCAGTCAAGGGTAGCCTAGGGTTAGGGTTAGGCTTAGGGTTAGGTTTAGGGTATGGCTTAGGGTACGGGTTCGGGGAGGTGTGCGGGTACGGCGTAGGGTATGGGTTAGGGTTAGGGTTAGGGTTAGTGTTAGGGTTAGGCCTCGGTTTAGGGTACAGGTTAGGATTAGGGTACGTGTTAGGGTTAGGGTAGGGGTTAGGGTTAGGGTACGCGTTAGGGTTAGGGTAGTTATTAAACCTATCCCACTCTCTAGATACCCCTTAGCACGTAAGGGAATATTATTTGGGGGTGCAGCCATGGAGAAGAGTTTAGACACTAGGATAAGATAAGGAACACACCCATTATAAAGAAATCACATTAGGATTCTCTTTTTAAGCTGTTCCTTAAAACACTAGTGCTTAGGAAATCTATTGGAGGCAGAAGCAGTCAAGGGTAGCCTAGGGTTAGGGTTAGGCTTAGGGTTAGGCTTAGGGTACGGCCTAGGTTACGGGTTCGGGGAGGGGTGCGGGTACGGCGTAGGGTATGGGTTAGGGTTAGGGTTAGTGTTAGGGTTAGGGCTCGGTTTAGGGTATGGTTAGGATTAGGGTACGTGTTAGGTTTAGGGTAGGGATTAGGGTTAGGGTACGCGTTAGGGTTAGGGTAGTTAGTAAACCTATCCCACTCTCTAGATACCCCTTAGCACGTAAAGGAATATTATTTGGGGTTCCAGCCATGGAGAAGAATTTAGACACTAGGATAAGATAAGGAACACACCCATTATAAAGAAATCACATTAGGATTCTCTTTTTAAGCTGTTGCTTAAAACACTAGTGCTTAGGAAATCTATTGGAGGCAGAAGCAGTCAAGGGTAGCCTAGGGTTAGTGTTAGGCTTAGGGTTAGGCTTAGGGTACGGCTTACGGTACGGGTTTGGGGAGGGGTTCAGGTACGGCGTAGGGTATGGGTTAGGGTTAGGGTTAGTGTTAGTGTTAGGGTTAGGGCTCGGTTTAGGGTACGGGTTAGGATTAGGGTACGTGTTAGTGTTAGGTTAGGGGTTAGGGTTAGAGTACGCATTAGGGTTAGGGTAGTTATTAAACCTATCCCACTCTCTAGATACCCCTTAGCACGTAAGGAAATATTATTTGGGGGTGCAGCCATGGAGAAGAGTTTAGACACTAGGATAAGATAAGGAACACACCCATTATAAAGAAATCACATTAGGATTCTCTTTTTAAGCTGTTCCTTAAAACACTAGTGCTTAGGAAATCTATTGGAGGCAGAAGCAATCAAGGGTAGCCTAGGGTTAGGGTTAGGCTTAGGGTTAGGTTTAGGGTACGGCTTGGGGAATGGGTTCGGGGAGGGGTTCGGGTACGGCGTAGGGTATGGGTTAGGGTTAGGGTTAGGGTTAGTGTTAGGGTTAGGGCTCGGTTTAGGGTACGGGTTAGGATTAGGGTACGTGTTAGGGTTAGGGTAGGGGTTAGGGTTAGGGTATGCGTTAGGGTTAGGTTAGTTATTAAACCTATCCCACTCTCTAGATACCCCTTAGCACGTAAAGGAATATTATTTGGGGGTGCAGCCATGGAGAAGAGTTTAGACACTAGGATAAGATAAGGAACACACCCATTATAAAGAAATCACATTAGGATTCTCTTTTTAAGCTGTTCCTTAAAACACTAGTGCTTAGGAAATCTATTGGAGGCAGAAGCAGTCAAGGGTAGCCTAGGGTTAGGGTTAGGCTTAGGGTTAGGCTTAGGGTACGGCTTAGGGTACGGGTTCGGGGAGGGGTGCGGGTACGGCGTAGGGTATGGGTTAGGGTTAGGGTTAGGGTTAGTGTTAGGGTTAGGGCTCGGTTTAGGGTACAGGTTAGTATTAGGGTACGTGTTAGGGTTAGGGTAGGGGTTAGGGTTAGGGTACGCGTTAGGGTTAGTGTAGTTATTAAACCTATCCCACTCTCTAGATACCCCTTAGCACGTAAAGGAATATTATTTGAGGGTCCAGCCATGGAGAAGAGTTTAGACACTAGGATAAGATAAGGAACACACCCATTATAAAGAAATCACATTAGGATTCTCTTTTTAAGCTGTTCCTTAAAACACTAGTGCTTAGGAAATCTATTGGAGGCAGAAGCAGTCAAGGGTAGCCTAGGGTTAGGGTTAGGCTTAGGGTTAGGCTTAGGGTACGGCTTAGGGTACGGGTTCGGGGAGGGTTTCGGGTACGGCGTAGGGTATGGGTTAGGGTTAGGGTTAGGGTTAGTGTTAGGGTTAGGGCTCGGTTTAGGGTACGGGTTAGGATTAGGGTACGTGTTAGGGTTAGGGTAGGGGTTAGGGTTAGAGTACGCGTTAGGGTTAGGGTAGTTATTAAACCTATCCCACTCTCTAGATACCCCTTAGCACGTAAAGGAATATTATTTGAGGGTCCAGCCATGGAGAAGAGTTTAGACACTAGGATAAGATAAGGAACACACCCATTATAAAGAAATCACATTAGGATTCTCTTTTTAAGCTGTTCGTTAAAACACTAGTGCTTAGGAAATCTATTGGAGGCAGAAGCAGTCAAGGGTAGCCTAGGGTTAGGGTTAGGCTTAGGGTTAGGCTTAGGGTACGGCTTAGGGTACGGGTTCGGGGAGGGTTTCGGGTACGGCGTAGGGTATGGGTTAGGGTTAGGGTTAGGGTTAGTGTTAGGGTTAGGGCTCGGTTTAGGGTACGGTTAGGATTAGGGTACGTGTTAGGTTTAGGGTAGGGGTTAGGGTTAGGGTACGCGTTAGGGTTAGGGTAGTTAGTAAACCTATCCCACTCTCTAGATACCCCTTAGCACGTAAAGGAATATTATTTGGGGTTCCAGCCATGGAGAAGAATTTAGACACTAGGATAAGATAAGGAACACACCCATTATAAAGAAATCACATTAGGATTCTCTTTTTAAGCTGTTGCTTAAAACACTAGTGCTTAGGAAATCTATTGGAGGCAGAAGCAGTCAAGGGTAGCCTAGGGTTAGTGTTAGGCTTAGGGTTAGGCTTAGGGTACGGCTTACGGTACGGGTTTGGGGAGGGGTTCAGGTACGGCGTAGGGTATGGGTTAGGGTTAGGGTTAGTGTTAGTGTTAGGGTTAGGGCTCGGTTTAGGGTACGG
The DNA here is from genome assembly GCF_965194805.1 of Balaenoptera borealis. NCBI lineage: Eukaryota > Metazoa > Chordata > Mammalia > Artiodactyla > Balaenopteridae > Balaenoptera > Balaenoptera borealis. The sequence continues at coordinate 232,889 of NW_028123274.1, forward strand.
GTTAGGATTAGGGTACGTGTTAGTGTTAGGGTAGGGGTTAGGGTTAGAGTACGCATTAGGTTTAGGGTAGTTATTAAACCTATCCCACTCTCTAGATACCCCTTAGCACGTAAGGCAATATTATTTGGGGGTGCAGCCATGGAGAAGAGTTTAGACACTAGGATAAGATAAGGAACACACCCATTATAAAGAAATCACATTAGGATTCTCTTTTTAAGCTGTTCCTTAAAACACTAGTGCTTAGGAAATCAATTGGAGGCAGAAGCAGTCAAGGGTAGCCTAGGGTTAGGGTTAGGCTTAGGGTTCGGCTTAGGGTACGGCTTAGGGTACGGGTTCGGGGAGGGGTGCGGGTACGGCCTACGGTATGGGTTAGGGTTAGGGTTAGGGTTAGTGTTAGGGTTATGGCTCGGTTTAGGGTACGGGTTAGGATTAGGGTACGTGTTAGGGTTAGGGTAGGGGTTAGGTTTAGGGTACGCGTTAGGGTTAGGGTAGTTGTTAAACCTATCCCACTCTCTAGATACCCCTTAGCACGTAAAGGAATATTATTTGGGGGTCCAGCCATGGAGAAGAGTTTAGACACTAGGATAAGATAAGGAACACACCCATTATAAAGAAATCACATTAGGATTCTCTTTTTCAGCTCTTCCTTAAAACACTAGTGCTTAGGAAATCTATTGGAGGCAGAAGCAGTCAAGGGTAGCCTAGGGTTAGGGTTAGGCTTAGGGTTAGGCTTAGGGTACGGCTTAGGGTACGGGTTCGGGGAGGGTTTCGGGTACGGCGTAGGGTATGGGTTAGGGTTAGGGTTAGGGTTTGTGTTAGGGTTAGGGCTCGGTTTAGGGTACGGTTAGGATTAGGGTACGTGGTAGGTTTAGGGTAGGGGTTAGGGTTAGGGTACGCATTAGGGTTAGGGTCGTTAGTAAACCTATAACACTCTCTAGATACCCCTTAGCACGTAAAGGAATATTATTTGGGGGTCCAGCCATGGAGAAGAGTTTAGACACTAGGATAAGATAAGGAACACACCCATTATAAAGAAATCACATTAGGATTCTCTTTTTAAGCTGTTGCTTAAAACACTAGTGCTTAGGAAATCTATTGGAGGCAGAAGCAGTCAAGGGTAGCCTAGGGTTAGTGTTAGGCTTAGGGTTAGGCTTAGGGTATGGCTTAGGGTACGGGTTCGGGGAGGGTTTCGGGTACGGCGTAGGGTATGGGTTAGGGTTAGGGTTAGGGTTAGTGTTAGGGTTAGGGCTCGGTTTAGGGTACGGGTTAGGATTAGGGTACATGTTAGGGTTAGGGTAGGGGTTAGGGTTAGGGTACGCGTTAGGGTTAGGGTAGTTATTAAACCTATCCCACTCTCTAGATACCCCTTAGCACGTAAAGGAATATTATTTGGGGGTGCAGCCATGGAGAAGAGTTTAGACACTAGGATAAGATAAGGAACACACCCATTATAAAGAAATCACTTTAGGATTCTCTTTTTAAGCTGTTCTTAAAACACTAGTGCTTAGGAAATCTATTGGAGGCAGAAGCAGTCAAGGGTAGCCTAGGGTAAGGGTTAGGCTTAGGGTTAGGGTTAGGGTACGGCTTGGGGTATGGGTTCGGGGAGGTGTTCGTGTACGGCGTAGGGTATGGGTTAGGGTTAGGGTTTGGGTTAGTGTTAGGGTTAGGGCTCGGTTTAGGGTACGGGTTAGGATTAGGGTACGTGTTAGGGTTAGGGTAGGGGTTAGGGTTAGGTTACGCGTTAGGGCTAGGGTAGTTAGTAAACCTATCCCACTCTCTAGCTCCCCCTTAGCACGTAAAGGAATATTATTTGGGGGTCCAGCCATGGAGAAGTGTTTAGACACTAGGATAAGATAAGGAACACACCCATTATAAAGAAATCACATTAGGATTCTCTTTTTAAGCTGTTCCTTAAAACACTACTGCTTAGGAAATCAATTGGAGGCAGAAGCAGACAAGGGTAGCCTAGGGTTAGGGTTAGGCTTAGGGTTAGGTTTAGGGTATGGCTTAGGGTACGGGTTCGGGGAGGGGTGCGGGTACGGCGTAGGGTATGGGTTAGGGTTAGGGTTAGTGTTAGGGTTAGGGCTCGGTTTAGGGTACAGGTTAGTATTAGGGTACGTGTTAGGGTTAGGGTAGGGGTTAGGGTTAGGGTACGCGTTAGGGTTAGGGTAGTTATTAAACCTATCCCACTCTCTAGATATCCCTTAGCACGTAAGGGAATATTATTTGGGGGTGCAGCCATGGAGAAGAGTTTAGACACTAGGATAAGGTAAGGAACACACCCATTATAAAGAAATCACATTAGGATTCTCTTTTTAAGCTGTTCCTTAAAACAGTAGTGCTTAGGAAATCTATTGGAGGCAGAAGCAGTCAAGGGTAGCCTAGGGTTAGGGTTAGGCTTAGGGTTAGGCTTAGGGTACGGCTTAGGTTACGGGTTCGGGGAGGGGTGCGGGTACGGCGTAGGGTATGGGTTAGGGTTAGGGTTAGGGTTAGTGTTAGGTTTAGGGCTCGGTTTAGGGTACGGTTAGGATTAGGGTACGTGTTAGGTTTAGGGTAGGGGTTAGGGTTAGGGTACGCGTTAGGGTTAGGGTAGTTAGTAAACCTATCCCACTCTCTAGATACCCCTTAGCACGTAAAGGAATATTATTTGGGGTTCCAGCCATGGAGAAGAATTTAGACACTAGGATAAGATAAGGAACACACCCATTATAAAGAAATCACATTAGGATTCTCTTTTTAAGCTGTTGCTTAAAACACTAGTGCTTAGGAAATCTATTGGAGGCAGAAGCAGTCAAGGGTAGCCTAGGGTTAGTGTTAGGCTTAGGGTTAGGCTTAGGGTACGGCTTACGGTACGGGTTTGGGGAGGGGTTCAGGTACGGCGTAGGGTATGGGTTAGGGTTAGGGTTAGTGTTAGTGTTAGGGTTAGGGCTCGGTTTAGGGTACGGGTTAGGATTAGGGTACGTGTTAGTGTTAGGTTAGGGGTTAGGGTTAGAGTACGCATTAGGGTTAGGGTAGTTATTAAACCTATCCCACTCTCTAGATACCCCTTAGCACGTAAGGAAATATTATTTGGGGGTGCAGCCATGGAGAAGAGTTTAGACACTAGGATAAGATAAGGAACACACCCATTATAAAGAAATCACATTAGGATTCTCTTTTTAAGCTGTTCCTTAAAACACTAGTGCTTAGGAAATCTATTGGAGGCAGAAGCAGTCAAGGGTAGCCTAGGGTTAGGGTTAGGCTTAGGGTTAGGTTTAGGGTACGGCTTGGGGAATGGGTTCGGGGAGGGGTTCGGGTACGGCGTAGGGTATGGGTTAGGGTTAGGGTTAGGGTTAGTGTTAGGGTTAGGGCTCGGTTTAGGGTACGGGTTAGGATTAGGGTACGTGTTAGGGTTAGGGTAGGGGTTAGGGTTAGGGTATGCGTTAGGGTTAGGTTAGTTATTAAACCTATCCCACTCTCTAGATACCCCTTAGCACGTAAAGGAATATTATTTGGGGGTCCAGCCATGGAGAAGAGTTTAGACACTAGGATAAGATAAGGAACACACCCATTATAAAGAAATCACATTAGGATTCTCTTTTTAAGCTGTTCCTTAAAACACTAGTGCTTAGGAAATCTATTGGAGGCAGAAGCAGTCAAGGGTAGCCTAGGGTTAGGGTTAGGCTTAGGGTTAGGCTTAGGGTACGGCTTAGGGTACGGGTTCGGGGAGGGGTGCGGGTACGGCGTAGGGTATGGGTTAGGGTTAGGGTTAGGGTTAGTGTTAGGGTTAGGGCTCGGTTTAGGGTACAGGTTAGTATTAGGGTACGTGTTAGGGTTAGGGTAGGGGTTAGGGTTAGGGTACGCGTTAGGGTTAGGGTAGTTATTAAACCTATCCCACTCTCTAGATACCCCTTAGCACGTAAAGGAATATTATTTGAGGGTCCAGCCATGGAGAAGAGTTTAGACACTAGGATAAGATAAGGAACACACCCATTATAAAGAAATCACATAAGGATTCTCTTTTTAAGCTGTTCCTTAAAACACTAGTGCTTAGGAAATCTATTGGAGGCAGAAGCAGTCAAGGGTAGCCTAGGGTTAGGGTTAGGCTTAGGGTTAGGCTTAGGGTACGGCTTAGGGTACGGGTTCGGGGAGGGTTTCGGGTACGGCGTAGGGTATGGGTTAGGGTTAGGGTTAGGGTTAGTGTTAGGGTTAGGGCTCGGTTTAGGGTACGGGTTAGGATTAGGGTACGTGTTAGGGTTAGGGTAGGGGTTAGGGTTAGGGTACGCGTTAGGGTTAGGGTAGTTATTAAACCTATCCCACTCTCTAGATACCCCTTAGCACGTAAAGGAATATTATTTGAGGGTCCAGCCATGGAGAAGAGTTTAGACACTAGGATAAGATAAGGAACACACCCATTATAAAGAAATCACATTAGGATTCTCTTTTTAAGCTGTTCGTTAAAACACTAGTGCTTAGGAAATCTATTGGAGGCAGAAGCAGTCAAGGGTAGCCTAGGGTTAGGGTTAGGCTTAGGGTTAGGCTTAGGGTACGGCTTAGGGTACGGGTTCGGGGAGGGTTTCGGGTACAGCGTAGGGTATGGGTTAGGGTTAGGGTTAGGGTTAGTGTTAGGGTTAGGGCTCGGTTTAGGGTACGGTTAGGATTAGGGTACGTGTTAGGTTTAGGGTAGGGGTTAGGGTTAGGGTACGCGTTAGGGTTAGGGTAGTTAGTAAACCTATCCCACTCTCTAGATACCCCTTAGCACGTAAAGGAATATTATTTGGGGTTCCAGCCATGGAGAAGAATTTCGACACTAGGATAAGATAAGGAACACACCCATTATAAAGAAATCACATTAGGATTCTCTTTTTAAGCTGTTGCTTAAAACACTAGTGCTTAGGAAATCTATTGGAGGCAGAAGCAGTCAAGGGTAGCCTAGGGTTAGTGTTAGGCTTAGGGTTAGGCTTAGGGTACGGCTTAGGGTACGGGTTTGGGGAGGGGTTCAGGTACGGCGTAGGGTATGGGTTAGGGTTAGGGTTAGTGTTAGTGTTAGGGTTAGGGCTCGGTTTAGGGTACGGGTTAGGATTAGGGTACGTGTTAGTGTTAGGGTAGGGGTTAGGGTTAGAGTACGCATTAGGTTTAGGGTAGTTATTAAACCTATCCCACTCTCTAGATACCCCTTAGCACGTAAGGCAATATTATTTGGGGGTGCAGCCATGGAGAAGAGTTTAGACACTAGGATAAGATAAGGAACACACCCATTATAAAGAAATCACATTAGGATTCTCTTTTTAAGCTGTTCCTTAAAACACTAGTGCTTAGGAAATCAATTGGAAGCAGAAGCAGTCAAGGGTAGCCTAGGGTTAGGGTTAGGCTTAGGGTTCGGCTTAGGGTACGGCTTAGGGTACGGGTTCGGGGAGGGGTGCGGGTACGGCCTACGGTATGGGTTAGGGTTAGGGTTAGGGTTAGTGTTAGGGTTAGGGCTCGGTTTAGGGTACGGGTTAGGATTAGGGTACGTGTTAGGGTTAGGGTAGGGGTTAGGTTTAGGGTACGCGTTAGGGTTAGGGTAGTTGTTAAACCTATCCCACTCTCTAGATACCCCTTAGCACGTAAAGGAATATTATTTGGGGGTCCAGCCATGGAGAAGAGTTTAGACACTAGGATAAGATAAGGAACACACCCATTATAAAGAAATCACATTAGGATTCTCTTTTTCAACTCTTCCTTAAAACACTAGTGCTTAGGAAATCTATTGGAGGCAGAAGCAGTCAAGGGTAGCCTAGGGTTAGGGTTAGGCTTAGGGTTAGGCTTAGGGTACGGCTTGGGGAATGGGTTCGGGGAGGGGTTCGGGTACGGCGTAGGGTATGGGTTAGGGTTAGGGTTAGGGTTAGTGTTAGGGTTAGGGCTCGGTTTAGGGTACGGGTTAGGATTAGGGTACGTGTTAGGGTTAGGGTTAGGGTATGCGTTAGGGTTAGGGTAGTTATTAAACCTATCCCACTCTCTAGATACCCCTTAGCACGTAAAGGAATATTATTTGGGGGTCCAGCCATGGAGAAGAGTTTAGACACTAGGATAAGATAAGGAACACACCCATTATAAAGAAATCACATTAGGATTCTCTTTTTAAGCTGTTCCTTAAAACACTAGTGCTTAGGAAATCTATTAGAGGCAGAAGCAGTCAAGGGTAGCCTAGGGTTAGGGTTAGGCTTAGGGTTAGGCTTAGGGTACGGCTTAGGGTACGGGTTCGGGGAGGGGTGCGGGTACGGCGTAGGGTATGGGTTAGGGTTAGGGTTAGGGTTAGTGTTAGTGTTAGGGTTAGGGCTCGGTTTAGGGTACGGGTTAGGATTAGGGTACGTGTTAGTGTTAGGGTAGGGGTTAGGGTTAGAGTACGCATTAGGTTTAGGGTAGTTATTAAACCTATCCCACTCTCTAGATACCCCTTAGCACGTAAGGCAATATTATTTGGGGGTGCAGCCATGGAGAAGAGTTTAGACACTAGGATAAGATAAGGAACACACCCATTATAAAGAAATCACATTAGGATTCTCTTTTTAAGCTGTTCCTTAAAACACTAGTGCTTAGGAAATCAATTGGAGGCAGAAGCAGTCAAGGGTAGCCTAGGGTTAGGGTTAGGCTTAGGGTTCGGCTTAGGGTACGGCTTAGGGTACGGGTTCGGGGAGGGGTGCGGGTACGGCCTACGGTATGGGTTAGGGTTAGTGTTAGGGTTAGGGCTCGGTTTAGGGTACAGGTTAGTATTAGGGTACGTGTTAGGGTTAGGGTAGGGGTTAGGGTTAGGGTACGCGTTAGGGTTAGGGTAGTTATTAAACCTATCCCACTCTCTAGATACCCCTTAGCACGTAAGGGAATATTATTTGGGGGTGCAGCCATGGAGAAGAGTTTAGACACTAGGATAAGGTAAGGAACACACCCATTATAAAGAAATCACATTAGGATTCTCTTTTTAAGCTGTTCCTTAAAACAGTAGTGCTTAGGAAATCTATTGGAGGCAGAAGCAGTCAAGGGTAGCCTAGGGTTAGGGTTAGGCTTAGGGTTAGGCTTAGGGTACGGCTTAGGTTACGGGTTCGGGGAGGGGTGCGGGTACGGCGTAGGGTATGGGTTAGGGTTAGGGTTAGTGTTAGGGTTAGGGCTCGGTTTAGGGTACGGGTGAGGATTAGGGTACGTGTTAGCATTAGGGTACCGGTTAGGGTTAGGGTAAGCGTTAGGGTTAGGGTAGTTATTAAACCTATCCCACTCTCTAGATACCCCTTAGCACGTAAAGGAATATTATTTGTGGGTCCAGCCATGGAGAAGAGTTTAGACACTAGGATAAGATAAGGAACACACCCATTATAAAGAAATCACTTTAGGATTCTCTTTTTAAGCTGTTCCTTAAAACACTAGTGCTTAGGAAATCTATTGGAGGCAGAAGCAGTCAAGGGTAGACTAGGGTTAGGGTTAGGCTTAGGGTTAGGGTTAGGGTACGGCTTGGGGTATGGGTTCGGGGAGGTGTTCGTGTACGGCGTAGGGTATGGGTTAGGGTTAGGGTTTGGGTTAGTGTTAGGGTTAGGGCTCGGTTTAGGGTACGGGTTAGGATTAGGGTACGTGTTAGGGTTAGGGTAGGGGTTAGGGTTAGGTTACGCGTTAGGGCTAGGGTAGTTAGTAAACCTATCCCACTCTCTAGCTCCCCCTTAGCACGTAAAGGAATATTATTTGGGGGTCCAGCCATGGAGAAGAGTTTAGACACTAGGATAAGATAAGGAACACACCCATTATAAAGAAATCACATTAGGATTCTCTTTTTAAGCTGTTCCTTAAAACACTACTGCTTAGGAAATCAATTGGAGGCAGAAGCAGTCAAGGGTAGCCTAGGGTTAGGGTTAGGCTTAGGGTTAGGTTTAGGGTATGGCTTAGGGTACGGGTTCGGGGAGGTGTGCGGGTACGGCGTAGGGTATGGGTTAGGGTTAGGGTTAGGGTTAGTGTTAGGCTTAGGCCTCGGTTTAGGGTACAGGTTAGGATTAGGGTACGTGTTAGGGTTAGGGTAGGGGTTAGGGTTAGGGTACGCGTTAGGGTTAGGGTAGTTATTAAACCTATCCCACTCTCTAGATACCCCTTAGCACGTAAGGGAATATTATTTGGGGGTCCAGCCATGGAGAAGAGTTTAGACACTAGGATAAGATAAGGAACACACCCATTATAAAGAAATCACATTAGGATTCTCTTTTTAAGCTGTTCCTTAAAACAGTAGTGCTTAGGAAATCTATTGGAGGCAGAAGCAGTCAAGGGTAGCCTAGGGTTAGGGTTAGGCTTAGGGTTAGGCATAGGGTACGGCTTGGGGAATGGGTTCGGGGAGGGGTTCGGGTACGGCGTAGGGTATGGGTTAGGGTTAGGGTTAGGGTTAGTGTTAGGGTTAGGGCTCGGTTTAGGGTACGGGTTAGGATTAGGGTACGTGTTAGGGTTAGGGTTAGGGTATGCGTTAGGGTTAGGGTAGTTATTAAACCTATCCCACTCTCTAGATACCCCTTAGCACGTAAAGGAATATTATTTGGGGGTCCAGCCATGGAGAAGAGTTTAGACACTAGGATAAGATAAGGAACACACCCATTATAAAGAAATCACATTAGGAATCTCTTTTTAAGCTGTTCCTTAAAACACTAGTGCTTAGGAAATCTATTGGAGGCAGAAGCAGTCAAGGGTAGCCTAGGGTTAGGGTTAGGCTTAGGGTTAGGCTTAGGGTACGGCTTAGGGTACGAGTTCGGGGAGGGTTTCGGGTACGGTGTAGGGTATGGGTTAGGGTTAGGGTTAGGGTTAGTGTTAGGGTTAGGGCTCGGTTTAGGGTACGGGTTAGGATTAGGGTACGTGTTAGGGTTAGGGTAGGGGTTAGGGTTAGGGTACGCGTTAGAGTTAGGGTAGTTATTAAACCTATCCCACTCTCTAGATACCCCTTAGCACGTAAAGGAATATTATTTGGGGGTCCAGCCATGGAGAAGAGTTTAGACACTAGGATAAGATAAGGAACACACCCATTATAAAGAAATCACTTTAGGATTCTCTTTTTAAGCTGTTCCTTAAAACAGTAGTGCTTAGGAAATCTATTGGAGGCAGAAGCAGTCAAGGGTAGCCTAGGGTTAGGGTTAGGCTTAGGGTTAGGGTTAGGGTACGGCTTGGGGTATGGGTTCGGGGAGGTGTTCGTGTACGGCGTAGGGTATGGGTTAGGGTTAGGGTTTGGGTTAGTGTTAGGGATAGGGCTCGGTTTAGGGTACGGGTTAGGATTAGGGTACGTGTTAGGGTTAGGGTAGGGGTTAGGGTTAGGTTACGCGTTAGGGCTAGGGTAGTTAGTAAACCTATCCCACTCTCTAGCTCCCCCTTAGCACGTAAAGGAATATTATTTGGGGGTCCAGCCATGGAGAAGAGTTTAGACACTAGGATAAGATAAGGAACACACCCATTATAAAGAAATCACTTTAGGATTCTCTTTTTAAGCTGTTCCTTAAAACACTACTGCTTAGGAAATCAATTGGAGGCAGAAGCAGTCAAGGGTAGCCTAGGGTTAGGGTTAGGCTTAGGGTTAGGTTTAGGGTATGGCTTAGGGTACGGGTTCGGGGAGGTGTGCGGGTATGGCGTAGGTTATGGGTTAGGGTTAGGGTTAGGGTTAGTGTTAGGGTTAGGCCTCGGTTTAGGGTACAGGTTAGGATTAGGGTACGTGTTAGGTTTAGGGTAGGGGTTAGGGTTAGGGTACGCGTTAGGGTTAGGGTAGTTATGAAACCTATCCCACTCTCTAGATACCCCTTAGCACGTAAGGGAATATTATTTGGGGGTGCAGCCATGGAGAAGAGTTTAGACACTAGGATAAGATAAGGAACACACCCATTATAAAGAAATCACATTAGGATTCTCTTTTTAAGCTGTTCCTTAAAACAGTAGTGCTTAGGAAATCTATTGGAGGCAGAAGCAGTCAAGGGTAGCCTAGGGTTAGGGTTAGGCTTAGGGTTAGGCTTAAGGTACGTCTTAGGTTACGGGTTCGGGGAGGGGTGCGGGTACGGCGTAGGGTATGGGTTAGGGTTACGGTTAGGGTTAGTGTTAGGGTTAGGGCTCGGTTTAGGGTACGTTTAGGATTAGGGTACGTGTTAGGTTTAGGGTAGGGGTTAGGGTTAGGGTACGCGTTAGGGTTAGGGTACTTAGTAAACCTATCCCACTCTCTAGATACCCCTTAGCACGTAAAGGAATATTATTTGGGGTTCCAGCCATGGAGAAGAATTTAGACACTAGGATAAGATAAGGAACACACCCATTATAAAGAAATCACATTAGGATTCTCTTTTTAAGCTCTTCCTTAAAACACTAGTGCTTAGGAAATCTATTGGAGGCAGAAGCAGTCAAGGGTAGCCTAGGGTTAGTGTTAGGCTTAGGGTTAGGCTTAGGGTACGGCTTACGGTACGGGTTTGGGGAGGGGTTCAGGTACGGCGTAGGGTATGGGTTAGGGTTAGGGTTAGTGTTAGTGTTAGGGTTAGGGCTCGGTTTAGGGTACGGGTTAGGATTAGGGTACGTGTTAGTGTTAGGTTAGGGGTTAGGGTTAGAGTACGCATTAGGGTTAGGGTAGTTATTAAACCTATCCCACTCTCTAGATACCCCTTAGCACGTAAGGCAATATTATTTGGGGGTGCAGCCATGGAGAAGAGTTTAGACACTAGGATAAGATAAGGAACACACCCATTATAAAGAAATCACATTAGGATTCTCTTTTTAATCTGTTCCTTAAAACACTAGTGCTTAGGAAATCTATTGGAGGCAGAAGCAGTCAAGGGTAGCCTAGGGTTAGGGTTAGGCTTAGGGTTAGGTTTAGGGTACGGCTTGGGGAATGGGTTCGGGGAGGGGTTCGGGTACAGCGTAGGGTTTGGGTTAGGGTTAGGGTTAGGGTTAGTGTTAGGGTTAGGGCTCGGTTTAGGGTACGGGTTAGGATTAGGGTACGTGTTAGGGTTAGGGTAGGGGTTAGGGTTAGGGTAGTTATTAAACCTATCCCACTCTCTAGATACCCCTTAGCACGTAAAGGAATATTATTTGGGGGTCCAGCCATGGAGAAGAGTTTAGACACTAGGATAAGATGAGGAACACACCCATTATAAAGAAATCACATTAGGATTCTCTTTTTAAGCTGTTCCTTAAAACACTAGTGCTTAGGAAATCTATTGGAGGCAGAAGCAGTCAAGGGTAGCCTAGGGTTAGGGTTAGGCTTAGGGTTAGGCTTAGGGTACGGCTTAGGGTACGGGTTCGGGGAGGGGTGCGGGTACGGCGTAGGGTATGGGTTAGGGTTAGGGTTAGGGTTAGGGTTAGGGTTAGGGCTCGGTTTAGGGTACGGGTTAGGATTAGGGTACGTGTTAGGGTTAGGGTAGGGGTTAGGGTTAGGGTACGCGTTAGGGTTAGGGTAGTTATTAAACCTATCCCACTCTCTAGATACCCCTTAGCACGTAAAGGAATATTATTTGAGGGTCCAGCCATGGAGAAGAGTTTAGACACTAGGATAAGATAAGGAACACACCCATTATAAAGAAATCACATTAGGATTCTCTTTTTAAGCTGTTCGTTAAAACACTAGTGCTTAGGAAATCTATTGGAGGCAGAAGCAGTCAAGGGTAGCCTAGGGTTAGGGTTAGGCTTAGGGTTAGGCTTAGGGTACGGCTTAGGGTACGAGTTCGGGGAGGGTTTCGGGTACGGCGTAGGGTATGGGTTAGGGTTAGGGTTAGGGTTAGTGTTAGGGTTAGGGCTCGGTTTAGGGTATGGGTTAGGATTAGGGTACGTGTTAGGGTTAGGGTAGGGGTTAGGGTTAGGGTACGCGTTAGGGTTAGGGTAGTTATTAAACCTATCCCACTCTCTAGATACCCCTTAGCACGTAAAGGAATATTATTTGGGGGTCCAGCCATGGAGAAGAGTTTAGACACTAGGATAAGATAAGGAACACACCCATTATAAAGAAATCACTTTAGGATTCTCTTTTTAAGCTGTTCGTTAAAACACTAGTGCTTAGGAAATCTATTGGAGGCAGAAGCAGTCAAGGGTAGCCTAGGGTTAGGGTTAGGCTTAGGGTTAGGCTTAGGGTACGGCTTAGGGTACGAGTTCGGGGAGGGTTTCGGGTACGGCGTAGGGTATGGGTTAGGGTTAGGGTTAGGGTTAGTGTTAGGGTTAGGGCTCGGTTTAGGGTACGGGTTAGGATTAGGGTACGTGTTAGGGTTAGGGTAGGGGTTAGGGTTAGGGTACGCCTTAGGGTTAGGGTAGTTATTAAACCTATCCCACTCTCTAGATACCCCTTAGCACGTAAAGGAATATTATTTGGGGGTCCAGCCATGGAGAAGAGTTTAGACACTAGGATAAGATAAGGAACACACCCATTATAAAGAAATCACATTAGGATTCTCTTTTTAAGCTGTTCGTTAAAACACTAGTGCTTAGGAAATCTATTGGAGGCAGAAGCAGTCAAGGGTAGCCGAGGGTTAGGGTTAGGCTTAGGGTTAGGCTTAGGGTACGGCTTAGGGTACGAGTTCGGGGAGGGTTTCGGGTACGGCGTAGGGTATGGGTTAGGGTTAGGGTTAGGGTTAGTGTTAGGGTTAGGGCTCGGTTTAGGGTACGGGTTAGGATTAGGGTACGTGTTAGGGTTAGGGTAGGGGTTAGGGTTAGGGTACGCGTTAGGGTTAGGGTAGTTATTAAACCTATCCCGCTCTCTAGATACCCCTTAGCACGTAAAGGAATATTATTTGGGGGTGCAGCCATGGAGAAGAGTTTAGACACTAGGATAAGATAAGGAACACACCCATTATAAAGAAATCACATTAGGATTCTCTTTTTAAGCTGTTCGTTAAAACACTAGTGCTTAGGAAATCTATTGGAGGCAGAAGCAGTCAAGGGTAGCCTAGGGTTAGGGTTAGGCTTAGGGTTAGGGTTAGGGTACGGTTTGGGGTATGGGTTCGGGGAGGTGTTCGTGTACGGCGTAGGGTATGGGTTAGGGTTAGGGTTTGGGTTAGTGTTAGGGATAGGGCTCGGTTTAGGGTACGGGTTAGGATTAGGGTACCTGTTAGGGTTAGGGTAGGGGTTAGGGTTAGGTTACGCGTTAGGGCTAGGGTAGTTAGTAAACCTCTCCCACTCTCTAGCTCCCCCTTAGCACGTAAAGGAATATTATTTGGGGGTCCAACCATGGAGAAGTGTTTAGACACTAGGATAAGATAAGGAACACACCCATTATAAAGAAATCACTTTAGGATTCTCTTTTTAAGCTGTTCCTTAAAACACTACTGCTTAGGAAATCAATTGGAGGCAGAAGCAGTCAAGGGTAGCCTAGGGTTAGGGTTAGGCTTAGGGTTAGGTTTAGGGTATGGCTTAGGGTACGGGTTCGGGGAGGTGTGCGGGTACGGCGTAGGGTATGGGTTAGGGTTTGGGTTAGGGTTAGTGTTAGGGTTAGGCCTCGGATTAGGGTACAGGTTAGGATTAGGGTACGTGTTAGGGTTAGGGTAGGGGTTAGGGTTAGGGTACGCGTTAGGGTTAGGGTAGTTATTAAACCTATCCCACTCTCTAGATACCCCTTAGCACGTAAGGGAATATTATTTGGGGGTGCAGCCATGGAGAAGAGTTTAGACACTAGGATAAGATAAGGAACACACCCATTATAAAGAAATCACATTAGGATTCTCTTTTTAAGCTGTTCCTTAAAACAGTAGTGCTTAGGAAATCTATTGGAGGCAGAAGCAGTCAAGGGTAGCCTAGGGTTAGGGTTAGGCTTAGGGTTAGGCTTAGGGTACGGCTTAGGTTACGGGTTCGGGGAGGGGTGCGGGTACTGCGTAGGGTATGGGTTAGGGTTAGGGTTAGGGTTAGTGTTAGGGTTAGGGCTCGGTTTAGGGTACGTTTAGGATTAGGGTACGTGTTAGGTTTAGGGTAGGGGTTAGGGTTAGGGTACGCGTTAGGGTTAGGGTACTTAGTAAACCTATCCCACTCTCTAGATACCCCTTAGCACGTAAAGGAATATTATTTGGGGTTCCAGCCATGGAGAAGAATTTAGACACTAGGATAAGATAAGGAACACACCCATTATAAAGAAATCACATTAGGATTCTCTTTTTAAGCTGTTGCTTAAAACACTAGTGCTTAGGAAATCTATTGGAGGCAGAAGCAGTCAAGGGTAGCCTAGGGTTAGTGTTAGGCTTAGGGTTAGGCTTAGGGTACGGCTTACGGTACGGGTTTGGGGAGGGGTTCAGGTACGGCGTAGGGTATGGGTTAGGGTTAGGGTTAGTGTTAGTGTTAGGGTTAGGGCTCGGTTTAGGGTACGGGTTAGGATTAGGGTACGTGTTAGTGTTAGGTTAGGGGTTAGGGTTAGAGTACGCATTAGGGTTAGGGTAGTTATTAAACCTATCCCACTCTCTAGATACCCCTTAGCACGTAAGGCAATATTATTTGGGGGTGCAGCCATGGAGAAGAGTTTAGACACTAGGATAAGATAAGGAACACACCCATTATAAAGAAATCACATTAGGATTCTCTTTTTAAGCTGTTCCTTAAAACACTAGTGCTTAGGAAATCTATTGGAGGCAGAAGCAGTCAAGGGTAGCCTAGGGTTAGGGTTAGGCTTAGGGTTAGGTTTAGGGTACGGCTTGGGGAATGGGTTCGGGGAGGGGTTCGGGTACAGCGTAGGGTTTGGGTTAGGGTTAGGGTTAGGGTTAGTGTTAGGGTTAGGGCTCGGTTTAGGGTACGGGTTAGGATTAGGGTACGTGTTAGGGTTAGGGTAGGGGTTAGGGTTAGGGTAGTTATTAAACCTATCCCACTCTCTAGATACCCCTTAGCACGTAAAGGAATATTATTTGGGGGTCCAGCCATGGAGAAGAGTTTAGACACTAGGATAAGATAAGGAACACACCCATTATAAAGAAATCACATTAGGATTCTCTTTTTAAGCTGTTCCTTAAAACACTAGTGCTTAGGAAATCTATTGGAGGCAGAAGCAGTCAAGGGTAGCCTAGGGTTAGGGTTAGGCTTAGGGTTAGGCTTAGGGTACGGCTTAGGGTACGGGTTCGGGGAGGGGTGCGGGTACGGCGTAGGGTATGGGTTAGGGTTAGGGTTAGGGTTAGTGTTAGGGTTAGGGCTCGGTTTAGGGTACAGGTTAGTATTAGGGTACGTGTTAGTGTTAGGGTAGGGGTTAGGGTTAGGGTACGCGTTAGGGTTAGGGTAGTTATTAAACCTATCCCACTCTCTAGATACCCCTTAGCACGTAAAGGAATATTATTTAGGGTCCAGCCATGGAGAAGAGTTTAGACACTAGGATAAGATAAGGAACACACCCATTATAAAGAAATCACATTAGGATTCTGTTTTTAAGCTGTTCCTTAAAACACTAGTGCTTAGGAAATCTATTGGAGGCAGAAGCAGTCAAGGGTAGCCTAGGGTTAGGGTTAGGCTTAGGGTTAGGCTTAGGGTACGGCTTAGGGTACGGGTTCGGGGAGGGTTTCGGGTACGGCGTAGGGTATGGGTTAGGGTTAGGGTTAGGGTTAGTGTTAGGGTTAGGGCTCGGTTTAGGGTACGGGTTAGGATTAGGGTACGTGTTAGGGTTAGGGTAGGGGTTAGGGTTAGGGTATGCGTTAGGGTTAGGGTAGTTATTAAACCTATCCCACTCTCTAGATACCCCTTAGCACGTAAAGGAATATTATTTGGGGGTCCAGCCATGGAGAAGAGTTTAGACACTAGGATAAGATAAGGAACACACCCATTATAAAGAAATCACATTAGGATTCTCTTTTTAAGCTGTTCGTTAAAACACTAGTGCTTAGGAAATCTATTGGAGGCAGAAGCAGTCAAGGGTAGCCTAGGGTTAGGGTTAGGCTTAGGGTTAGGCTTAGGGTACGGCTTAGGGTACGAGTTCGGGGAGGGTTTCGGGTACGGCGTAGGGTATGGGTTAGGGTTAGGGTTAGGGTTAGTGTTAGGGTTAGGGCTCGGTTTAGGGTATGGGTTAGGATTAGGGTACGTGTTAGGGTTAGGGTAGGGGTTAGGGTTAGGGTACGCGTTAGGGTTAGGGTAGTTATTAAACCTATCCCACTCTCTAGATACCCCTTAGCACGTAAAGGAATATTATTTGGGGGTCCAGCCATGGAGAAGAGTTTAGACACTAGGATAAGATAAGGAACACACCCATTATAAAGAAATCACTTTAGGATTCTCTTTTTAAGCTGTTCGTTAAAACACTAGTGCTTAGGAAATCTATTGGAGGCAGAAGCAGTCAAGGGTAGCCTAGGGTTAGGGTTAGGCTTAGGGTTAGGCTTAGGGTACGGCTTAGGGTACGAGTTCGGGGAGGGTTTCGGGTACGGCGTAGGGTATGGGTTAGGGTTAGGGTTAGGGTTAGTGTTAGGGTTAGGGCTCGGTTTAGGGTACGGGTTAGGATTAGGGTACGTGTTAGGGTTAGGGTAGGGGTTAGGGTTAGGATACGCCTTAGGGTTAGGGTAGTTATTAAACCTATCCCACTCTCTAGATACCCCTTAGCACGTAAAGGAATATTATTTGGGGGTCCAGCCATGGAGAAGAGTTTAGACACTAGGATAAGATAAGGAACACACCCATTATAAAGAAATCACATTAGGATTCTCTTTTTAAGCTGTTCGTTAAAACACTAGTGCTTAGGAAATCTATTGGAGGCAGAAGCAGTCAAGGGTAGCCGAGGGTTAGGGTTAGGCTTAGGGTTAGGCTTAGGGTACGGCTTAGGGTACGAGTTCGGGGAGGGTTTCGGGTACGGCGTAGGGTATGGGTTAGGGTTAGGGTTAGGGTTAGTGTTAGGGTTAGGGCTCGGTTTAGGGTACGGGTTAGGATTAGGGTACGTGTTAGGGTTAGGGTAGGGGTTAGGGTTAGGGTACGCGTTAGGGTTAGGGTAGTTATTAAACCTATCCCACTCTCTAGATACCCCTTAGCACGTAAAGGAATATTATTTGGGGGTGCAGCCATGGAGAAGAGTTTAGACACTAGGATAAGATAAGGAACACACCCATTATAAAGAAATCACATTAGGATTCTCTTTTTAAGCTGTTCGTTAAAACACTAGTGCTTAGGAAATCTATTGGAGGCAGAAGCAGTCAAGGGTAGCCTAGGGTTAGGGTTAGGCTTAGGGTTAGGCTTAGGGTACGGCTTAGGGTACGAGTTCGGGGAGGGTTTCGGGTACGGCGTAGGGTATGGGTTAGGGTTAGGGTTAGGGTTAGTGTTAGGGTTAGGGCTCGGTTTAGGGTACGGGTTAGGATTAGGGTACGTGTTAGGGTTAGGGTAGGGGTTAGGGTTAGGGTACGCGTTAGGGTTAGGGTAGTTATTAAACCTATCCCACTCTCTAGATACCCCTTAGCACGTAAAGGAATATTATTTGGGGGTCCAGCCATGGAGAAGAGTTTAGACACTAGGATAAGATAAGGAACACACCCATTATAAAGAAATCACTTTAGGATTCTCTTTTTAAGCTGTTCCTTAAAACAGTAGTGCTTAGGAAATCTATTGGAGGCAGAAGCAGTCAAGGGTAGCCTAGGGTTAGGGTTAGGCTTAGGGTTAGGGTTAGGGTACGGCTTGGGGTATGGGTTCGGGGAGGTGTTCGTGTACGGCGTAGGGTATGGGTTAGGGTTAGGGTTTGGGTTAGTGTTAGGGATAGGGCTCGGTTTAGGGTACGGGTTAGGATTAGGGTACGTGTTAGGGTTAGGGTAGGGGTTAGGGTTAGGTTACGCGTTAGGGCTAGGGTAGTTAGTAAACCTCTCCCACTCTCTAGCTCCCCCTTAGCACGTAAAGGAATATTATTTGGGGGTCCAGCCATGGAGAAGAGTTTAGACACTAGGATAAGATAAGGAACACACCCATTATAAAGAAATCACTTTAGGATTCTCTTTTTAAGCTGTTCCTTAAAACACTACTGCTTAGGAAATCAATTGGAGGCAGAAGCAGTCAAGGGTAGCCTAGGGTTAGGGTTAGGCTTAGGGTTAGGTTTAGGGTATGGCTTAGGGTACGGGTTCGGGGAGGTGTGCGGGTACGGCGTAGGGTATGGGTTAGGGTTTGGGTTAGGGTTAGTGTTAGGGTTAGGCCTCGGATTAGGGTACAGGTTAGGATTAGGGTACGTGTTAGGGTTAGGGTAGGGGTTAGGGTTAGGGTACGCGTTAGGGTTAGGGTAGTTATTAAACCTATCCCACTCTCTAGATACCCCTTAGCACGTAAGGGAATATTATTTGGGGGTGCAGCCATGGAGAAGAGTTTAGACACTAGGATAAGATAAGGAACACACCCATTATAAAGAAATCACATTAGGATTCTCTTTTTAAGCTGTTCCTTAAAACAGTAGTGCTTAGGAAATCTATTGGAGGCAGAAGCAGTCAAGGGTAGCCTAGGGTTAGGGTTAGGCTTAGGGTTAGGCTTAGGGTACGGCTTAGGTTACGGGTTCGGGGAGGGGTGCGGGTACTGCGTAGGGTATGGGTTAGGGTTAGGGTTAGGGTTAGTGTTAGGGTTAGGGCTCGGTTTAGGGTACGTTTAGGATTAGGGTACGTGTTAGGTTTAGGGTAGGGGTTAGGGTTAGGGTACGCGTTAGGGTTAGGGTACTTAGTAAACCTATCCCACTCTCTAGATACCCCTTAGCACGTAAAGGAATATTATTTGGGGTTCCAGCCATGGAGAAGAATTTAGACACTAGGATAAGATAAGGAACACACCCATTATAAAGAAATCACATTAGGATTCTCTTTTTAAGCTGTTGCTTAAAACACTAGTGCTTAGGAAATCTATTGGAGGCAGAAGCAGTCAAGGGTAGCCTAGGGTTAGTGTTAGGCTTAGGGTTAGGCTTAGGGTACGGCTTACGGTACGGGTTTGGGGAGGGGTTCAGGTACGGCGTAGGGTATGGGTTAGGGTTAGGGTTAGTGTTAGTGTTAGGGTTAGGGCTCGGTTTAGGGTACGGGTTAGGATTAGGGTACGTGTTAGTGTTAGGTTAGGGGTTAGGGTTAGAGTACGCATTAGGGTTAGGGTAGTTATTAAACCTATCCCACTCTCTAGATACCCCTTAGCACGTAAGGCAATATTATTTGGGGGTGCAGCCATGGAGAAGAGTTTAGACACTAGGATAAGATAAGGAACACACCCATTATAAAGAAATCACATTAGGATTCTCTTTTTAAGCTGTTCCTTAAAACACTAGTGCTTAGGAAATCTATTGGAGGCAGAAGCAGTCAAGGGTAGCCTAGGGTTAGGGTTAGGCTTAGGGTTAGGTTTAGGGTACGGCTTGGGGAATGGGTTCGGGGAGGGGTTCGGGTACAGCGTAGGGTTTGGGTTAGGGTTAGGGTTAGGGTTAGTGTTAGGGTTAGGGCTCGGTTTAGGGTACGGGTTAGGATTAGGGTACGTGTTAGGGTTAGGGTAGGGGTTAGGGTTAGGGTAGTTATTAAACCTATCCCACTCTCTAGATACCCCTTAGCACGTAAAGGAATATTATTTGGGGGTCCAGCCATGGAGAAGAGTTTAGACACTAGGATAAGATAAGGAACACACCCATTATAAAGAAATCACATTAGGATTCTCTTTTTAAGCTGTTCCTTAAAACACTAGTGCTTAGGAAATCTATTGGAGGCAGAAGCAGTCAAGGGTAGCCTAGGGTTAGGGTTAGGCTTAGGGTTAGGCTTAGGGTACGGCTTAGGGTACGGGTTCGGGGAGGGGTGCGGGTACGGCGTAGGGTATGGGTTAGGGTTAGGGTTAGGGTTAGTGTTAGGGTTAGGGCTCGGTTTAGGGTACAGGTTAGTATTAGGGTACGTGTTAGTGTTAGGGTAGGGGTTAGGGTTAGGGTACGCGTTAGGGTTAGGGTAGTTATTAAACCTATCCCACTCTCTAGATACCCCTTAGCACGTAAAGGAATATTATTTAGGGTCCAGCCATGGAGAAGAGTTTAGACACTAGGATAAGATAAGGAACACACCCATTATAAAGAAATCACATTAGGATTCTGTTTTTAAGCTGTTCCTTAAAACACTAGTGCTTAGGAAATCTATTGGAGGCAGAAGCAGTCAAGGGTAGCCTAGGGTTAGGGTTAGGCTTAGGGTTAGGCTTAGGGTACGGCTTAGGGTACGGGTTCGGGGAGGGTTTCGGGTACGGCGTAGGGTATGGGTTAGGGTTAGGGTTAGGGTTAGTGTTAGGGTTAGGGCTCGGTTTAGGGTACGGGTTAGGATTAGGGTACGTGTTAGGGTTAGGGTAGGGGTTAGGGTTAGGGTATGCGTTAGGGTTAGGGTAGTTATTAAACCTATCCCACTCTCTAGATACCCCTTAGCACGTAAAGGAATATTATTTGGGGGTCCAGCCATGGAGAAGAGTTTAGACACTAGGATAAGATAAGGAACACACCCATTATAAAGAAATCACATTAGGATTCTCTTTTTAAGCTGTTCGTTAATACACTAGTGCTTAGGAAATCTATTGGAGGCAGAAGCAGTCAAGGGTAGCCTAGGGTTAGGGTTAGGCTTAGGGTTAGGCTTAGGGTACGGCTTAGGGTACGAGTTCGGGGAGGGTTTCGGGTACGGCGTAGGGTATGGGTTAGGGTTAGGGTTAGGGTTAGTGTTAGGGTTAGGGCTCGGTTTAGGGTATGGGTTAGGATTAGGGTACGTGTTAGGGTTAGGGTAGGGGTTAGGGTTAGGGTACGCGTTAGGGTTAGGGTAGTTATTAAACCTATCCCACTCTCTAGATACCCCTTAGCACGTAAAGGAATATTATTTGGGGGTCCAGCCATGGAGAAGAGTTTAGACACTAGGATAAGATAAGGAACACACCCATTATAAAGAAATCACTTTAGGATTCTCTTTTTAAGCTGTTCGTTAAAACACTAGTGCTTAGGAAATCTATTGGAGGCAGAAGCAGTCAAGGGTAGCCTAGGGTTAGGGTTAGGCTTAGGGTTAGGCTTAGGGTACGGCTTAGGGTACGAGTTCGGGGAGGGTTTCGGGTACGGCGTAGGGTATGGGTTAGGGTTAGGGTTAGGGTTAGTGTTAGGGTTAGGGCTCGGTTTAGGGTACGGGTTAGGATTAGGGTACGTGTTAGGGTTAGGGTAGGGGTTAGGGTTAGGATACGCCTTAGGGTTAGGGTAGTTATTAAACCTATCCCACTCTCTAGATACCCCTTAGCACGTAAAGGAATATTATTTGGGGGTCCAGCCATGGAGAAGAGTTTAGACACTAGGATAAGATAAGGAACACACCCATTATAAAGAAATCACATTAGGATTCTCTTTTTAAGCTGTTCGTTAAAACACTAGTGCTTAGGAAATCTATTGGAGGCAGAAGCAGTCAAGGGTAGCCGAGGGTTAGGGTTAGGCTTAGGGTTAGGCTTAGGGTACGGCTTAGGGTACGAGTTCGGGGAGGGTTTCGGGTACGGCGTAGGGTATGGGTTAGGGTTAGGGTTAGGGTTAGTGTTAGGGTTAGGGCTCGGTTTAGGGTACGGGTTAGGATTAGGGTACGTGTTAGGGTTAGGGTAGGGGTTAGGGTTAGGGTACGCGTTAGGGTTAGGGTAGTTATTAAACCTATCCCACTCTCTAGATACCCCTTAGCACGTAAAGGAATATTATTTGGGGGTGCAGCCATGGAGAAGAGTTTAGACACTAGGATAAGATAAGGAACACACCCATTATAAAGAAATCACATTAGGATTCTCTTTTTAAGCTGTTCGTTAAAACACTAGTGCTTAGGAAATCTATTGGAGGCAGAAGCAGTCAAGGGTAGCCTAGGGTTAGGGTTAGGCTTAGGGTTAGGCTTAGGGTACGGCTTAGGGTACGAGTTCGGGGAGGGTTTCGGGTACGGCGTAGGGTATGGGTTAGGGTTAGGGTTAGGGTTAGTGTTAGGGTTAGGGCTCGGTTTAGGGTACGGGTTAGGATTAGGGTACGTGTTAGGGTTAGGGTAGGGGTTAGGGTTAGGGTACGCGTTAGGGTTAGGGTAGTTATTAAACCTATCCCACTCTCTAGATACCCCTTAGCACGTAAAGGAATATTATTTGGGGGTCCAGCCATGGAGAAGAGTTTAGACACTAGGATAAGATAAGGAACACACCCATTATAAAGAAATCACTTTAGGATTCTCTTTTTAAGCTGTTCCTTAAAACAGTAGTGCTTAGGAAATCTATTGGAGGCAGAAGCAGTCAAGGGTAGCCTAGGGTTAGGGTTAGGCTTAGGGTTAGGGTTAGGGTACGGCTTGGGGTATGGGTTCGGGGAGGTGTTCGTGTACGGCGTAGGGTATGGGTTAGGGTTAGGGTTTGGGTTAGTGTTAGGGATAGGGCTCGGTTTAGGGTACGGGTTAGGATTAGGGTACGTGTTAGGGTTAGGGTAGGGGTTAGGGTTAGGTTACGCGTTAGGGCTAGGGTAGTTAGTAAACCTCTCCCACTCTCTAGCTCCCCCTTAGCACGTAAAGGAATATTATTTGGGGGTCCAGCCATGGAGAAGAGTTTAGACACTAGGATAAGATAAGGAACACACCCATTATAAAGAAATCACTTTAGGATTCTCTTTTTAAGCTGTTCCTTAAAACACTACTGCTTAGGAAATCAATTGGAGGCAGAAGCAGTCAAGGGTAGCCTAGGGTTAGGGTTAGGCTTAGGGTTAGGTTTAGGGTATGGCTTAGGGTACGGGTTCGGGGAGGTGTGCGGGTACGGCGTAGGGTATGGGTTAGGGTTTGGGTTAGGGTTAGTGTTAGGGTTAGGCCTCGGATTAGGGTACAGGTTAGGATTAGGGTACGTGTTAGGGTTAGGGTAGGGGTTAGGGTTAGGGTACGCGTTAGGGTTAGGGTAGTTATTAAACCTATCCCACTCTCTAGATACCCCTTAGCACGTAAGGGAATATTATTTGGGGGTGCAGCCATGGAGAAGAGTTTAGACACTAGGATAAGATAAGGAACACACCCATTATAAAGAAATCACATTAGGATTCTCTTTTTAAGCTGTTCCTTAAAACAGTAGTGCTTAGGAAATCTATTGGAGGCAGAAGCAGTCAAGGGTAGCCTAGGGTTAGGGTTAGGCTTAGGGTTAGGCTTAGGGTACGGCTTAGGTTACGGGTTCGGGGAGGGGTGCGGGTACTGCGTAGGGTATGGGTTAGGGTTAGGGTTAGGGTTAGTGTTAGGGTTAGGGCTCGGTTTAGGGTACGTTTAGGATTAGGGTACGTGTTAGGTTTAGGGTAGGGGTTAGGGTTAGGGTACGCGTTAGGGTTAGGGTACTTAGTAAACCTATCCCACTCTCTAGATACCCCTTAGCACGTAAAGGAATATTATTTGGGGTTCCAGCCATGGAGAAGAATTTAGACACTAGGATAAGATAAGGAACACACCCATTATAAAGAAATCACATTAGGATTCTCTTTTTAAGCTGTTGCTTAAAACACTAGTGCTTAGGAAATCTATTGGAGGCAGAAGCAGTCAAGGGTAGCCTAGGGTTAGTGTTAGGCTTAGGGTTAGGCTTAGGGTACGGCTTACGGTACGGGTTTGGGGAGGGGTTCAGGTACGGCGTAGGGTATGGGTTAGGGTTAGGGTTAGTGTTAGTGTTAGGGTTAGGGCTCGGTTTAGGGTACGGGTTAGGATTAGGGTACGTGTTAGTGTTAGGTTAGGGGTTAGGGTTAGAGTACGCATTAGGGTTAGGGTAGTTATTAAACCTATCCCACTCTCTAGATACCCCTTAGCACGTAAGGCAATATTATTTGGGGGTGCAGCCATGGAGAAGAGTTTAGACACTAGGATAAGATAAGGAACACACCCATTATAAAGAAATCACATTAGGATTCTCTTTTTAAGCTGTTCCTTAAAACACTAGTGCTTAGGAAATCTATTGGAGGCAGAAGCAGTCAAGGGTAGCCTAGGGTTAGGGTTAGGCTTAGGGTTAGGTTTAGGGTACGGCTTGGGGAATGGGTTCGGGGAGGGGTTCGGGTACAGCGTAGGGTTTGGGTTAGGGTTAGGGTTAGGGTTAGTGTTAGGGTTAGGGCTCGGTTTAGGGTACGGGTTAGGATTAGGGTACGTGTTAGGGTTACGGTAGGGGTTAGGGTTAGGGTAGTTATTAAACCTATCCCACTCTCTAGATACCCCTTAGCACGTAAAGTAATATTATTTGGGGGTCCAGCCATGGAGAAGAGTTTAGACACTAGGATAAGATAAGGAACACACCCATTATAAAGAAATCACATTAGGATTCTCTTTTTAAGCTGTTCCTTAAAACACTAGTGCTTAGGAAATCTATTGGAGGCAGAAGCAGTCAAGGGTAGCCTAGGGTTAGGGTTAGGCTTAGGGTTAGGCTTAGGGTACGGCTTAGGGTACGGGTTCGGGGAGGGTTTTGGGTACGGCGTAGGGTATGGGTTAGGGTTAGGGTTAGGGTTAGTGTTAGGGTTAGGGCTCGGTTTAGGGTACGGGTTAGGATTAGGGTACGTGTTAGGGTTAGGGTAGGGGTTAGGGTTACGGTACGCGTTAGGGTTAGGTAGTTATTAAACCTATCCCACTCTCTAGATACCCCTTAGCACGTAAAGGAATATTATTTGAGGGTCCAGCCATGGAGAAGAGTTTAGACACTAGGATAAGATAAGGAACACACCCATTATAAAGAAATCACATTAGGATTCTCTTTTTAAGCTGTTCGTTAAAACACTAGTGCTTAGGAAATCTATTGGAGGCAGAAGCAGTCAAGGGTAGCCTAGGGTTAGGGTTAGGCTTAGGGTTAGGCTTAGGGTACGGCTTAGGGTACGGGTTCGGGGAGGGTTTCGGGTACGGCGTAGGGTATGGGTTAGGGTTAGGGTTAGGGTTAGTGTTAGGGTTAGGGCTCGGTTTAGGGTACGGTTAGGATTAGGGTACGTGTTAGGTTTAGGGTAGGGGTTAGGGTTAGGGTACGCGTTAGGGTTAGGGTAGTTAGTAAACCTATCCCACTCTCTAGATACCCCTTAGCACGTAAAGGAATATTATTTGGGGTTCCAGCCATGGAGAAGAATTTAGACACTAGGATAAGATAAGGAACACACCCATTATAAAGAAATCACATTAGGATTCTCTTTTTAAGCTGTTGCTTAAAACACTAGTGCTTAGGAAATCTATTGGAGGCAGAAGCAGTCAAGGGTAGCCTAGGGTTAGTGTTAGGCTTAGGGTTAGGCTTAGGGTACGGCTTAGGGTACGGGTTTGGGGAGGGGTTCAGGTACGGCGTAGGGTATGGGTTAGGGTTAGGGTTAGTGTTAGTGTTAGGGTTAGGGCTCGGTTTAGGGTACGGGTTAGGATTAGGGTACGTGTTAGTGTTAGGTTAGGGGTTAGGGTTAGAGTACGCATTAGGGTTAGGGTAGTTATTAAACCTATCCCACTCTCTAGATACCCCTTAGCACGTAAGGCAATATTATTTGGGGGTGCAGCCATGGAGAAGAGTTTAGACACTAGGATAAGATAAGGAACACACCCATTATAAAGAAATCACATTAGGATTCTCTTTTTAAGCTGTTCCTTAAAACACTAGTGCTTAGGAAATCTATTGGAGGCAGAAGCAGTCAAGGGTAGCCTAGGGTTAGGGTTAGGCTTAGGGTTAGGTTTAGGGTACGGCTTGGGGAATGGGTTCGGGGAGGGGTTCGGGTACAGCGTAGGGTTTGGGTTAGGGTTAGGGTTAGGGTTAGTGTTAGGGTTAGGGCTCGGTTTAGGGTACGGGTTAGGATTAGGGTACGTGTTAGGGTTACGGTAGGGGTTAGGGTTAGGGTAGTTATTAAACCTATCCCACTCTCTAGATACCCCTTAGCACGTAAAGGAATATTATTTGGGGGTCCAGCCATGGAGAAGAGTTTAGACACTAGGATAAGATAAGGAACACACCCATTATAAAGAAATCACATTAGGATTCTCTTTTTAAGCTGTTCCTTAAAACACTAGTGCTTAGGAAATCTATTGGAGGCAGAAGCAGTCAAGGGTAGCCTAGGGTTAGGGTTAGGCTTAGGGTTAGGCTTAGGGTACGGCTTAGGGTTCGGGTTCGGGGAGGGTTTCGGGTACGGCGTAGGGTATGGGTTAGGGTTAGGGTTAGGGTTAGTGTTAGGGTTAGGGCTCGGTTTAGGGTACGGGTTAGGATTAGGGTACGTGTTTGGGTTAGGGTAGGGGTTAGGGTTACGGTACGCGTTAGGGTTAGGTAGTTATTAAACCTATCCCACTCTCTAGATACCCCTTAGCACGTAAAGGAATATTATTTGAGGGTCCAGCCATGGAGAAGAGTTTAGACACTAGGATAAGATAAGGAACACACCCATTATAAAGAAATCACATTAGGATTCTCTTTTTAAGCTGTTCGTTAAAACACTAGTGCTTAGGAAATCTATTGGAGGCAGAAGCAGTCAAGGGTAGCCTAGGGTTAGGGTTAGGCTTAGGGTTAGGCTTAGGGTACGGCTTAGGGTACGGGTTCGGGGAGGGTTTCGGGTACGGCGTAGGGTATGGGTTAGGGTTAGGGTTAGGGTTAGTGTTAGGGTTAGGGCTCGGTTTAGGGTACGGTTAGGATTAGGGTACGTGTTAGGTTTAGGGTAGGGGTTAGGGTTAGGGTACGCGTTAGGGTTAGGGTAGTTAGTAAACCTATCCCACTCTCTAGATACCCCTTAGCACGTAAAGGAATATTATTTGGGGTTCCAGCCATGGAGAAGAATTTAGACACTAGGATAAGATAAGGAACACACCCATTATAAAGAAATCACATTAGGATTCTCTTTTTAAGCTGTTGCTTAAAACACTAGTGCTTAGGAAATCTATTGGAGGCAGAAGCAGTCAAGGGTAGCCTAGGGTTAGTGTTAGGCTTAGGGTTAGGCTTAGGGTACGGCTTAGGGTACGGGTTTGGGGAGGGGTTCAGGTACGGCGTAGGGTATGGGTTAGGGTTAGGGTTAGTGTTAGTGTTAGGGTTAGGGCTCGGTTTAGGGTACGGGTTAGGATTAGGGTACGTGTTAGTGTTAGGGTAGCGGTTAGGGTTAGAGTACGCATTAGGTTTAGGGTAGTTATTAAACCTATCCCACTCTCTAGATACCCCTTAGCACGTAAGGCAATATTATTTGGGGGTGCAGCCATGGAGAAGAGTTTAGACACTAGGATAAGATAAGGAACACACCCATTATAAAGAAATCACATTAGGATTCTCTTTTTAAGCTGTTCCTTAAAACACTAGTGGTTAGGAAATCAATTGGAGGCAGAAGCAGTCAAGGGTAGCCTAGGGTTAGGTTTAGGCTTAGGGTTCGGCTTAGGGTACGGCTTAGGGTACGGGTTCGGGGAGGGGTGCGGGTACTGCGTACGGTATGGGTTAGGGTTAGGGTTAGGGTTAGTGTTAGGGTTAGGGCTCGGTTTAGGGTACGGGTTAGGATTAGGGTACGTGTTAGGGTTAGGGTAGGGGTTAGGTTTAGGGTACGCGTTAGGGTTAGGGTAGTTGTTAAACCTATCCCACTCTCTAGATACCCCTTAGCACGTAAAGGAATATTATTTGGGGGTCCAGCGATGGAGAAGAGTTTAGACACTAGGATAAGATAAGGAACAC
This sequence comes from Balaenoptera borealis, assembly GCF_965194805.1. NCBI lineage: Eukaryota > Metazoa > Chordata > Mammalia > Artiodactyla > Balaenopteridae > Balaenoptera > Balaenoptera borealis. The sequence continues at coordinate 260,351 of NW_028123274.1, forward strand.
ACCCATTATAAAGAAATCACATTAGGATTCTCTTTTTCAGCTCTTCCTTAAAACACTAGTGCTTAGGAAATCTATTAGAGGCAGAAGCAGTCAAGGGTAGCCTAGGGTTAGGGTTAGGCTTAGGGTTAGGCTTAGGGTACGGCTTAGGGTACGGGTTCGGGGAGGGTTTCGGGTACGGCGTAGGGTATGGGTTAGGGTTAGGGTTAGGGTTTGTGTTAGGGTTAGGGCTCGGTTTAGGGTACGGTTAGGATTAGGGTACGTGGTAGGTTTAGGGTAGGGGTTAGGGTTAGGGTACGCATTAGGTTTAGGGTCGTTAGTAAACCTATCCCACTCTCTAGATACCCCTTAGCACATAAAGGAATATTATTTGGGGGTCCAGCCATGGAGAAGAGTTTAGACACTAGGATAAGATAAGGAACACACCCATTATAAAGAAATCACATTAGGATTCTCTTTTTAAGCTGTTGCTTAAAACACTAGTGCTTAGGAAATCTATTGGAGGCAGAAGCAGTCAAGGGTAGCCTAGGGTTAGTGTTGGCTTAGGGTTAGGCTTAGGGTATGGCTTAGGGTACGGGTTCGGGGAGGGTTTCGGGTACGGCGTAGGGTATGGGTTAGGGTTAGGGTTAGGGTTAGTGTTAGGGTTAGGGCTCGGTTTAGGGTACAGGTTAGGATTAGGGTACGTGTTAGGTTTAGGGTAGGGGTTAGGGTTAGGGTACGCGTTAGGGTTAGGGTAGTTATTAAACCTATCCCACTCTCTAGATACCCCTTAGCACGTAAAGGAATATTATTTGAGGGTCCAGCCATGGAGAAGAGTTTAGACACTAGGATAAGATAAGGAACACACCCATTATAAAGAAATCACATTAGGATTCTCTTTTTAAGCTGTTCCTTAAAACACTAGTGCTTAGGAAATCTATTGGAGGCAGAAGCAGTCAAGGGTAGCCTAGGATAAGGTTAGGCTTAGGGTGAGGCTTAGGGTAGGGCTTAGGGTACGGGTTCGGGGAGGGTTTCGGGTACGGCGTAGGGTATGGGTTAGGGTTAGGGTTAGTGTTAGGGTTAGGGTAGGGGTTAGGGTTAGGGTACGCGTTAGGGTTAGGGTAGTTATTAAACCTATCCCACTCTCTAGATACCCCTTAGCACATAAAGGAATATTATTTGGGGGTCCAGCCATGGAGAAGAGTTTAGACACTAGGATAAGAAAAGGAACACACCCATTATAAAGAAATCACTTTAGGATTCTCTTTTTAAGCTGTTCGTTAAAACACTAGTGCTTAGGAAATCTATTGGAGGCAGAAGCAGTCAAGGGTAGCCTAGGGTTAGGGTTAGGCTTAGGGTTAGGCTTAGGGTAAGGCTTAGGGTACGGGTTCGGGGAGGGTTTCGGGTACGGCGTAGGGTATGGGTTAGGGTTAGGGTTAGGGTTAGTGTTAGGGTTAGGGCTCGGTTTAGGGTACGGTTAGGATTAGGGTACGTGTTAGGTTTAGGGTAGGGGTTAGGGTTAGGGTACGCGTTAGGGTTAGGGTAGTTAGTAAACCTATCCCACTCTCTAGATACCCCTTAGCACGTAAAGGAATATTATTTGGGGTTCCAGCCATGGAGAAGAATTTAGACACTAGGATAAGATAAGGAACACACCCATTATAAAGAAATCACATTAGGATTCTCTTTTTAAGCTGTTGCTTAAAACACTAGTGCTTAGGAAATCTATTGGAGGCAGAAGCAGTCAAGGGTAGCCTAGGGTTAGTGTTAGGCTTAGGGTTAGGCTTAGGGTACGGCTTAGGGTACGGGTTTGGGGAGGGGTTCAGGTACGGCCTAGGGTATGGGTTAGGGTTAGGGTTAGTGTTAGTGTTAGGGTTAGGGCTCGGTTTAGGGTACGGGTTAGGATTAGGGTACGTGTTAGTGTTAGGGTAGGGGTTAGGGTTAGAGTACGCATTAGGTTTAGGGTAGTTATTAAACCTATCCCACTCTCTAGATACCCCTTAGCACGTAAGGCAATATTATTTGGGGGTGCAGCCATGGAGAAGAGATTAGACACTAGGATAAGATAAGGAACACACCCATTATAAAGAAATCACATTAGGATTCTCTTTTTAAGCTGTTCCTTAAAACACTAGTGCTTAGGAAATCAATTGGAGGCAGAAGCAGTCAAGGGTAGCCTAGGTTTAGGGTTAGGCTTAGGGTTCGGCTTAGGGTACGGCTTAGGGTACGGGTTCGGGGAGGGGTGCGGGTACGGCCTACGGTATGGGTTAGGGTTAGGGTTAGGGTTAGTGTTAGGGTTAGGGCTCGGTTTAGGGTACGGGTTAGGATTAGGGTACGTGTTAGGGTTAGGGTAGGGGTTAGGTTTAGGGTACGCGTTAGGGTTAGGGTAGTTGTTAAACCTATCCCACTCTCTAGATACCCCTTAGCACGTAAAGGAATATTATTTGGGGGTCCAGCCATGGAGAAGAGTTTAGACACTAGGATAAGATAAGGAACACACCCATTATAAAGAAATCACATTAGGATTCTCTTTTTAAGCTGTTCCTTAAAACAGTAGTGCTTAGGAAATCTATTGGAGGCAGAAGCAGTCAAGGGTAGCCTAGGGTTAGGGTTAGGCTTAGGGTTAGGCTTAGGGTACGGCTTAGGGTACGGGTTCGGGGAGGGGTGCGGGTACGGCGTAGGGTATGGGTTAGGGTTAGGGTTAGGGTTAGTGTTAGGGTTAGGGCTCGGTTTAGGGTACAGGTTAGGATTAGGGTACGTGTTAGGGTTAGGGTAGGGGTTAGGGTTAGGGTACGCGTTAGGGTTAGGGTAGTTATTAAACCTATCCCACTCTCTAGATACCCCTTAGCACGTAATGGAATATTATTTGAGGGTCCAGCCATGGAGAAGAGTTTAGACACTAGGATAAGATAAGGAACACACCCATTATAAAGAAATCACATTAGGATTCTCTTTTTAAGCTGTTCCTTAAAACACTAGTGCTTAGGAAATCTATTGGAGGCAGAAGCAGTCAAGGGTAGCCTAGGATAAGGTTAGGCTTAGGGTGAGGCTTAGGGTACGGCTTAGGGTACGGGTTCGGGGAGGGTTTCGGGTACGGCGTAGGGTATGGGTTAGGGTTAGGGTTAGTGTTAGGGTTAGGGCTCGGTTTAGGGTACGGGTTAGGATTAGGGTACGTGTTAGGGTTAGGGTAGGGGTTAGGGTTAGGGTACGCGTTAGGGTTAGGGTAGTTATTAAACCTATCCCACTCTCTAGATACCCCTTAGCACGTAAAGGAATATTATTTGGGGGTCCAGCCATGGAGAAGAGTTTAGACACTAGAATAAGATAAGGAACACACCCATTATATAGAAATCACTTTAAGATTCTCTTTTTAAGCTGTTCGTTAAAACACTAGTGCTTAGGAAATCTATTGGAGGCAGAAGCAGTCAAGGGTAGCCTAGGGTTAGGGTTAGGCTTAGGGTTAGGCTTAGGGTACGGCTTAGGGTACGAGTTCGGGGAGGGTTTCGGGTACGGCGTAGGTTATGGGTTAGGGTTAGGGTTAGGGTTAGTGTTAGGGTTAGGGCTCGGTTTAGGGTAGGGGTTAGGATTAGGGTACGTGTTAGGGTTAGGGTAGGGGTTAGGGTTAGGGTACGCGTTAGGGTTAGGGTAGTTATTAAACCTATCCCACTCTCTAGATACCCCTTAGCACGTAAGGGAATATTATTTGGGGGTGCAGCCATGGAGAAGAGTTTAGACACTAGGATAAGATAAGGAACACACCCATTATAAAGAAATCACATTAGGATTCTCTTTTTAAGCTGTTCCTTAAAACACTAGTGCTTAGGAAATCTATTGGAGGCAGAAGCAGTCAAGGGTAGCCTAGGGTTAGGGTTAGGCTTAGGGTTAGGCTTAGGGTACGGCTTAGGTTACGGGTTCGGGGAGGGGTGAGGCTACGGCGTAGGGTATGGGTTAGGGTTAGGGTTAGGGTTAGTGTTAGGGTTAGGGCTCGGTTTAGGGTACGGTTAGGATTAGGGTACGTGTTAGGTTTAGGGTAGGGATTAGGGTTAGGGTACGCGTTAGGGTTAGGGTAGTTAGTAAACCTATCCCACTCTCTAGATACCTATTAGCACGTAAAGGAATATTATTTGGGGTTCCAGCCATGGAGAAGAATTTAGACACTAGGATAAGATAAGGAACACACCCATTATAAAGAAATCACATTAGGATTCTCTTTTTAAGCTGTTGCTTAAAACACTAGTGCTTAGGAAATCTATTGGAGGCAGAAGCAGTCAAGGGTAGCCTAGGGTTAGTGTTAGGCTTAGGGTTAGGCTTAGGGTACGGCTTACGGTACGGGTTTGGGGAGGGGTTCAGGTACGGCGTAGGGTATGGGTTAGGGTTAGGGTTAGTGTTAGTGTTAGGGTTAGGGCTCGGTTTAGGGTACGGGTTAGGATTAGGGTACGTGTTAGTGTTAGGTTAGGGGTTAGGGTTAGAGTACGCATTAGGGTTAGGGTAGTTATTAAACCTATCCCACTCTCTAGATACCCCTTAGCACGTAAGGAAATATTATTTGGGGGTGCAGCCATGGAGAAGAGTTTAGACACTAGGATAAGATAAGGAACACACCCATTATAAAGAAATCACATTAGGATTCTCTTTTTAAGCTGTTCCTTAAAACACTAGTGCTTAGGAAATCTATTGGAGGCAGAAGCAGTCAAGGGTAGCCTAGGGTTAGGGTTAGGCTTAGGGTTAGGTTTAGGGTACGGCTTGGGGAATGGGTTCGGGGAGGGGTTCGGGTACGGCGTAGGGTATGGGTTAGGGTTAGGGTTAGGGTTAGTGTTAGGGTTAGGGCTCGGTTTAGGGTACGGGTTAGGATTAGGGTACGTGTTAGGGTTAGGGTAGGGGTTAGGGTTAGGGTATGCGTTAGGGTTAGGTTAGTTATTAAACCTATCCCACTCTCTAGATACCCCTTAGCACGTAAAGGAATATTATTTGGGGGTGCAGCCATGGAGAAGAGTTTTGACACTAAGATAAGATAAGGAACACACCCATTATAAAGAAATCACATTAGGATTCTCTTTTTAAGCTGTTCCTTAAAACACTAGTGCTTAGGAAATCTATTGGAGGCAGAAGCAGTCAAGGGTAGCCTAGGGTTAGGGTTAGGCTTAGGGTTAGGCTTAGGGTACGGCTTAGGGTACGGGTTCGGGGAGGGTTTCGGGTACGGCGTAGGGTATGGGTTAGGGTTAGGGTTAGGGTTAGTGTTAGGGTTAGGGCTCGGTTTAGGGTACGGTTAGGATTAGGGTACGTGTTAGGTTTAGGGTAGGGGTTAGGGTTAGGGTACGCGTTAGGGTTAGGGTAGTTAGTAAACCTATCCCACTCTCTAGATACCCCTTAGCACGTAAAGGAATATTATTTGGGGTTCCAGCCATGGAGAAGAATTTAGACACTAGGATAAGATAAGGAACACACCCATTATAAAGAAATCACATTAGGATTCTCTTTTTAAGCTGTTGCTTAAAACACTAGTGCTTAGGAAATCTATTGGAGGCAGAAGCAGTCAAGGGTAGCCTAGGGTTAGTGTTAGGCTTAGGGTTAGGCTTAGGGTACGGCTTAGGGTACGGGTTTGGGGAGGGGTTCAGGTACGGCGTAGGGTATGGGTTAGGGTTAGGGTTAGTGTTAGTGTTAGGGTTAGGGCTCGGTTTAGGGTACGGGTTAGGATTAGGGTACGTGTTAGTGTTAGGGTAGGGGTTAGGGTTAGAGTACGCATTAGGTTTAGGGTAGTTATTAAACCTATCCCACTCTCTAGATACCCCTTAGCACGTAAGGCAATATTATTTGGGGGTGCAGCCATGGAGAAGAGTTTAGACACTAGGATAAGATAAGGAACACACCCATTATAAAGAAATCACATTAGGATTCTCTTTTTAAGCTGTTCCTTAAAACACTAGTGCTTAGGAAATCAATTGGAGGCAGAAGCAGTCAAGGGTAGCCTAGGGTTAGGGTTAGGCTTAGGGTTCGGCTTAGGGTACGGCTTAGGGTACGGGTTCGGGGAGGGGTGCGGGTACGGCCTACGGTATGGGTTAGGGTTAGGGTTAGGGTTAGTGTTAGGGTTATGGCTCGGTTTAGGGTACGGGTTAGGATTAGGGTACGTGTTAGGGTTAGGGTAGGGGTTAGGTTTAGGGTACGCGTTAGGGTTAGGGTAGTTGTTAAACCTATCCCACTCTCTAGATACCCCTTAGCACGTAAAGGAATATTATTTGGGGGTCCAGCCATGGAGAAGAGTTTAGACACTAGGATAAGATAAGGAACACACCCATTATAAAGAAATCACATTAGGATTCTCTTTTTCAGCTCTTCCTTAAAACACTAGTGCTTAGGAAATCTATTGGAGGCAGAAGCAGTCAAGGGTAGCCTAGGGTTAGGGTTAGGCTTAGGGTTAGGCTTAGGGTACGGCTTAGGGTACGGGTTCGGGGAGGGTTTCGGGTACGGCGTAGGGTATGGGTTAGGGTTAGGGTTAGGGTTTGTGTTAGGGTTAGGGCTCGGTTTAGGGTACGGTTAGGATTAGGGTACGTGGTAGGTTTAGGGTAGGGGTTAGGGTTAGGGTACGCATTAGGGTTAGGGTCGTTAGTAAACCTATAACACTCTCTAGATACCCCTTAGCACGTAAAGGAATATTATTTGGGGGTCCAGCCATGGAGAAGAGTTTAGACACTAGGATAAGATAAGGAACACACCCATTATAAAGAAATCACATTAGGATTCTCTTTTTAAGCTGTTGCTTAAAACACTAGTGCTTAGGAAATCTATTGGAGGCAGAAGCAGTCAAGGGTAGCCTAGGGTTAGTGTTAGGCTTAGGGTTAGGCTTAGGGTATGGCTTAGGGTACGGGTTCGGGGAGGGTTTCGGGTACGGCGTAGGGTATGGGTTAGGGTTAGGGTTAGGGTTAGTGTTAGGGTTAGGGCTCGGTTTAGGGTACGGGTTAGGATTAGGGTACATGTTAGGGTTAGGGTAGGGGTTAGGGTTAGGGTACGCGTTAGGGTTAGGGTAGTTATTAAACCTATCCCACTCTCTAGATACCCCTTAGCACGTAAAGGAATATTATTTGGGGGTGCAGCCATGGAGAAGAGTTTAGACACTAGGATAAGATAAGGAACACACCCATTATAAAGAAATCACTTTAGGATTCTCTTTTTAAGCTGTTCTTAAAACACTAGTGCTTAGGAAATCTATTGGAGGCAGAAGCAGTCAAGGGTAGCCTAGGGTAAGGGTTAGGCTTAGGGTTAGGGTTAGGGTACGGCTTGGGGTATGGGTTCGGGGAGGTGTTCGTGTACGGCGTAGGGTATGGGTTAGGGTTAGGGTTTGGGTTAGTGTTAGGGTTAGGGCTCGGTTTAGGGTACGGGTTAGGATTAGGGTACGTGTTAGGGTTAGGGTAGGGGTTAGGGTTAGGTTACGCGTTAGGGCTAGGGTAGTTAGTAAACCTATCCCACTCTCTAGCTCCCCCTTAGCACGTAAAGGAATATTATTTGGGGGTCCAGCCATGGAGAAGTGTTTAGACACTAGGATAAGATAAGGAACACACCCATTATAAAGAAATCACATTAGGATTCTCTTTTTAAGCTGTTCCTTAAAACACTACTGCTTAGGAAATCAATTGGAGGCAGAAGCAGTCAAGGGTAGCCTAGGGTTAGGGTTAGGCTTAGGGTTAGGTTTAGGGTATGGCTTAGGGTACGGGTTCGGGGAGGGGTGCGGGTACGGCGTAGGGTATGGGTTAGGGTTAGGGTTAGTGTTAGGGTTAGGGCTCGGTTTAGGGTACAGGTTAGTATTAGGGTACGTGTTAGGGTTAGGGTAGGGGTTAGGGTTAGGGTACGCGTTAGGGTTAGGGTAGTTATTAAACCTATCCCACTCTCTAGATACCCCTTAGCACGTAAGGGAATATTATTTGGGGGTGCAGCCATGGAGAAGAGTTTAGACACTAGGATAAGGTAAGGAACACACCCATTATAAAGAAATCACATTAGGATTCTCTTTTTAAGCTGTTCCTTAAAACAGTAGTGCTTAGGAAATCTATTGGAGGCAGAAGCAGTCAAGGGTAGCCTAGGGTTAGGGTTAGGCTTAGGGTTAGGCTTAGGGTACGGCTTAGGTTACGGGTTCGGGGAGGGGTGCGGGTACGGCGTAGGGTATGGGTTAGGGTTAGGGTTAGTGTTAGGGTTAGGGCTCGGTTTAGGGTACGGGTTAGGATTAGGGTACGTGTTAGGGTTAGGGTAGGGGTTAGGGTTAGGGTAAGCGTTAGGGTTAGGGTAGTTTTTAAACCTATCCCACTCTCTAGATACCCCTTAGCACGTAAAGGAATATTATTTGTGGGTCGAGCCATGGAGAAGAGTTTAGACACTAGGATAAGATAAGGAACACACCCATTATAAAGAAATCACTTTAGGATTCTCTTTTTAAGCTGTTCCTTAAAACACTAGTGCTTAGGAAATCTATTGGAGGCAGAAGCAGTCAAGGGTAGACTAGGGTTAGGGTTAGGCTTAGGGTTAGGGTTAGGGTACGGCTGGGGTATGGGTTCGGGGAGGTGTTTGTGTACGGCGTAGGGTATGGGTTAGGGTTAGGGTTTGGGTTAGTGTTAGGGTTAGGGCTCGGTTTAGGGTACGGGTTAGGATTAGGGTACGTGTTAGGGTTAGGGTAGGGGTTAGGGTTAGGTTACGCGTTAGGGCTAGGGTAGTTAGTAAACCTATCCCACTCTCTAGCTCCCCCTTAGCACGTAAAGGAATATTATTTGGGGGTCCAGCCATGGAGAAGAGTTTAGACACTAGGATAAGATAAGGAACACACCCATTATAAAGAAATCACATTAGGATTCTCTTTTTAAGCTGTTCCTTAAAACACTACTGCTTAGGAAATCAATTGGAGGCAGAAGCAGTCAAGGGTAGCCTAGGGTTAGGGTTAGGCTTAGGGTTAGGTTTAGGGTATGGCTTAGGGTACGGGTTCGGGGAGGTGTGCGGGTACGGCGTAGGGTATGGGTTAGGGTTAGGGTTAGGGTTAGTGTTAGGCTTAGGCCTCGGTTTAGGGTACAGGTTAGGATTAGGGTACGTGTTAGGGTTAGGGTAGGGGTTAGGGTTAGGGTACGCGTTAGGGTTAGGGTAGTTATTAAACCTATCCCACTCTCTAGATACCCCTTAGCACGTAAGGGAATATTATTTGGGGGTGCAGCCATGGAGAAGAGTTTAGACACTAGGATAAGATAAGGAACACACCCATTATAAAGAAATCACATTAGGATTCTCTTTTTAAGCTGTTCCTTAAAACAGTAGTGCTTAGGAAATCTATTGGAGGCAGAAGCAGTCAAGGGTAGCCTAGGGTTAGGGTTAGGCTTAGGGTTAGGCTTAGGGTACGGCTTAGGTTACGGGTTCGGGGAGGGGTGCGGGTACTGCGTAGGGTATGGGTTAGGGTTAGGGTTAGGGTTAGTGTTAGGGTTAGGGCTCGGTTTAGGGTACGTTTAGGATTAGGGTACGTGTTAGGTTTAGGGTAGGGGTTAGGGTTAGGGTACGCGTTAGGGTTAGGGTACTTAGTAAACCTATCCCACTCTCTAGATACCCCTTAGCACGTAAAGGAATATTATTTGGGGTTCCAGCCATGGAGAAGAATTTAGACACTAGGATAAGATAAGGAACACACCCATTATAAAGAAATCACATTAGGATTCTCTTTTTAAGCTGTTGCTTAAAACACTAGTGCTTAGGAAATCTATTGGAGGCAGAAGCAGTCAAGGGTAGCCTAGGGTTAGTGTTAGGCTTAGGGTTAGGCTTAGGGTACGGCTTACGGTACGGGTTTGGGGAGGGGTTCAGGTACGGCGTAGGGTATGGGTTAGGGTTAGGGTTAGTGTTAGTGTTAGGGTTAGGGCTCGGTTTAGGGTACGGGTTAGGATTAGGGTACGTGTTAGTGTTAGGTTAGGGGTTAGGGTTAGAGTACGCATTAGGGTTAGGGTAGTTATTAAACCTATCCCACTCTCTAGATACCCCTTAGCACGTAAGGCAATATTATTTGGGGGTGCAGCCATGGAGAAGAGTTTAGACACTAGGATAAGATAAGGAACACACCCATTATAAAGAAATCACATTAGGATTCTCTTTTTAAGCTGTTCCTTAAAACACTAGTGCTTAGGAAATCTATTGGAGGCAGAAGCAGTCAAGGGTAGCCTAGGGTTAGGGTTAGGCTTAGGGTTAGGTTTAGGGTACGGCTTGGGGAATGGGTTCGGGGAGGGGTTCGGGTACAGCGTAGGGTTTGGGTTAGGGTTAGGGTTAGGGTTAGTGTTAGGGTTAGGGCTCGGTTTAGGGTACGGGTTAGGATTAGGGTACGTGTTAGGGTTACGGTAGGGGTTAGGGTTAGGGTAGTTATTAAACCTATCCCACTCTCTAGATACCCCTTAGCACGTAAAGTAATATTATTTGGGGGTCCAGCCATGGAGAAGAGTTTAGACACTAGGATAAGATAAGGAACACACCCATTATAAAGAAATCACATTAGGATTCTCTTTTTAAGCTGTTCCTTAAAACACTAGTGCTTAGGAAATCTATTGGAGGCAGAAGCAGTCAAGGGTAGCCTAGGGTTAGGGTTAGGCTTAGGGTTAGGCTTAGGGTACGGCTTAGGGTACGGGTTCGGGGAGGGTTTTGGGTACGGCGTAGGGTATGGGTTAGGGTTAGGGTTAGGGTTAGTGTTAGGGTTAGGGCTCGGTTTAGGGTACGGGTTAGGATTAGGGTACGTGTTAGGGTTAGGGTAGGGGTTAGGGTTACGGTACGCGTTAGGGTTAGGTAGTTATTAAACCTATCCCACTCTCTAGATACCCCTTAGCACGTAAAGGAATATTATTTGAGGGTCCAGCCATGGAGAAGAGTTTAGACACTAGGATAAGATAAGGAACACACCCATTATAAAGAAATCACATTAGGATTCTCTTTTTAAGCTGTTCGTTAAAACACTAGTGCTTAGGAAATCTATTGGAGGCAGAAGCAGTCAAGGGTAGCCTAGGGTTAGGGTTAGGCTTAGGGTTAGGCTTAGGGTACGGCTTAGGGTACGGGTTCGGGGAGGGTTTCGGGTACGGCGTAGGGTATGGGTTAGGGTTAGGGTTAGGGTTAGTGTTAGGGTTAGGGCTCGGTTTAGGGTACGGTTAGGATTAGGGTACGTGTTAGGTTTAGGGTAGGGGTTAGGGTTAGGGTACGCGTTAGGGTTAGGGTAGTTAGTAAACCTATCCCACTCTCTAGATACCCCTTAGCACGTAAAGGAATATTATTTGGGGTTCCAGCCATGGAGAAGAATTTAGACACTAGGATAAGATAAGGAACACACCCATTATAAAGAAATCACATTAGGATTCTCTTTTTAAGCTGTTGCTTAAAACACTAGTGCTTAGGAAATCTATTGGAGGCAGAAGCAGTCAAGGGTAGCCTAGGGTTAGTGTTAGGCTTAGGGTTAGGCTTAGGGTACGGCTTAGGGTACGGGTTTGGGGAGGGGTTCAGGTACGGCGTAGGGTATGGGTTAGGGTTAGGGTTAGTGTTAGTGTTAGGGTTAGGGCTCGGTTTAGGGTACGGGTTAGGATTAGGGTACGTGTTAGTGTTAGGTTAGGGGTTAGGGTTAGAGTACGCATTAGGGTTAGGGTAGTTATTAAACCTATCCCACTCTCTAGATACCCCTTAGCACGTAAGGCAATATTATTTGGGGGTGCAGCCATGGAGAAGAGTTTAGACACTAGGATAAGATAAGGAACACACCCATTATAAAGAAATCACATTAGGATTCTCTTTTTAAGCTGTTCCTTAAAACACTAGTGCTTAGGAAATCTATTGGAGGCAGAAGCAGTCAAGGGTAGCCTAGGGTTAGGGTTAGGCTTAGGGTTAGGTTTAGGGTACGGCTTGGGGAATGGGTTCGGGGAGGGGTTCGGGTACAGCGTAGGGTTTGGGTTAGGGTTAGGGTTAGGGTTAGTGTTAGGGTTAGGGCTCGGTTTAGGGTACGGGTTAGGATTAGGGTACGTGTTAGGGTTACGGTAGGGGTTAGGGTTAGGGTAGTTATTAAACCTATCCCACTCTCTAGATACCCCTTAGCACGTAAAGGAATATTATTTGGGGGTCCAGCCATGGAGAAGAGTTTAGACACTAGGATAAGATAAGGAACACACCCATTATAAAGAAATCACATTAGGATTCTCTTTTTAAGCTGTTCCTTAAAACACTAGTGCTTAGGAAATCTATTGGAGGCAGAAGCAGTCAAGGGTAGCCTAGGGTTAGGGTTAGGCTTAGGGTTAGGCTTAGGGTACGGCTTAGGGTTCGGGTTCGGGGAGGGTTTCGGGTACGGCGTAGGGTATGGGTTAGGGTTAGGGTTAGGGTTAGTGTTAGGGTTAGGGCTCGGTTTAGGGTACGGGTTAGGATTAGGGTACGTGTTTGGGTTAGGGTAGGGGTTAGGGTTACGGTACGCGTTAGGGTTAGGTAGTTATTAAACCTATCCCACTCTCTAGATACCCCTTAGCACGTAAAGGAATATTATTTGAGGGTCCAGCCATGGAGAAGAGTTTAGACACTAGGATAAGATAAGGAACACACCCATTATAAAGAAATCACATTAGGATTCTCTTTTTAAGCTGTTCGTTAAAACACTAGTGCTTAGGAAATCTATTGGAGGCAGAAGCAGTCAAGGGTAGCCTAGGGTTAGGGTTAGGCTTAGGGTTAGGCTTAGGGTACGGCTTAGGGTACGGGTTCGGGGAGGGTTTCGGGTACGGCGTAGGGTATGGGTTAGGGTTAGGGTTAGGGTTAGTGTTAGGGTTAGGGCTCGGTTTAGGGTACGGTTAGGATTAGGGTACGTGTTAGGTTTAGGGTAGGGGTTAGGGTTAGGGTACGCGTTAGGGTTAGGGTAGTTAGTAAACCTATCCCACTCTCTAGATACCCCTTAGCACGTAAAGGAATATTATTTGGGGGTCCAGCCATGGAGAAGAGTTTAGACACTAGGATAAGATAAGGAACACACCCATTATAAAGAAATCACTTTAGGATTCTCTTTTTAAGCTGTTCTTAAAACACTAGTGCTTAGGAAATCTATTGGAGGCAGAAGCAGTCAAGGGTAGCCTAGGGTAAGGGTTAGGCTTAGGGTTAGGGTTAGGGTACGGCTTGGGGTATGGGTTCGGGGAGGTGTTCGTGTACGGCGTAGGGTATGGGTTAGGGTTAGGGTTTGGGTTAGTGTTAGGGTTAGGGCTCGGTTTAGGGTACGGGTTAGGATTAGGGTACGTGTTAGGGTTAGGGTAGGGGTTAGGGTTAGGTTACGCGTTAGGGCTAGGGTAGTTAGTAAACCTATCCCACTCTCTAGCTCCCCCTTAGCACGTAAAGGAATATTATTTGGGGGTCCAGCCATGGAGAAGTGTTTAGACACTAGGATAAGATAAGGAACACACCCATTATAAAGAAATCACATTAGGATTCTCTTTTTAAGCTGTTCCTTAAAACACTACTGCTTAGGAAATCAATTGGAGGCAGAAGCAGTCAAGGGTAGCCTAGGGTTAGGGTTAGGCTTAGGGTTAGGTTTAGGGTATGGCTTAGGGTACGGGTTCGGGGAGGGGTGCGGGTACGGCGTAGGGTATGGGTTAGGGTTAGGGTTAGTGTTAGGGTTAGGGCTCGGTTTAGGGTACAGGTTAGTATTAGGGTACGTGTTAGGGTTAGGGTAGGGGTTAGGGTTAGGGTACGCGTTAGGGTTAGGGTAGTTATTAAACCTATCCCACTCTCTAGATACCCCTTAGCACGTAAGGGAATATTATTTGGGGGTGCAGCCATGGAGAAGAGTTTAGACACTAGGATAAGGTAAGGAACACACCCATTATAAAGAAATCACATTAGGATTCTCTTTTTAAGCTGTTCCTTAAAACAGTAGTGCTTAGGAAATCTATTGGAGGCAGAAGCAGTCAAGGGTAGCCTAGGGTTAGGGTTAGGCTTAGGGTTAGGCTTAGGGTACGGCTTAGGTTACGGGTTCGGGGAGGGGTGCGGGTACGGCGTAGGGTATGGGTTAGGGTTAGGGTTAGTGTTAGGGTTAGGGCTCGGTTTAGGGTACGGGTTAGGATTAGGGTACGTGTTAGGGTTAGGGTAGGGGTTAGGGTTAGGGTAAGCGTTAGGGTTAGGGTAGTTTTTAAACCTATCCCACTCTCTAGATACCCCTTAGCACGTAAAGGAATATTATTTGTGGGTCGAGCCATGGAGAAGAGTTTAGACACTAGGATAAGATAAGGAACACACCCATTATAAAGAAATCACTTTAGGATTCTCTTTTTAAGCTGTTCCTTAAAACACTAGTGCTTAGGAAATCTATTGGAGGCAGAAGCAGTCAAGGGTAGACTAGGGTTAGGGTTAGGCTTAGGGTTAGGGTTAGGGTACGGCTGGGGTATGGGTTCGGGGAGGTGTTTGTGTACGGCGTAGGGTATGGGTTAGGGTTAGGGTTTGGGTTAGTGTTAGGGTTAGGGCTCGGTTTAGGGTACGGGTTAGGATTAGGGTACGTGTTAGGGTTAGGGTAGGGGTTAGGGTTAGGTTACGCGTTAGGGCTAGGGTAGTTAGTAAACCTATCCCACTCTCTAGCTCCCCCTTAGCACGTAAAGGAATATTATTTGGGGGTCCAGCCATGGAGAAGAGTTTAGACACTAGGATAAGATAAGGAACACACCCATTATAAAGAAATCACATTAGGATTCTCTTTTTAAGCTGTTCCTTAAAACACTACTGCTTAGGAAATCAATTGGAGGCAGAAGCAGTCAAGGGTAGCCTAGGGTTAGGGTTAGGCTTAGGGTTAGGTTTAGGGTATGGCTTAGGGTACGGGTTCGGGGAGGTGTGCGGGTACGGCGTAGGGTATGGGTTAGGGTTAGGGTTAGGGTTAGTGTTAGGCTTAGGCCTCGGTTTAGGGTACAGGTTAGGATTAGGGTACGTGTTAGGGTTAGGGTAGGGGTTAGGGTTAGGGTACGCGTTAGGGTTAGGGTAGTTATTAAACCTATCCCACTCTCTAGATACCCCTTAGCACGTAAGGGAATATTATTTGGGGGTGCAGCCATGGAGAAGAGTTTAGACACTAGGATAAGATAAGGAACACACCCATTATAAAGAAATCACATTAGGATTCTCTTTTTAAGCTGTTCCTTAAAACAGTAGTGCTTAGGAAATCTATTGGAGGCAGAAGCAGTCAAGGGTAGCCTAGGGTTAGGGTTAGGCTTAGGGTTAGGCTTAGGGTACGGCTTAGGTTACGGGTTCGGGGAGGGGTGCGGGTACTGCGTAGGGTATGGGTTAGGGTTAGGGTTAGGGTTAGTGTTAGGGTTAGGGCTCGGTTTAGGGTACGTTTAGGATTAGGGTACGTGTTAGGTTTAGGGTAGGGGTTAGGGTTAGGGTACGCGTTAGGGTTAGGGTACTTAGTAAACCTATCCCACTCTCTAGATACCCCTTAGCACGTAAAGGAATATTATTTGGGGTTCCAGCCATGGAGAAGAATTTAGACACTAGGATAAGATAAGGAACACACCCATTATAAAGAAATCACATTAGGATTCTCTTTTTAAGCTGTTGCTTAAAACACTAGTGCTTAGGAAATCTATTGGAGGCAGAAGCAGTCAAGGGTAGCCTAGGGTTAGTGTTAGGCTTAGGGTTAGGCTTAGGGTACGGCTTACGGTACGGGTTTGGGGAGGGGTTCAGGTACGGCGTAGGGTATGGGTTAGGGTTAGGGTTAGTGTTAGTGTTAGGGTTAGGGCTCGGTTTAGGGTACGGGTTAGGATTAGGGTACGTGTTAGTGTTAGGTTAGGGGTTAGGGTTAGAGTACGCATTAGGGTTAGGGTAGTTATTAAACCTATCCCACTCTCTAGATACCCCTTAGCACGTAAGGCAATATTATTTGGGGGTGCAGCCATGGAGAAGAGTTTAGACACTAGGATAAGATAAGGAACACACCCATTATAAAGAAATCACATTAGGATTCTCTTTTTAAGCTGTTCCTTAAAACACTAGTGCTTAGGAAATCTATTGGAGGCAGAAGCAGTCAAGGGTAGCCTAGGGTTAGGGTTAGGCTTAGGGTTAGGTTTAGGGTACGGCTTGGGGAATGGGTTCGGGGAGGGGTTCGGGTACAGCGTAGGGTTTGGGTTAGGGTTAGGGTTAGGGTTAGTGTTAGGGTTAGGGCTCGGTTTAGGGTACGGGTTAGGATTAGGGTACGTGTTAGGGTTACGGTAGGGGTTAGGGTTAGGGTAGTTATTAAACCTATCCCACTCTCTAGATACCCCTTAGCACGTAAAGTAATATTATTTGGGGGTCCAGCCATGGAGAAGAGTTTAGACACTAGGATAAGATAAGGAACACACCCATTATAAAGAAATCACATTAGGATTCTCTTTTTAAGCTGTTCCTTAAAACACTAGTGCTTAGGAAATCTATTGGAGGCAGAAGCAGTCAAGGGTAGCCTAGGGTTAGGGTTAGGCTTAGGGTTAGGCTTAGGGTACGGCTTAGGGTACGGGTTCGGGGAGGGTTTTGGGTACGGCGTAGGGTATGGGTTAGGGTTAGGGTTAGGGTTAGTGTTAGGGTTAGGGCTCGGTTTAGGGTACGGGTTAGGATTAGGGTACGTGTTAGGGTTAGGGTAGGGGTTAGGGTTACGGTACGCGTTAGGGTTAGGTAGTTATTAAACCTATCCCACTCTCTAGATACCCCTTAGCACGTAAAGGAATATTATTTGAGGGTCCAGCCATGGAGAAGAGTTTAGACACTAGGATAAGATAAGGAACACACCCATTATAAAGAAATCACATTAGGATTCTCTTTTTAAGCTGTTCGTTAAAACACTAGTGCTTAGGAAATCTATTGGAGGCAGAAGCAGTCAAGGGTAGCCTAGGGTTAGGGTTAGGCTTAGGGTTAGGCTTAGGGTACGGCTTAGGGTACGGGTTCGGGGAGGGTTTCGGGTACGGCGTAGGGTATGGGTTAGGGTTAGGGTTAGGGTTAGTGTTAGGGTTAGGGCTCGGTTTAGGGTACGGTTAGGATTAGGGTACGTGTTAGGTTTAGGGTAGGGGTTAGGGTTAGGGTACGCGTTAGGGTTAGGGTAGTTAGTAAACCTATCCCACTCTCTAGATACCCCTTAGCACGTAAAGGAATATTATTTGGGGTTCCAGCCATGGAGAAGAATTTAGACACTAGGATAAGATAAGGAACACACCCATTATAAAGAAATCACATTAGGATTCTCTTTTTAAGCTGTTGCTTAAAACACTAGTGCTTAGGAAATCTATTGGAGGCAGAAGCAGTCAAGGGTAGCCTAGGGTTAGTGTTAGGCTTAGGGTTAGGCTTAGGGTACGGCTTAGGGTACGGGTTTGGGGAGGGGTTCAGGTACGGCGTAGGGTATGGGTTAGGGTTAGGGTTAGTGTTAGTGTTAGGGTTAGGGCTCGGTTTAGGGTACGGGTTAGGATTAGGGTACGTGTTAGTGTTAGGTTAGGGGTTAGGGTTAGAGTACGCATTAGGGTTAGGGTAGTTATTAAACCTATCCCACTCTCTAGATACCCCTTAGCACGTAAGGCAATATTATTTGGGGGTGCAGCCATGGAGAAGAGTTTAGACACTAGGATAAGATAAGGAACACACCCATTATAAAGAAATCACATTAGGATTCTCTTTTTAAGCTGTTCCTTAAAACACTAGTGCTTAGGAAATCTATTGGAGGCAGAAGCAGTCAAGGGTAGCCTAGGGTTAGGGTTAGGCTTAGGGTTAGGTTTAGGGTACGGCTTGGGGAATGGGTTCGGGGAGGGGTTCGGGTACAGCGTAGGGTTTGGGTTAGGGTTAGGGTTAGGGTTAGTGTTAGGGTTAGGGCTCGGTTTAGGGTACGGGTTAGGATTAGGGTACGTGTTAGGGTTACGGTAGGGGTTAGGGTTAGGGTAGTTATTAAACCTATCCCACTCTCTAGATACCCCTTAGCACGTAAAGGAATATTATTTGGGGGTCCAGCCATGGAGAAGAGTTTAGACACTAGGATAAGATAAGGAACACACCCATTATAAAGAAATCACATTAGGATTCTCTTTTTAAGCTGTTCCTTAAAACACTAGTGCTTAGGAAATCTATTGGAGGCAGAAGCAGTCAAGGGTAGCCTAGGGTTAGGGTTAGGCTTAGGGTTAGGCTTAGGGTACGGCTTAGGGTTCGGGTTCGGGGAGGGTTTCGGGTACGGCGTAGGGTATGGGTTAGGGTTAGGGTTAGGGTTAGTGTTAGGGTTAGGGCTCGGTTTAGGGTACGGGTTAGGATTAGGGTACGTGTTTGGGTTAGGGTAGGGGTTAGGGTTACGGTACGCGTTAGGGTTAGGTAGTTATTAAACCTATCCCACTCTCTAGATACCCCTTAGCACGTAAAGGAATATTATTTGAGGGTCCAGCCATGGAGAAGAGTTTAGACACTAGGATAAGATAAGGAACACACCCATTATAAAGAAATCACATTAGGATTCTCTTTTTAAGCTGTTCGTTAAAACACTAGTGCTTAGGAAATCTATTGGAGGCAGAAGCAGTCAAGGGTAGCCTAGGGTTAGGGTTAGGCTTAGGGTTAGGCTTAGGGTACGGCTTAGGGTACGGGTTCGGGGAGGGTTTCGGGTACGGCGTAGGGTATGGGTTAGGGTTAGGGTTAGGGTTAGTGTTAGGGTTAGGGCTCGGTTTAGGGTACGGTTAGGATTAGGGTACGTGTTAGGTTTAGGGTAGGGGTTAGGGTTAGGGTACGCGTTAGGGTTAGGGTAGTTAGTAAACCTATCCCACTCTCTAGATACCCCTTAGCACGTAAAGGAATATTATTTGGGGTTCCAGCCATGGAGAAGAATTTAGACACTAGGATAAGATAAGGAACACACCCATTATAAAGAAATCACATTAGGATTCTCTTTTTAAGCTGTTGCTTAAAACACTAGTGCTTAGGAAATCTATTGGAGGCAGAAGCAGTCAAGGGTAGCCTAGGGTTAGTGTTAGGCTTAGGGTTAGGCTTAGGGTACGGCTTAGGGTACGGGTTTGGGGAGGGGTTCAGGTACGGCGTAGGGTATGGGTTAGGGTTAGGGTTAGTGTTAGTGTTAGGGTTAGGGCTCGGTTTAGGGTACGGGTTAGGATTAGGGTACGTGTTAGTGTTAGGGTAGCGGTTAGGGTTAGAGTACGCATTAGGTTTAGGGTAGTTATTAAACCTATCCCACTCTCTAGATACCCCTTAGCACGTAAGGCAATATTATTTGGGGGTGCAGCCATGGAGAAGAGTTTAGACACTAGGATAAGATAAGGAACACACCCATTATAAAGAAATCACATTAGGATTCTCTTTTTAAGCTGTTCCTTAAAACACTAGTGGTTAGGAAATCAATTGGAGGCAGAAGCAGTCAAGGGTAGCCTAGGGTTAGGTTTAGGCTTAGGGTTCGGCTTAGGGTACGGCTTAGGGTACGGGTTCGGGGAGGGGTGCGGGTACTGCGTACGGTATGGGTTAGGGTTAGGGTTAGGGTTAGTGTTAGGGTTAGGGCTCGGTTTAGGGTACGGGTTAGGATTAGGGTACGTGTTAGGGTTAGGGTAGGGGTTAGGTTTAGGGTACGCGTTAGGGTTAGGGTAGTTGTTAAACCTATCCCACTCTCTAGATACCCCTTAGCACGTAAAGGAATATTATTTGGGGGTCCAGCGATGGAGAAGAGTTTAGACACTAGGATAAGATAAGGAACACACCCATTATAAAGAAATCACATTAGGATTCTCTTTTTCAGCTCTTCCTTAAAACACTAGTGCTTAGGAAATCTATTAGAGGCAGAAGCAGTCAAGGGTAGCCTAGGGTTAGGGTTAGGCTTAGGGTTAGGCTTAGGGTACGGCTTAGGGTACGGGTTCGGGGAGGGTTTCGGGTACGGCGTAGGGTATGGGTTAGGGTTAGGGTTAGGGTTTGTGTTAGGGTTAGGGCTCGGTTTAGGGTACGGTTAGGATTAGGGTACGTGGTAGGTTTAGGGTAGGGGTTAGGGTTAGGGTACGCATTAGGTTTAGGGTCGTTAGTAAACCTATCCCACTCTCTAGATACCCCTTAGCACATAAAGGAATATTATTTGGGGGTCCAGCCATGGAGAAGAGTTTAGACACTAGGATAAGATAAGGAACACACCCATTATAAAGAAATCACATTAGGATTCTCTTTTTAAGCTGTTGCTTAAAACACTAGTGCTTAGGAAATCTATTGGAGGCAGAAGCAGTCAAGGGTAGCCTAGGGTTAGTGTTGGCTTAGGGTTAGGCTTAGGGTATGGCTTAGGGTACGGGTTCGGGGAGGGTTTCGGGTACGGCGTAGGGTATGGGTTAGGGTTAGGGTTAGGGTTAGTGTTAGGGTTAGGGCTCGGTTTAGGGTACAGGTTAGGATTAGGGTACGTGTTAGGTTTAGGGTAGGGGTTAGGGTTAGGGTACGCGTTAGGGTTAGGGTAGTTATTAAACCTATCCCACTCTCTAGATACCCCTTAGCACGTAAAGGAATATTATTTGAGGGTCCAGCCATGGAGAAGAGTTTAGACACTAGGATAAGATAAGGAACACACCCATTATAAAGAAATCACATTAGGATTCTCTTTTTAAGCTGTTCCTTAAAACACTAGTGCTTAGGAAATCTATTGGAGGCAGAAGCAGTCAAGGGTAGCCTAGGATAAGGTTAGGCTTAGGGTGAGGCTTAGGGTAGGGCTTAGGGTACGGGTTCGGGGAGGGTTTCGGGTACGGCGTAGGGTATGGGTTAGGGTTAGGGTTAGTGTTAGGGTTAGGGTAGGGGTTAGGGTTAGGGTACGCGTTAGGGTTAGGGTAGTTATTAAACCTATCCCACTCTCTAGATACCCCTTAGCACATAAAGGAATATTATTTGGGGGTCCAGCCATGGAGAAGAGTTTAGACACTAGGATAAGAAAAGGAACACACCCATTATAAAGAAATCACTTTAGGATTCTCTTTTTAAGCTGTTCGTTAAAACACTAGTGCTTAGGAAATCTATTGGAGGCAGAAGCAGTCAAGGGTAGCCTAGGGTTAGGGTTAGGCTTAGGGTTAGGCTTAGGGTAAGGCTTAGGGTACGGGTTCGGGGAGGGTTTCGGGTACGGCGTAGGGTATGGGTTAGGGTTAGGGTTAGGGTTAGTGTTAGGGTTAGGGCTCGGTTTAGGGTACGGTTAGGATTAGGGTACGTGTTAGGTTTAGGGTAGGGGTTAGGGTTAGGGTACGCGTTAGGGTTAGGGTAGTTAGTAAACCTATCCCACTCTCTAGATACCCCTTAGCACGTAAAGGAATATTATTTGGGGTTCCAGCCATGGAGAAGAATTTAGACACTAGGATAAGATAAGGAACACACCCATTATAAAGAAATCACATTAGGATTCTCTTTTTAAGCTGTTGCTTAAAACACTAGTGCTTAGGAAATCTATTGGAGGCAGAAGCAGTCAAGGGTAGCCTAGGGTTAGTGTTAGGCTTAGGGTTAGGCTTAGGGTACGGCTTAGGGTACGGGTTTGGGGAGGGGTTCAGGTACGGCCTAGGGTATGGGTTAGGGTTAGGGTTAGTGTTAGTGTTAGGGTTAGGGCTCGGTTTAGGGTACGGGTTAGGATTAGGGTACGTGTTAGTGTTAGGGTAGGGGTTAGGGTTAGAGTACGCATTAGGTTTAGGGTAGTTATTAAACCTATCCCACTCTCTAGATACCCCTTAGCACGTAAGGCAATATTATTTGGGGGTGCAGCCATGGAGAAGAGATTAGACACTAGGATAAGATAAGGAACACACCCATTATAAAGAAATCACATTAGGATTCTCTTTTTAAGCTGTTCCTTAAAACACTAGTGCTTAGGAAATCAATTGGAGGCAGAAGCAGTCAAGGGTAGCCTAGGTTTAGGGTTAGGCTTAGGGTTCGGCTTAGGGTACGGCTTAGGGTACGGGTTCGGGGAGGGGTGCGGGTACGGCCTACGGTATGGGTTAGGGTTAGGGTTAGGGTTAGTGTTAGGGTTAGGGCTCGGTTTAGGGTACGGGTTAGGATTAGGGTACGTGTTAGGGTTAGGGTAGGGGTTAGGTTTAGGGTACGCGTTAGGGTTAGGGTAGTTGTTAAACCTATCCCACTCTCTAGATACCCCTTAGCACGTAAAGGAATATTATTTGGGGGTCCAGCCATGGAGAAGAGTTTAGACACTAGGATAAGATAAGGAACACACCCATTATAAAGAAATCACATTAGGATTCTCTTTTTAAGCTGTTCCTTAAAACAGTAGTGCTTAGGAAATCTATTGGAGGCAGAAGCAGTCAAGGGTAGCCTAGGGTTAGGGTTAGGCTTAGGGTTAGGCTTAGGGTACGGCTTAGGGTACGGGTTCGGGGAGGGGTGCGGGTACGGCGTAGGGTATGGGTTAGGGTTAGGGTTAGGGTTAGTGTTAGGGTTAGGGCTCGGTTTAGGGTACAGGTTAGGATTAGGGTACGTGTTAGGGTTAGGGTAGGGGTTAGGGTTAGGGTACGCGTTAGGGTTAGGGTAGTTATTAAACCTATCCCACTCTCTAGATACCCCTTAGCACGTAATGGAATATTATTTGAGGGTCCAGCCATGGAGAAGAGTTTAGACACTAGGATAAGATAAGGAACACACCCATTATAAAGAAATCACATTAGGATTCTCTTTTTAAGCTGTTCCTTAAAACACTAGTGCTTAGGAAATCTATTGGAGGCAGAAGCAGTCAAGGGTAGCCTAGGATAAGGTTAGGCTTAGGGTGAGGCTTAGGGTACGGCTTAGGGTACGGGTTCGGGGAGGGTTTCGGGTACGGCGTAGGGTATGGGTTAGGGTTAGGGTTAGTGTTAGGGTTAGGGCTCGGTTTAGGGTACGGGTTAGGATTAGGGTACGTGTTAGGGTTAGGGTAGGGGTTAGGGTTAGGGTACGCGTTAGGGTTAGGGTAGTTATTAAACCTATCCCACTCTCTAGATACCCCTTAGCACGTAAAGGAATATTATTTGGGGGTCCAGCCATGGAGAAGAGTTTAGACACTAGAATAAGATAAGGAACACACCCATTATATAGAAATCACTTTAAGATTCTCTTTTTAAGCTGTTCGTTAAAACACTAGTGCTTAGGAAATCTATTGGAGGCAGAAGCAGTCAAGGGTAGCCTAGGGTTAGGGTTAGGCTTAGGGTTAGGCTTAGGGTACGGCTTAGGGTACGAGTTCGGGGAGGGTTTCGGGTACGGCGTAGGTTATGGGTTAGGGTTAGGGTTAGGGTTAGTGTTAGGGTTAGGGCTCGGTTTAGGGTAGGGGTTAGGATTAGGGTACGTGTTAGGGTTAGGGTAGGGGTTAGGGTTAGGGTACGCGTTAGGGTTAGGGTAGTTATTAAACCTATCCCACTCTCTAGATACCCCTTAGCACGTAAGGGAATATTATTTGGGGGTGCAGCCATGGAGAAGAGTTTAGACACTAGGATAAGATAAGGAACACACCCATTATAAAGAAATCACATTAGGATTCTCTTTTTAAGCTGTTCCTTAAAACACTAGTGCTTAGGAAATCTATTGGAGGCAGAAGCAGTCAAGGGTAGCCTAGGGTTAGGGTTAGGCTTAGGGTTAGGCTTAGGGTACGGCTTAGGTTACGGGTTCGGGGAGGGGTGAGGCTACGGCGTAGGGTATGGGTTAGGGTTAGGGTTAGGGTTAGTGTTAGGGTTAGGGCTCGGTTTAGGGTACGGTTAGGATTAGGGTACGTGTTAGGTTTAGGGTAGGGATTAGGGTTAGGGTACGCGTTAGGGTTAGGGTAGTTAGTAAACCTATCCCACTCTCTAGATACCTATTAGCACGTAAAGGAATATTATTTGGGGTTCCAGCCATGGAGAAGAATTTAGACACTAGGATAAGATAAGGAACACACCCATTATAAAGAAATCACATTAGGATTCTCTTTTTAAGCTGTTGCTTAAAACACTAGTGCTTAGGAAATCTATTGGAGGCAGAAGCAGTCAAGGGTAGCCTAGGGTTAGTGTTAGGCTTAGGGTTAGGCTTAGGGTACGGCTTACGGTACGGGTTTGGGGAGGGGTTCAGGTACGGCGTAGGGTATGGGTTAGGGTTAGGGTTAGTGTTAGTGTTAGGGTTAGGGCTCGGTTTAGGGTACGGGTTAGGATTAGGGTACGTGTTAGTGTTAGGTTAGGGGTTAGGGTTAGAGTACGCATTAGGGTTAGGGTAGTTATTAAACCTATCCCACTCTCTAGATACCCCTTAGCACGTAAGGAAATATTATTTGGGGGTGCAGCCATGGAGAAGAGTTTAGACACTAGGATAAGATAAGGAACACACCCATTATAAAGAAATCACATTAGGATTCTCTTTTTAAGCTGTTCCTTAAAACACTAGTGCTTAGGAAATCTATTGGAGGCAGAAGCAGTCAAGGGTAGCCTAGGGTTAGGGTTAGGCTTAGGGTTAGGTTTAGGGTACGGCTTGGGGAATGGGTTCGGGGAGGGGTTCGGGTACGGCGTAGGGTATGGGTTAGGGTTAGGGTTAGGGTTAGTGTTAGGGTTAGGGCTCGGTTTAGGGTACGGGTTAGGATTAGGGTACGTGTTAGGGTTAGGGTAGGGGTTAGGGTTAGGGTATGCGTTAGGGTTAGGTTAGTTATTAAACCTATCCCACTCTCTAGATACCCCTTAGCACGTAAAGGAATATTATTTGGGGGTGCAGCCATGGAGAAGAGTTTTGACACTAAGATAAGATAAGGAACACACCCATTATAAAGAAATCACATTAGGATTCTCTTTTTAAGCTGTTCCTTAAAACACTAGTGCTTAGGAAATCTATTGGAGGCAGAAGCAGTCAAGGGTAGCCTAGGGTTAGGGTTAGGCTTAGGGTTAGGCTTAGGGTACGGCTTAGGGTACGGGTTCGGGGAGGGTTTCGGGTACGGCGTAGGGTATGGGTTAGGGTTAGGGTTAGGGTTAGTGTTAGGGTTAGGGCTCGGTTTAGGGTACGGTTAGGATTAGGGTACGTGTTAGGTTTAGGGTAGGGGTTAGGGTTAGGGTACGCGTTAGGGTTAGGGTAGTTAGTAAACCTATCCCACTCTCTAGATACCCCTTAGCACGTAAAGGAATATTATTTGGGGTTCCAGCCATGGAGAAGAATTTAGACACTAGGATAAGATAAGGAACACACCCATTATAAAGAAATCACATTAGGATTCTCTTTTTAAGCTGTTGCTTAAAACACTAGTGCTTAGGAAATCTATTGGAGGCAGAAGCAGTCAAGGGTAGCCTAGGGTTAGTGTTAGGCTTAGGGTTAGGCTTAGGGTACGGCTTAGGGTACGGGTTTGGGGAGGGGTTCAGGTACGGCGTAGGGTATGGGTTAGGGTTAGGGTTAGTGTTAGTGTTAGGGTTAGGGCTCGGTTTAGGGTACGGGTTAGGATTAGGGTACGTGTTAGTGTTAGGGTAGGGGTTAGGGTTAGAGTACGCATTAGGTTTAGGGTAGTTATTAAACCTATCCCACTCTCTAGATACCCCTTAGCACGTAAGGCAATATTATTTGGGGGTGCAGCCATGGAGAAGAGTTTAGACACTAGGATAAGATAAGGAACACACCCATTATAAAGAAATCACATTAGGATTCTCTTTTTAAGCTGTTCCTTAAAACACTAGTGCTTAGGAAATCAATTGGAGGCAGAAGCAGTCAAGGGTAGCCTAGGGTTAGGGTTAGGCTTAGGGTTCGGCTTAGGGTACGGCTTAGGGTACGGGTTCGGGGAGGGGTGCGGGTACGGCCTACGGTATGGGTTAGGGTTAGGGTTAGGGTTAGTGTTAGGGTTATGGCTCGGTTTAGGGTACGGGTTAGGATTAGGGTACGTGTTAGGGTTAGGGTAGGGGTTAGGTTTAGGGTACGCGTTAGGGTTAGGGTAGTTGTTAAACCTATCCCACTCTCTAGATACCCCTTAGCACGTAAAGGAATATTATTTGGGGGTCCAGCCATGGAGAAGAGTTTAGACACTAGGATAAGATAAGGAACACACCCATTATAAAGAAATCACATTAGGATTCTCTTTTTCAGCTCTTCCTTAAAACACTAGTGCTTAGGAAATCTATTGGAGGCAGAAGCAGTCAAGGGTAGCCTAGGGTTAGGGTTAGGCTTAGGGTTAGGCTTAGGGTACGGCTTAGGGTACGGGTTCGGGGAGGGTTTCGGGTACGGCGTAGGGTATGGGTTAGGGTTAGGGTTAGGGTTTGTGTTAGGGTTAGGGCTCGGTTTAGGGTACGGTTAGGATTAGGGTACGTGGTAGGTTTAGGGTAGGGGTTAGGGTTAGGGTACGCATTAGGGTTAGGGTCGTTAGTAAACCTATAACACTCTCTAGATACCCCTTAGCACGTAAAGGAATATTATTTGGGGGTCCAGCCATGGAGAAGAGTTTAGACACTAGGATAAGATAAGGAACACACCCATTATAAAGAAATCACATTAGGATTCTCTTTTTAAGCTGTTGCTTAAAACACTAGTGCTTAGGAAATCTATTGGAGGCAGAAGCAGTCAAGGGTAGCCTAGGGTTAGTGTTAGGCTTAGGGTTAGGCTTAGGGTATGGCTTAGGGTACGGGTTCGGGGAGGGTTTCGGGTACGGCGTAGGGTATGGGTTAGGGTTAGGGTTAGGGTTAGTGTTAGGGTTAGGGCTCGGTTTAGGGTACGGGTTAGGATTAGGGTACATGTTAGGGTTAGGGTAGGGGTTAGGGTTAGGGTACGCGTTAGGGTTAGGGTAGTTATTAAACCTATCCCACTCTCTAGATACCCCTTAGCACGTAAAGGAATATTATTTGGGGGTGCAGCCATGGAGAAGAGTTTAGACACTAGGATAAGATAAGGAACACACCCATTATAAAGAAATCACTTTAGGATTCTCTTTTTAAGCTGTTCTTAAAACACTAGTGCTTAGGAAATCTATTGGAGGCAGAAGCAGTCAAGGGTAGCCTAGGGTAAGGGTTAGGCTTAGGGTTAGGGTTAGGGTACGGCTTGGGGTATGGGTTCGGGGAGGTGTTCGTGTACGGCGTAGGGTATGGGTTAGGGTTAGGGTTTGGGTTAGTGTTAGGGTTAGGGCTCGGTTTAGGGTACGGGTTAGGATTAGGGTACGTGTTAGGGTTAGGGTAGGGGTTAGGGTTAGGTTACGCGTTAGGGCTAGGGTAGTTAGTAAACCTATCCCACTCTCTAGCTCCCCCTTAGCACGTAAAGGAATATTATTTGGGGGTCCAGCCATGGAGAAGTGTTTAGACACTAGGATAAGATAAGGAACACACCCATTATAAAGAAATCACATTAGGATTCTCTTTTTAAGCTGTTCCTTAAAACACTACTGCTTAGGAAATCAATTGGAGGCAGAAGCAGTCAAGGGTAGCCTAGGGTTAGGGTTAGGCTTAGGGTTAGGTTTAGGGTATGGCTTAGGGTACGGGTTCGGGGAGGGGTGCGGGTACGGCGTAGGGTATGGGTTAGGGTTAGGGTTAGTGTTAGGGTTAGGGCTCGGTTTAGGGTACAGGTTAGTATTAGGGTACGTGTTAGGGTTAGGGTAGGGGTTAGGGTTAGGGTACGCGTTAGGGTTAGGGTAGTTATTAAACCTATCCCACTCTCTAGATACCCCTTAGCACGTAAGGGAATATTATTTGGGGGTGCAGCCATGGAGAAGAGTTTAGACACTAGGATAAGGTAAGGAACACACCCATTATAAAGAAATCACATTAGGATTCTCTTTTTAAGCTGTTCCTTAAAACAGTAGTGCTTAGGAAATCTATTGGAGGCAGAAGCAGTCAAGGGTAGCCTAGGGTTAGGGTTAGGCTTAGGGTTAGGCTTAGGGTACGGCTTAGGTTACGGGTTCGGGGAGGGGTGCGGGTACGGCGTAGGGTATGGGTTAGGGTTAGGGTTAGTGTTAGGGTTAGGGCTCGGTTTAGGGTACGGGTTAGGATTAGGGTACGTGTTAGGGTTAGGGTAGGGGTTAGGGTTAGGGTAAGCGTTAGGGTTAGGGTAGTTTTTAAACCTATCCCACTCTCTAGATACCCCTTAGCACGTAAAGGAATATTATTTGTGGGTCGAGCCATGGAGAAGAGTTTAGACACTAGGATAAGATAAGGAACACACCCATTATAAAGAAATCACTTTAGGATTCTCTTTTTAAGCTGTTCCTTAAAACACTAGTGCTTAGGAAATCTATTGGAGGCAGAAGCAGTCAAGGGTAGACTAGGGTTAGGGTTAGGCTTAGGGTTAGGGTTAGGGTACGGCTGGGGTATGGGTTCGGGGAGGTGTTTGTGTACGGCGTAGGGTATGGGTTAGGGTTAGGGTTTGGGTTAGTGTTAGGGTTAGGGCTCGGTTTAGGGTACGGGTTAGGATTAGGGTACGTGTTAGGGTTAGGGTAGGGGTTAGGGTTAGGTTACGCGTTAGGGCTAGGGTAGTTAGTAAACCTATCCCACTCTCTAGCTCCCCCTTAGCACGTAAAGGAATATTATTTGGGGGTCCAGCCATGGAGAAGAGTTTAGACACTAGGATAAGATAAGGAACACACCCATTATAAAGAAATCACATTAGGATTCTCTTTTTAAGCTGTTCCTTAAAACACTACTGCTTAGGAAATCAATTGGAGGCAGAAGCAGTCAAGGGTAGCCTAGGGTTAGGGTTAGGCTTAGGGTTAGGTTTAGGGTATGGCTTAGGGTACGGGTTCGGGGAGGTGTGCGGGTAC